>NC_143576.1:212516146-212825432 GCF_048544385.1 Mastigoproctus giganteus | reverse complement strand
TGGTATTAATTTTACTTTACAGTTCCTTCACCTCCAAATTGGCTTTGCAATTCAGCCCATAATTTTCTTAAATCATCATAACTTTTAGGATATTAACATTCTTTAGCCTTTTTTCAAATCTACTTTACTTCTTTTTTCTACTGTCCTTACCCTTCTAGTCCTTGGCACTTTGTGTAATTTTCACCTCCATCTATACAAACTTCATCAGACTTTGGAAAACAGGCCTTGCACTTTGGGTTGCATATCATACAAGTTTATAGTGATGACTGACTAACTCTATCAGGCTTATCTATTCTTACATGTTTATATACTTTTGCATCCTTTACTACTGCTTTGCGTGTTTTAGTGCATTTGTCATACCTTGCTTATTAATTTTTTGTTTTTTATTTTTATTTTTCAATCAATTGTAACTTTGACTTGAAATTATTTTTAATATATATATATATATATATATATAATATGAACTTTTCAGAAAATTCAAAGTTTTATGTTTAAAACAACTCAACTTGATTCTTAATTTTACATAAATATATAATAATAACTTTATTTATCAATTTGCTGTACATAGAACGAATAATTTTTACCAGTTCCAGAGGGTCTGCAAAACAGACCCTCTGGAAATGGTCTATGGACCCCCAGAGGTCCACAGATCCCACTTTGTTGAAATATGCTGGTCTAGATGGTCCCATAAAAGCTCTGGGTTTAAGTCAGGTGAATGGGTGGCCCACCATAATTTGCAAATACCTCTCCTGTTCTTTAGCTGCTAGAAAGTCCCTACACAGCTCAGAGCTGGGCAGGGACTTTCTAGCTTGTAATATAAAATGCCTTCCACAAAGTGAAAGCCCAGAGGATATTGCATTATGTTCAAGAATGTTTTTATAGCCTTATTTTCTTAAAATGACTCCATTTCTGATGATTTAACCTGCTCCAGAAAAACAGAAGCAATACCAGATCATGATGGAACCACTAACAGCTTGATCATAGGTACTAAACAATGTGGAACTATCTTTTCTTCAGTTGATCATCTCACTAACTCTATGCTTGGTTCCAAAAATTTTAAATTTGGATTCATTCATCCACAGTACATTTTTTCACTCTTCAATTATCCAATGTTGATGGCTCTTAGCTCAAGCCAACCATTTCTTTCAATTTCCTGATTTTAATAAGGGTTTTGGGACCACTACATGACAACAGAGTCCTGTTGTTTAAGATAGGGTTTTACAGTGGATGCACTGTAAAACTTCATCTGTAAAACATAGATACAGGAGTATCTCTGTTCCTGCTGCCTTCAACTTGGTTTTCAGGGGCAATAAGTCATCGAATGGATTTATAAATCAAATGTTATTATGGTCTTATCTTGAACTTCCAATTTTATGTGTGGTCATCCTGATCATGATTTGTCCTTTAAACTGCCAATCTCCTTGAATCATCAAAAGGTAGTTTGTACTCCTTTAAATGAAACACCTAGTTTATTCACCAATACTTCTCATGGAATAACTTTCTTTATACAGAGTTATATTAGCACTTCTTTTTTCAACATTCAGTTCCTTATTTCTTGTCATGTTTATCACAAAACTTACACCAAACACTCTTTCTGAAAGATGGGTGTTCAAATTTATAAGTTACAGCTCTTACTACTCAATTTATATTATTGTAAAAAACACTAGAATCATCTACAATTTTCTAAAATATTGAGATTTCTTGTAGATGATTCTAGATTATTCTAGAGTCACATCATTCTACACATTCAAAAATTTTCTATACCTTTCTGAAATATTCTTGAATATTCTAGAAATTTCTAAAATATTATTTCAGTTTTTCGATTTTTATACATAAATAGACAATATTTTAATAAATATTGGTAAATAATTTAGTTCTATTTTAATAAAAACTTTGCAAATTAAGAAAAAATTATATTTGATTCCACACTTTTAGGCAGGAGTGTATATATGTGCGCATATATACACTCCTGCCTAAAATATATATGCACATGCACAAAAACAGGGGATGGATAAAATAATGGAAACATCTGGTATGAAAGTAGTAGTTTTTTTGTGATGGCTGTATGATGTATTTACAAATATGCTGTGATGTTTGTTTTTTTTCTCCTTGCAGGTAGTAGTACTATGAAGGAAAGACAATAAAAGCTGATGTTTATTTAGAGGCGATATAAAACAATACACAAAGAAAATGACCAATCTACCTGAATTCCAAAGAGTTCAAATTGTTGGTGCACATTTAGCAGGGATATTGCTGACTAAAACTGCTGTTTTGTTTAATACATCCAGAGCAACTTTATCAAAAGCGATGCCATTCACCAAGTATGGTGAATGCAGACAAAATCTGATAGGACAAATTATGGCAGAAAATCAAAACTCACTGAAAGAGACTGCCACACACTGAAAAGGATTGCAGTCTGAAAACACAAAAAAAATCTGCCTCAAAAATAACAGCAGAACTTAATGTGTCTCAGCAATCCAGTTTCTAGCAAAACAGTTCAGCAAGAACTTCATAAAGATGAATTTTATGGCAGAGCCACTACTGCCAAGCCACTTGTTACTAATGGTAATCCTAGAAAGAGGGAGCAATGGTGTAAGGAGTACAAAAACTAGACACTTGATAATTGTAAACATGTCACATTTTCACACAAATCACATCATTCACACTTTTTCCAACATCAGGAAGAGTTCATGTTTTGCAAATAACCAGGAAACACATCATCCTGACTGTGCCAACTGTCAACCATCCTGTCTTGTGCCAACCATGGAAGTGGATCAACAATGGTTTGGGCAACAATATCTTGGTATTCTTTCAATCCCAACAACATCCTAAAAGGACAAATTACTGCCACTGTTTATCTTGATATTCTGAGTGACCATACACATCCCATGGTGCCACAAATGCTGTTTCTCACAACAATGCCATGTTTCAAGATGATAATATTCCAATACACAGAGCCAAATGTGTCCAATCTTGGTTTGAGGAGCACAAAACTAAGGTTAAGCATCTCCCGTGGCCTGCATAATCACTAAACTTAAACATTATTGAGACATTGTGTGCATACTGGAAAAGGAGATTTTCTCCCTTTCATCACTCAAGGAGCTTGAAATGTTCCTCCATGAAGAATGGTCCAATATTCCTTTAACACAGTTCAAGATTTATTTGAAATCTATTCCACATAAAATACAAGTTGTTTTAAAAGCAAAGGGTGATCCAACACCATATTAGTGCATACCTGTAACTCTCATCACAGGTGTTTCCATTATTTTGTCCACCTCCCCCTCTGTATATGTACAGTACTAGAAAATAATATTACATATACTGGAGAGCAAAAAGCAGATATCTTACCTTCATAGCCAAAGTCAGTGTATTAATCATGATCAGAGCAAATATTAGGTATTCAAAGTAGTGGGATGTGATGAACCACCAGATTTTGTATTGTATCCTATGTTTTGGTATATAACGTCTTACAGGTTTAGCTTTCAGGGCAAATTCAATACAATTTCTCTGAAAACAAGAGTGGAATGTTTTTTTTTTAAAGGCAAATGGCAAAAAAATTATATCATACTTATATTCTATGAAACGGATGAATAAAATATGAAATATTTTAAATTCTGCAAATCAAGTAAAAAGCAAAATGGAAATTGCTTATTAAACTAGTAAAACAAATACTGTAATAAATTTAATAAACTAAGGACTATCTTGTCTTTCTATAAATTTGGTGGCTAACCTATTTTTAGTTGCCACAACCAACAACATTTGTTTGCTGGTGATCACACAAATGGAAGTCCTTAAAATTTTACAAAATTTATTTCTAAGGTCATGTATCTTCTGTTATATTAAATACTTGAAAGTTTTGCAATATTACAAAATGTTTATAGTTAGGTAAACATTTTGAACTAACAGGTAAAGGTTGTCTGCAGTAAATATTTTAATGTAACTTTATGAGTTAAAAAAATAATAAACTGAAAACATTAATACTGTTGCAAGGTTTAAGTTATAATAAACACGGACAGAGTCGGATTTATAAGTGAATTACTGTACTTCATAACATCAACATCACCTTAGCTCGCATTCAGTTCAAAATTTAGTTGCATAACTACTTGCTTCCTCAATAATGGAAGCTTTGCCCCTTTTGGGGTAATCCATCATGAAAGCATCTTTCAGTTTTGTCTGGAGTCTTATCAGGGAGTAGACAAGAAGATACCTGATAGTCTTGCAGTCTGATTACCACATTTCTGCATTCATCACATGATGAATGCAGGACTTAAGGATATTGGTTCAACTTTAACCTAGCAATAAGCATCTGAATTTCTATTAGCTGACATAAAAACAATTCTCACATAAAAGTGAAACAGATAATCATGTTTAGAAGCTCAATCAACAACAATCTAAAGTTAGCATTAGCATTAGTAGAGGCATTTGATGCAAGAAAGCAAACTTATGCAGCATCAGCCAAAAAAATAAAAAATAAATAAAAAATAATAATAATAATAAATAAATAAATAAATAAAAAATAACAACTTCCACTTCACCCCTCTGTTCATTCAAAATACCTGTCCAGCTGAGCCTTAAACTTATTTAGGCTATCAACTTCCACGACAACAGATGGAAGTCTATTCCACCAACCAACCACCCGCTGGCTAAAGGCAAATTTCGTCACATCTATCCTACATCTATCGTTTCTCAATTTGAATTTATGCCCTCTCAGGTGATTATTCTGAGCAAGAGGAAGAATCCCATCAGCATTGAGCATGCTCAAACCATTCAAGGCTTTATACACCTCTATCAGATCACCTCGCTGGTGCCTAGTCTCCAGACACTGTAATTTGCAAAACTTAAGCCTTTCTTCGTAAGAGCACCCCTTTGTTCCATTCACTAATCTTGTTGCCCTTCTCTGTACTCGTTCCAGCATCTCTACATCCTTATTGAAATGAGGCCTCCAGACCTGTATACAGTACTCTAGTTGTGGCCTGACCATTGCCTTTTCCAAGGGAATAATCACCTCCTTATCCCTGCTAGAAAAATTCCTATATATCATTGACAACACACCATGAGCTACTCTTGCAGGCCATCTGCACTGCTCAGAAAACTTCATATCTGCCTGCACAACCACCCCCAGGTCCCTTTCATTCTCTACCACTGTCAGTGTAGTACCACAGAGTTGATACGTTGCTCTCGGGTTGCTGTTTCCTATATGTAATACTTTACATTTGTCAATGTTAAACTTCATTTGCCACCTCTCAGCCCGTCTGCTCAACCTTTCCAAATCCTGTTGCAGTAGCATAATGTCAGTAGTGTCCTTGACAACCCTGCCAACCTTCGTATCTTCTGAAAACTTGGACATTAAGCTGGATATACCATTATCAATATCATTTATAAATACAGAAAACAATAATGGACCCAATACTGAACCCTGAGCGACTCCACTAATAACATTAGTCCACGATGAGCAGTGTTCATTGATTACCACTCTCTGTCTTCTCCCCCTCAACCACCCCTTTATCCATAGCAGCAATTTACCTCCAATGCCACACTGCTCCAATTTGTGCAGCAGTCTTCCATGTGCTTGATACAAGAAACAACAGCATCAAAAGCCTTTCTAAGATCCAAGTATATAATATCAAAGTTATTCCTTGCATCCAGTTATTTTGTGACTGCATCATAGTATCCAATCAAATTGGTCAGGCAAGACTTCCCCTTAACAAAACCATGCTGTGTCTGAGCTATAACTGAAGTCTTGTCTAGATGATCCTGCAGTGCTTCTTTAACCAGTGCCTCCATTAATTTTCCAGGAACAGAAGTTAAACTAACAGGTCTATAATTACTTGTGTCACCCTTTGATCCTCCTTTGTGAATTGGGGTCACATTTGTACATCTCCAGTCCATGGGTACTTCCCCTGAGTCCAAGGAAGCTCACATAATTATGGCTAAGGGTTTGCTTACTTCCTCTGCTGCCTCCTTTAATATAACTGGATAGATCCCATCCACCCCAGGTGCCTTTCTTGTATTTATCTTCAACAATTTCTCCTCCACTTTACTCTCAGTTATTACAAGATTCTCTAGCTTACTGCCAGAGTTGAATATACCTCTGGCATTCCCCTCGCTGAATAACTCCTCATGTGTGAATGTCGATGCAAAATATTCATTCAGTTTGTTAGCTACCTGAGCAGGATCATCAACAGTTGACCCATCGATATCAAGTGGACCAATCTGCCTAACCTCCTTTGTAACTTGGTTACAGATCAACTTGTATCTATCATAGGCTTCTGTGTCACGTGTTAATTTGTATGTATCCCATGCATTTTTATTCTCTGCCATATGTCACATTAGTTCATCTGATATCCATTTAGGCCTAAACATTGAACAATATTTCTTAGTTGGTATGTAAAGCCTAGTAGCTTCTAAGATAAGATCTTTGAATGCTTCCCATTTTGAATTTGCTGTTGGTAACATCATCAGTTGGTCCCACTGTATAGTATTTAAATACTGTCTCAGACCATCGTAGTTGTCTTTACGAAAGCAATAATCCTTCCCTTTACCCCTAATGGTAGTTACTTCTTTGAGTAAATCCCATTTCAGCACACTGTGATCGCTGCCACCTAGTGGTTCCTTTATCTGCATATTCCTAATGCATGAAGAATCACTAATGATAATCAAATCAAGAGTATTATTCCCTTTAATTGCCTCCTGAACATGCTGATGTAGAAAACAATCATCCAATAAATCCACAAAAGCCCTGCTAGTGTGTGAGTGACCAATCCACAAATTCCAGTCAATATCTGGGAAATTAAAATCCCCTATTATAATACTCTCTGATTTACTGGCCCACTCTATTTCCCTGTACAGTTTCTTATTATACTCATCAGAGTCATTAGGCCTATAGCACACTCCTACTCTCAATTTTGATCTCTCAATGCTTATGTCACACCAAACTGACTTGACACTGCACTGTCCCACAATGCCGACTGGCTTCACTTCCTTGGATTTTATGTGTTTCTTAACTAATAGCCTAATCCCTCCTCCCTTCCTATCCTGTATATCCTTTCTGTACACATTGTACTCCCCAAATTCCAGTTCTGCATTCCTTATATCTGTGTGACACCACGTCTCTGATATCCCAACAATATCTGCCTTTGATGTTTTGAGCAATACCTCAAATTCATCAAATTTATTTACCAAACTTCTAGCATTGGTGTACACGCAAGTATAGATGCACCTGTTCCTATTCTTAGCTACCCTAACACAGCCCATGTGTTTACTTGTACCACAATGACTCCCAGAAGTCTCTGAAATGTTCTGCATCTTGTTTTCCAGGCTTTTGCTCATTCCAATAGAAGCAGTGCAAGAATCACTTTCACCTCTGCCAGCGGCTACTGTTAATCTATTAGTCCTTGTATCCCCCCCCCCCCAAGCTAGCAGTTTTCCGACCCACCTAACACTGCCTCGATAGCATCAGCAAATATTCTTGCACCCTTTCTGTTTAAGTGTATCCCATCTCTGTAGAAGCAGTCTCTCCTGTTAATAAGTACAGACCATGCTGAAAAAAAATTCAACCCCTTGAGCCTTGCACAATCCTTCCAGGGCCGAATTGATCGATAAGGCTCTCATCATATATTCCCTCCTATCATGTCTGGGCAGAATTGCAGACACTTTCAAATTCAACCCTAATTCATGGCTTTTTTTCAACAGTGACCTGAACTTGTTTAGTAATTCTGCCGGTCTCCTACTCTTAATATCTTTAGTGCCAACGTGTACAACTATATCACCTTTTGTGCCCTTAAAAGATGATATCTGCTCTACAATTTCATCAACCTTTGCCCCTGGCAGACATACCCTGGTCCTGCTCCACCTATCCTTTTTACAAAGAATGCTTTCTTGGCATAAAGAATGGTCCAAATTCTTTTGACAGAAGACTGCTAGAGGTAGTGAGTGGAGTGTACTGGGAATGGCAGGAGATTGCTTAGAAAGATAAATAAATAAATATATCATGAATACAAAAGTTAAATAAAAATAAGATGCTAGTAAGTTGTATTTTCTTTATTTGAGAGGCAATAGAACCATCAGGCTTTAACATATGTGTAAGTACAGATTAGGAAAAGTTGTGACCAATAGCTTTGGCACAGATGTTAATGATCAATTAACATCTGTGTAAGAAGAAAGTTTTCTACTTTTCGCCTATTCAAAATCTACTTTCTCTTGATTAATAATTACTTTAACTTTGTTATGAGCTCTAGAGTGGGCAGAAAATGAACCTGGAAATGTAGATGCAAGTCGATTGTGATACACAATGCATTGAAAAGTCTTTGGATATTTATTGGAAAATCAATTTTTTGATAAAGGACAAAATTTTAAGGTAGTGTGCAGAATAAAGGCTCATCCCTAAAAAGAATAATTTCACTGACACAATCTAAGGAAACACTGATATCAGAAAATTTAAACCAGTAATCTAACCAAAAAAAAAAAAAAACACACAATAGAAACCTCACAGATCATCAACTTTCACATTCTTGTAATGCCAAACAATGGGATGTTGAGAATGCCCACAAGAGAAAGGTCCCATTGGAAAAGAGACCATGACCAAGTTGTATCTGAGGTGCCTAAAAGACCATTCACCTCACCTGCATAACTTAAAGGATTTTTCATGAGAAAAAAAGTCAAGAATGTTAGGGGTATGTGGTTGACAATGCCTGATATTGTGGTAGGTTTTTTTTTTTTTTTTTTTTTTTTTATGAAAACCCCAAGCACGAGAGATATTAGAACTTATAGTACTTAGTACAGTGCTTGGGTTGGAAGATGAGAAGACGAAAGAAGATATTTGTTGACATCAGACTTGAACTTCTGGAGACTGTGATTTTCAGGAAATATGTATGAAGGAAGCTTGTTCCAGAAAATGGCAGCTGAATGAATAAACGAGGAAGATGAAAAGTTGGTTCTGTGAATTTGAAGTTGAACAGTACATGGATGTTGGATGGTGGCAGCACGTGTTTGGACTGTTTTGAAAGAGAGAGCGGAAATTATAGATGCCAATTCAAAAGAATAGGGCCCACGGAAATATCTGTAGAAAAGGCATGAAGCAGAAACAGTATGTCTATGAGAGAGAGAGTGGAGAGATTTTGTTAGAGAGGAGTCATTAATTAACCTAACTCGCTCTTCTGAATAGAATCTAGAAGCCTGAGAGAGATTTCAGGGGCACTGCCCCAGATGTGGGAACAATATTCCATTGTAGATTTGTGATTTGCGATTTGTACAGAGTGAACAGTTGTTTGGAAAAAAAGTATTGCTGAGAGCGAAAGAGAAAACCAAGTTTTTTAGATGTAGAGGAAGCAATATTTGTAATCTGCTTGTACAAAGTGAGATAAGAAGTCAGGGTAACCCACAATAGAGATATCATTTTGCCTAGAAATTAGAGTGTCACCAAAGATAAGCTTAGGAGCAGAAGAATCCTTTTTGCGAGATATGACAAGACTGAATTTTAGAAGGATTAAAATCAACTAAATTGTCTTTGCCCCTCTGCAAAATTACCTGGAGATCGCCATTTAAGGAATTGGTAGCAGATATTCGAGAAATTGAAGCTGACTGAACAGTGCAAGGTTTCTCAAAATGGAAAGTGGAATGCTATCATCGGCAAAACTATGAATAGGATTTCCAGTCAATGGAAGAAGGTCATTAATATACAAGAGAAAAAGAGTGGGGGAAAGAATTGAACCTTGGGGGACACCAAAATTAGTGAAGAAGTTAGAAGACAGAGAGCCATCTACCATCACCCTCAGTGAGCGATCAGAGAAAAAACTGGATATCCAATTACAAAAAACAGTTGGCAAACCAGAAGATGGAAGATTGTTTTGAAGACCATTATGCCAAACACAATCAAAACCCTTTGAGATGTAAAGAGCAACTGCTTGGGTTTCACCTTTAACTTGGCGCATTATGGCCTTAGCTGCCAATGCGCCATTAAAAACCAAACCAAAGCTTGGGTTTCACCAAACTTTTCCAGTGAATTTGTCAATAAATGGGTAACATAAGCCAGAATATCACCAGTGGATTGACACTGACGGAATCCATACTGGTGATCGTTGATCAGATTGTTATGTTAGTTTGTTATTTGGTTTTTTAGGAGCATTAGCAACTAAGGCCATATTGCTCCACGATATGCTGTGGTCATTCCCTGACCTTTCCGCATCCTCCATATTTGGTGGTGACGGGCTCGAACCCTGGTCTAATCAAGAAGCGTGTGCTATGCACTGCTGCTCCTTCCCACCTGGCTACGGAGGCGCCTTCGTTGATCAGACGAAAGGTTTCTAGGTAGTTTAAGAGTTGGCGGTTAATTGATTTCTCCATTACTTTAGAAAGAGCAGAAGTAATTGCAATGGGATGATAATTGGATGGGAGGGACTTGTCGCCCTTTTTAGGAACTGGCTAGATATGAGAAAAATTTGCAAGACAGAAGGAAAAACACCTTTGGAACAAGAAAGTGAAAAAAGGCGGCAAAGAACAGAAATAAGTTCAGAAGCACAGGTTTTGAGAACAAATGGAGAAATACCATCGGGACCTGGAGCTTTCTTAGCATTGAGATTCGTCAAAATCCTTCTGACACCGTTTTGCTGGAAGACCACAGGAGGCATTGAATGGAGCATGTTGGGAATGGTAGAAGGTGTTTTACCAAGATCATTAAAACATGGTTGGAAGAAAAATGGGATGCTAGCAGGTCAGCTTTATCCTTGGCCAAAGTGACAACAGAACCATCTCATTTTGACAGAATTGAGAGCAAAGATGGGCAAAAGTTGCGGCCAATAGCTTTGGCATGAGACCAGAATGCTCGGCTACCATTAGGGCAAGAAGAAAGTTTTCTACTCTTAGCCTGTTCAAAATCTAGTTTGGACTGATTAATGACTGCTTTACAATTGTTGCGAGCTTTGGTGTAGGCAGAAAATGAAATTAAAGAATTGGAAACAAGCCAATTACGATATGCAACATTCTTCTCTTGAACAGCCTTAGCACATTTATTGGAAAACCAAGGTTTAGATAAAGGATGAGATTTTAAAGTGGAGTGTGGAATAAAGGATTCCATTCCTAGAAGAAAAATTTCACTGACACAATTTGAGCAAACATAGACATCAGAAATTTTGAAACAGTAGTCCGACCAAGGAAAAGAAGAAAAGAAATCTCGCAGGGATCCCATTTTGCATTCTTGTAATGCCAAACAATACGAGGTTGGGAATAGCCATGAGATAAAGGCTCCATTGAGAAGAGTTGTTATCATCAAGTTGTGATCTGATAACAATTAATTTCCTTGGAACAGAAGTTAAACTAACAGGTCTATAATTACTTATATCAGCCTTTGTGAATTGGGGTCACATTTGCACAACTCCAGTCTATGGGTACTTCCCCTGAGTCCCAGGAGGCTCTCATAATTATGGCTAAGGGTTTGCTTACTTCCTTTGCTGCCTCCTTTAATATAACTGGATAGATCCCATCCACCCCAGGTGCCTTTCTTGTGTTTATCTTCAACAATTTTTCCTCCAGTTTACTCTCAGTTATTACAAGATTATCTAGCTTACTGGCAGAGTTGAATACACCTCTGGCATTTCCCTCGCTGAGTAACTCCTGATGTGTGAATGTCAATGCAAAATATTCATTTAGATTGCTAGCTACCTGAGCAGGATCATCAACAGTTGAACCATCGATATCAAAATATTCAAATTTTGCATGCTTCATGGCCCAACAAATTTGAAATAATTTTGAAAATTTAAGCAAATAATAGTATCTATTATTTACTTAAATAACAGATACTATTATTTAATATATATATTAGATATTAGAAGATACATTAGGTACAAAAGGTTTATGTTTGGTCAGGATTGTTTCCAACCACTGGAATAAACTGCCTTCTTGGTGGCTGAGGTTCACAGTCTAGTAAAGTTTAAGGGGGAGAACTGGATAAGTAACTTTTGGCAGTGGGAAGAGTGATAAAAGGAATATGAATAAATACAGCTTCCCCATTAGGCACTTTAACACTGTGCCTTGACCCTACAAAGTTTTCAGGGCCTAGAAGGAAAAAAAAAATCAGAACCCAAAAAGAATAATTCATATACAGTTCAGATTTTATTCCAAAATAAAATTCTACAAACTAATTTTTAAATACAGATTTATAAAATAAATTCTTTCTTTGGCTTTTACTGTTATCAAAATCACTAATAATGTGATCAAAGTTAGTGCCATAATAAGTGGTGTAAATAACTTCAATAACAAATTCATAGAAATGTTTTCAAACTTCTTTAAAAACAAAAATTAGATTTAATATAAAAAAAAAGGTAAAGCCATTATGAATCCACTGCAGGATGGAAGCCTGCTCAATTTTGATTCATGCTGAGGGAAATGGACCATAATCTGCCACGCTGGTCCAATCCAGGTTGGAAGATCAAACGTATTTAGCAGTTAGGGGCTTGAACCCGTCTAATCAAGGAGAGTGTGTGTGTTACTGCACTCTTGCTCCCGACCACTTGGCTACTAGGGGCCTTTTAATACATTTGATATAATTTAGTGAGGTCTTGGAATGAAGAAGACCTAGAGCCTATGAACACAAAATGAAGAGTACTTAGGGCCTGCAAAGACCAAAAGACAGGCTGTCTCTGCCTTATGGAAATAAAATTTGGTTAGACAGATCATTTTAGAATTAGTATAGGCTGTAAATTGCAAAGGAAACAAGACTTTTGCTGCATAAAATTTTTATGCTGGTTAAAACATCTGCATAAACCATGCAAATGTTCACCTGTTGAACATGTGTCAATAATTTTTTTAAAAATGTTTCAGGAAATATTTAAAAATTATTGAATTTATAATAAGTTAGAAAAATGTTTAAAATTTTTAACCTGATTTTTATCCAGCTCACAGTTTTTGTATTCCTGTTCGCCTTCATTTTGAAAGGTAACAATCACAAAACCAACAAAGATGTTCACCATGAAAAAAGCGATGATAATAATATAAACAATGAAGAATACTGCTACCAGCGGACGATAATTATGAACTGGTCCTACATCTTCATCATAGGAATCTATGGCTACATATAGCAACCTACAAAAATATAATAAAATCTGTATAAATAAAAGATATTAATATATTTAAAGGTCTTTGTTATTATTTGTTATAATGCAATGATATCTGAAGTTCTACTAAGAGTTTTTTCCAATATAATCATTAAAAATGAGTTCAAACTGTCCCCATACACACAGACATTCCCCATCACTTAAATGTTAAAATTAGCATTTGCAGCTACTTATATTTGTGTAACTTATAATTTTTAATTTTTTTATTATTTTATATGGTTTTTTTTTTTTTTTTTTTAATCTTTGAAGAATCATCACTCCAAGTAACACTACCATCTGTTTATTTGTAGTGTTCTAACATCAGCCAGATACATTTGAACAAGATTCAGAGTCCACATCACTTGAATAGAATTCTACTTCAGTATCAGATGACATATTATAAGGAGCTGATTCAATGTGATCAGCTTCAACATACTGTCCTTCTCTGTTCATTTCAGTCCCGATGTCTCAGGACGTGGATCAATTATAACAACCCTTCAGAGTAAAATTTATAGGAAAACACTTTTTACACAAAATTGTCAATAGACACACACTAAGAATGTTGTTTTGTTTTTCACAAAATAAAGAATTAAAGCATAATCTAAAAAAAAAAATTACCTTCAGAAAGATTTTTATCTTCAAAAAATTTGACCATTTTTTCTTATGGAAAATATTAAACTAGATAAAATAACTTCAACATAAACAAAGAGAAATTGATGATGCTAAACATAAAAAAGGTGCCTGGGGTGGACGTAACTATTCAATTATATTAAGAGTGGTAGCAAAGGAGGTAAACAAACACTTGGCCATGATTATAAGAGTACCTTTGGATTCAGAGGAGGTCCTGTCATGGACTGGAGATGTGCAAATGTATCCCCAATTCACAAAGGGTGACACGAGTAATTACAGAACTGTTAGCTTAATATCTGTTCCTGGGAAAATAATGGAGTCATTGGTTAAAGAAGTAATGTAGGACCATCTAGACAGGAATGCAGTTATACTACAATCACAGCATGAATTTGTTAAGGGGTGATCTTGTGTGACCAATCTGATTGGATACTATGATACAATAACAAAGGAACTGGATACAAAAATAATTTTGATAAACAAACACTTTGATTTCAGGTAGGCTTTTGGTACTGTTTCACATAAGACTGTTGTACAAACTGAAGTAGCAGTAGAAGAGGCATGTGATGAAAGAAAGCAAACTTATGTAGCTCCAGTGGGGGGGGGGAACTATTTCACACATCTATTCCTCTAAAAATTTAGCATTAGTAGAGGCATTTGATGCAAGAAAGCAAGCTTATGCAGCATCAGGCAAAAAAAAAAAAAAAAAAAACCACTTCCACTTCACCCCTCTGTTCGTTCAAAATACCTGTCCAGCTGAGCCTTAAACTTATTTAGGCTATCAACTTCCACAACAAGGGATGGAAGTCTGTTCCACCAACCAACCACTCGCTGGCTAAAGGCAAATTTCTGCACGTCTATCCTACATCTGTCTTTCCTCAATTTGAATTTATGCCCTCTCAGGTGATTATTCTGAGCGAGAGGAAGAATCCCATCAGCATTGAGCATGCTCAAACCATTCAAGGCTTTATACACCTCTATCAGATCACCTCGCTGGTGCCTAGTCTCCAGACACTGTAATTTGCAAAACTTAAGCCTTTCTTCGTAAGAGCACCCCTTTGTTCCATTCACTAATCTTGTTGCCCTTCTCTGTACTCGTTCCAGCAGCTCTACATCCTTCTTGAAATGAGGCCTCCAGACCTGTATACAGTACCCTAGGCGTGGCCTGACCATTGCCTTATACAAGGGAATAATCACCTCCTTATCCCTGCTAGAAAAATTCCTATATATCATTGACAATACACCATGAGCTACTCTTGCAGCCCGTCTGCACTGCTCAGAGAACGTCATATCTGCCTGCAAAACCACCCCCAGGTCCCTTTCATTCTCTACCACTGTCAGTGTAGTATCACAGAGTTGATACGTTGCTCTGGGGTTGCTGTTTCCCATGTGTAGTACTTTACATTTGTCAATGTTAGTTAAACTTCATTTGCCACCTCTCAGCCCATCTGCTCAATCTTTCCAGATTCTGTTGCAGCAGCATAGTGTCAGTAGTGTCCTTGACAACCCTGCCTACCTTTGTATCGTCTGCAAACTTCGATATTAAGCTTGATATACCATCATCAATATCATTTATGAATACAGAAAACAATAAGGGACCCAACACTGAGCCCTGAGGGACTCCACTAATAACATTAGTCCACGTTGAGCAGTGTCCATTGATTACCACTCTCTGTCTTCTTACCCTCAGCCACCCCTTTATCCACAGCAGCAATTCACCTCCAATGTCACACTGCTCCAATTTGTGCAGCAGTCTTCCATGTGCAACAGTATCAAAAGCCTTTCTAAGATCCAAGTACATAATATCAAAGTTATTCCCTGCATCCAGTTCCTTTGTGACTGCATCATAGTATCCAATCAAATTGGTCAGGCAAGACTTCCCCTTAACAAAACCATGCTGTGTCCGATCTATAACTGAAGTCTTGTCTAAATGATCCTGCAGTGCTTCTTTAACTAGTGCTTCCATTAATTTTCCTGGAACAGAAGTTAAACTCACAAGTCTATAATTACTTGTGTCAGACTTTGATCCTCCTTTGTGAATTGGGGTCACATTTGCACATCTCCAGTCTGTGGGTACCTCCCGAGTCCAAGGAATCTCTCATAATTATGGCTAAGGGTTTGCTTACTTCCTTTGCTGCCTCCTTTAATATAACTGGATAGATCCCATCCACCCCGGGTGCCTTTCTTGTGTTTATCTTCAACAGTTTCTCCTCCACTTTACTCCCAGTTATTTCAAGATTGTGTAGCTTACTGCTAGAGTTGAATACACCTCTGGCTTTCCCCTCGCTAAATAACTCCTCGTGTGTGAATGTGGATGCAAAATATTCATTTAGTTTGTTAGCTACCTGAGCAGGATCATCAACAGTTGACCCATCGATATCAAGTGGACCAATCTGATTCATCCCCTTCCTTCTAGAGTTTACATAAGTAAAGAACTCTTTGCTGTTTTTCTTTGCATCCCTTGCCAAAGATTTCTCATAATCTGCCTTCGCCTGCCTAACCTCCTTTGTAACTTGGTTACAGATCAACTTGTATCTATCATAGGCTTCTGTGTCATGTGTTAATTTGTATGTATCCCATGCATTTTTCTTCTCTGCCATATGCCTCATCAGTTCATCTGACATCCATTTAGGCCTAAACCTTGAACAATATTTCTTAGTTGGTATGGAAAGCCTATTACCTTCCAAGATAAGTTCTTTGAATGCTTCCCATTTTGCATTTGCTGTTGGTAACATCATCAGTTGGTCCCACTGTATAGAATTTAAATACTGTCTCAGTCCATCGTAGTCGCCTTTACGGAAGCAATAACCCTTCCCTTTACCCCTAATGGTAGTTACCTCTTTGACTAAATCCCACTTCAGCACACTGTGATCACTGCCACCTAGTGGTTCATTTATCTGCAGATTCTTAAGGCATGAAGAATCACTGCTGATAATCAAATCAAGAGTATTCCTCCCTCTAGTTGCCTCCCAAACATGCTGATATAAAAAACAATCATCCAATAAATCCACAAAAGCCTTGCCAGTGTGTGAGTGACCAACCCACAAATTCCAGTCAATATCTGGGAAATTAAAATCTCCCATTATAAGACTCTCTGATTTACTGGCCCACTCTATTTCCCTGTACAGTTTCTTATTATACTCATCAGAGTCATTAGGCCTATAGCACACTCCTACTCTCAATTTTGATCTCCCAATGCTTATGTCACACCAAACTGACTCGACACTGCACTGTCCAGCAATGTCCACTGGCTTCACTTCCTTGGATTTTATGTATTTCTTAACTAATAGCATAACCCCTCCTCCCTTCCTATCCAGTCTATCCTTTCTGTAGACGTTGTACTCCCCAAATTCCAGTTCTGCATTCCTTATATCTGTGTGACAACACATCTCTGATATCCCAACAATATCTGCCTTTGATGTTTTGAGCAATACGTCAAATTCATCAAATTTATTTACTAAACTCCTAGCATTGGTGTACACGCAAGTATACATGCACCTATTTCTATTCTTAGCTACCCTAACATAACCCATGTGTTTACTTGTACACCGCAATGACTCCCGGCAGTCTCTGAAATATCCTGCATCTTGTTTTTCAGGCTTCTGCTCATTCCAATAGAAGCAGTGCAAGAATCTCTTTCACCTCTGCCAGTGGCTACTGTTAATCTATTCGTCTTTGTCTCCCCACAAGCTAGCAGTTTTCCGACCCACCTAACACTGCCTCGATAGCATCCGCAAATATTCTTACACCCTTTCTATTTAAGTGTATCCCATCCCTGTAGAAGCAATCTCTCCTGTTAACAAGTACAGTCCAGGCTGAAAAAAATTCTACCCCTTGAGCCTTGCACAATCTTTCCAGGGCCGAATTGATCGACAAGGCTCTCATCATATACTCCCCCCCTATCGTGCCTGGGCAGAATTGCAGACACTTTCAAATTAAACCCTATTTCACGGCTTTTTTTTAACAGTGACCTGTACTTGTTAAGCAATTCTGCCGGTCTCCTACTCTTGATATCGTTAGTGCCAACGTGTACAACTATATCACCTTTTGTGCCCTTAAATCTGCTCTACAACGTCATCAACCTTTGCCCCTGGCAGACATACCCTGGTCCTGTTCCACCTATCCTTTTTACAAAGCATGTTCCCCGTTTCCCTGACAATAGAGTCACCAACAACTACTAGTTCCTTTGGGACCAGCGCCTTCTGCCTTGGGGGTTGAGCGACGACCAAGTGCAAGCTCTGGCGTTGATGTGGGCAGCTGAGAGCTTGATGGGCCCCTCAATTTAGTTCCTTCGAGGGCATCCACCCTGTCCTTCAAGCTCTCATATAGGCCCATAAGAATGCTGAGTTGTTGCCTGATTTCGATACACTCCTTGCATCGCGCAGACACAAAGACATCCCCCATGGCAATATCATGTCCCGTACCTGAATGCTCCACAAACATCATGCAAGCTGTGCATTTTATAAGGCTGTGATTCAGAAGGCAACTGCCCCCCTCAGTTCTCCTCTGAGCCACAGCATTTCCATTAGCTTGAGCCTTTTGTTTTGCTGCTCTGGTCTGAGTCATGTTTTCTTTTAATTTAAATAAAATTTCAATGTCAGTTTATAACCCTAACTTATCTCCCAACACAGTTATAATGGGATATATAATTTTTATATATCCCATTATAACTGTAATATAATAGTGTCACGATAATATAATAGTGTCACGTATTAATTATCTCCGAGTTCCCTTTATATAACTTCCGTATCAGTTATGTATTAATTAATTATGTGACGTTTGTAATCTAAGTGGGTATATGTATTTAGTTAAAAGTACAATTTAAATGCCAACGAAGTTCAACAAGTTTAATAGATTTTACCGATCACTGAAAATATTATAACCTATACTATACACTAACGCTATATAGGTTCGATATATAACGATCGTATGACAAAGACAGCGGCGGGAAGTTACGACGGTAAATCTATGGACACTTAAGTATTAATTAACTTTCAAATCTCGCTGTCTCAATTCAGAATAAATTAACGATCCTTACTAGGTCTATAAACTACTTACAAAAAATAATTTGATGTTAAAATATTCAATAAGTGGCTAAATATGGCTAAAAAACTTCTCATTCAGCGGAGTTGCGACTTGTAACACGTGGATACCCTTACCGATACTTTTATGCAATTGCCGATACAATTGCAAGGCCGAGTAAAGAATAAATACACCAAATTAGTCAGAAAATCCCAAAATAATGCTATACTACTAAATTTAAATCAAAAGTTTTAGAAAAACAATAATTTCAAATCAATAAATAAGAAAAATCCACTTAGCGGCTTTGAACATGTCTGGCCCCTACTATTTGTCCAGTTCCTCCTTGATTTCATTTAAGCTGTTAACTTCCACAACAACAGATGAAAGTTTGTTCCAGCAATCAACTACCCACTGGCTAAAAGCAAATTTCTGAACATCTACTGTCTTTCCTCAATTTGAATTTATGCTCCCTCACGTTTGTAATCTGAACAAGAGGAAGAATCCCATCAGAATTGATCCTGCTCAATCCATTCAAGTCCTTAAACATCTCAGCCAGAACACCTTGCAAGTGCCTAGTCTCCAGACACTGCAATTCGCAGAATTTAATCTTTTCATGGTACGTCCATCCTTTCGTTCCCCTCACCAATCTTGTTGCCTTACTCTGTACTTGCTCAAGCAACTCTACATCCTTCCTAAAATGAGACCTCCAGACCACCTGTATGCAGTACCTTGAGTACTGCATACAGGTAATCACCTTTTCCCTACTAGCAAAATTCCTGTATATCACTGACAATACCCTATGACCTGCTCTGGCAGCCTGTCTACACTGCTCAGGAAATTTCATATCTGACTACACAATTACTCCCAGGTATTTTTCGTTTTCTACTACCGTAAGTATAGTACCACAAAGTTGGTACACTTCTCTGGGGTTACTTCTACCCATATGCAGTTTGTAAGGTAAACTTCAGTTGACACTTCTCAGCCCATCTGCCCAAATTTTCTAGATCCTTTTGAAGTAGGTAGCATACTGCCATTAACAACCCTGTCAACCTTTGTATCATCTGCAAACCTATGCATTAATTTTGATATACCTTCATCAACATCATTGTAAAAATATACAAAACAACAGTGGGCCTAATACTGAACCCTGGGGGACTCCACTAATAACATTATTATTAGCCATATGGTGCAAGGAAGTCTGAGGTTTATGCTGCACCAGCCAAAAAAATAAAACAAAATAAAATTCTGAGTTATCCTGTGTGTGTGTGTGTGTGTGTGTGTGTGTGTGTGTGTGTGTGTGTGTGTGTGTGTGTGTGTGTGTGTGTGTGTGTGTGTGTGTGTGTGTGTGTGAAAGAGAGAGAGGGGGGAAAGGGAATCACTAATACCAAGAAAGAGAGTAGCACCTTACCCTCAATACCATACTGCTCCAATTTGTACAGTAGTCTTCTATGCACAACAATGTCAAAAGCTTTCCTGAAATCCAACTATGTGATATCAAAATTATTTTTTGCATCCAGTTCCTTTGTAACCATATCATAATATCCAATCAAATTTGTCAGACAAGACTTTCCCTTAACAAACTCATGCTGTATCTGAATTATTACTGCAGTCTTGTCTAGATGATCTTGCAATGCATCTTTAACCAGTGACTCCATGATTGTCCCTGGAACAGAGGTTAAACTAACTTGTCTGTAACTACTCTCGTCATCCTTAAATCCCCCTTTGTGAATTGAGGATACATCTGTACATCTCCAATCTGTGGAAACTTCCCCTGAGTCCAAGAATGGTCTTGTAATTATGTCTAAGGGTTTGCACTTACTTCCTTCACCTCCTTTAATATAACTAGATGGATCCCTTTCATCCATCCCAGGTGCCATGTGTTTAATTTGACAATTTCTCCTCCACTTTGCTCTCAGTTATTGTAAAATCATTAAGCATCCTGTTACAGTTTGAGAAACATCCGGCATTTTCCTCCAGTGCGGGGCCACTGATAGTTTGCGATATTTAGTAATGAAGGCATATCAGGCTTAATGTCTAGGTTTGAAGTTGATACACAGGTTGCAAGATATGCTACTGTAAGTTTCAGAAACAGAAACATTACGCTGATGGGCTGAGAAGTTGCAAATGAAGTTGAACATTGAAAAATGCAAGGTACTAATACTAACACTACTGACACTATGCTGCTGCAACAGGATCTGGAAAGGTTGAGCAGATGGGCTGAGAGGTGGCAAATGAAGTTTAACATTGACAAATGTAAAGTACTACACATGGGAAACAGCAACCCCAGAGCAACGTATCAACTCTGTGGTACTACACTGACAGTGGTAGAGAATAAAAGGGACTTGGGGGTGGTTGTGCAGGCAGATATGAAGTTCTCTGAGCAGTGCAGACGGGCCGCAAGAGTAGCTCATGGAGTATTGTCAATGATATACAGTGTACAGGAATTTTTCCAGCAGGGATAAGGAGGTGATTATTCCATTGTATAAGGCAATGGTCAGGCCACACCTAGAGTACTGTATACAGGTCTGGAGGCCTCATTTCAAGAAGGATGTAGAGCTGCTGGAACGAGTACAGAGAAGGGCAACAAGATTAGTGAATGGAACAAAGGGGTGCTCTTACGAAGAAAGGCTTAAGTTTTGCAAATTACAGTGTCTGGAGACTAGGCACCAGCGAGGTGATCTGATAGAGGTGTATAAAGCCTTGAATGGTTTAAGCATGCTCAATGCTGATGGGATTCTTCCTCTAGCTCAGAAAAATCACCTGAGAGGGCATAAATTCAAATTGAGGAAAGACAGATGTAGGATAGACGTGAGGAAATTTGCCTTTAGCCAGCGGGTGGTTGGTTGGTGGAACAGACTTCCATCCCTTGTGGTGGAGGTTGATAGCCTAAATAAGTTTAAGGCTCAGCTGGACAGGTATTTGGAACGAACAGAGGGGTGAAGTGGAAGTGGGTTTTTTTTTTTTTTTTGGCTGATGCTGCATAAGCTTGCTTTCTTGCATCAAATGCCTCTACTAATGCTAATGCTAATGCTGCAGCATATAGATAGCAGTAATCCAAGAGAAACACACCAACTGTGAGGTACCACACTGAGTTAGACAACAAAAAAAGCTGAGGTAATTGTGCAGTCAGAAGTTCTCTGAGAAGTGCAGATGGGCTGCTAGGACAGTTCATGGGGGACAGCAATTTTGCTAGCAGGAATAATCTAAATCAGGGTTTCCCAACCTTTTTCGAGTGCAGATCAGTGTTTGCAGATGGTTTTTTTTTTGCAGCTCACCTATAGCTATAAATTAATGAATTTTCAATAATTATACTCGTAGGTTCAGGAAATAATGAACTACCATTAGGCCATTTAGCATACCAGTAATAATGCAATTAGGTAGTCATTAACATCAGTAAATATAAATAAAAAATAGGTAATTCATTTCTTTGTTTATTATCAAAAGTTTACATAAAATTGACATATTTTAGGAAAGGAAATTTTCTTATAGCTTTATGTAGGTTTATTTCAAATAAGTTGTTCGAAGACTGGTATTTTCTTTTCCCGGACTGGTACTGGGCTGCGGACCACACTTTGGGAAACCCTGATCTAAATGATTATCCCTGATATGAGATAATCATTTCACTGTATAAGGAAATGTTAAGCTACATCCTGAGTAATACATATAGTTCTGCCTCATTTTAGGAAGGATGTGGATCTGCTGGAATGTGTGTGTGTGCAGAGAAGAGCAACAAGATCAAAGACACAAAAGGTTACTCTTAACCAATAAAAACCTCAAATCTGCAAACTGCAGAGCCTAGAAAAAAAGGCACCTGCAAGGAGATCTGTTTCATGTGTTTACGGTTTTGACATCTTATTCTTGCTCAGACAACACACGAGGGGGCATAAATTTAAATTGAAAAAGGATGGTTGCAGAACAGATATGAAGAAATTTTCTATCAGCCAGAGGGAGTTGATTGCTGGAACAACAATCAACTCCCTCTGGCTAATAGAAAACACCAAACTTCCATGTAGTGTTGTGGAAGTGGGTAGTCTGAATAAATTGAAAGGTTAGACAAATTATTAGAGGAGAGTGACAGGTGATGTGGGAAGGGGTTTTTTTGTCTAATTTTTAATAAGCTTGCTTGCTTCTTTGCATCATTTTCCACTAATAATACTAAAATAAAGTTGCTTCAAATAATAAATAAAGGCAATAATGCATCTTTTACCAGATGCTTTTCTATTTTAGAAATAAACTAATCTACAGCTAACACTTTTCATAATTTTGTACATAGCCAAATTATGTAAGTTAATGAAGCTTGTATAACATTGCATCATTACACAACGTCTCACATTTTGAAAACCCTTCACAATGAGTTTCCTACGTTTGCATTTCGAATATATAATGCTTCCCCAACAGAGAAGTCTATAGGCCTCTGTAGCAAGGCACAAGGGTGCATAAGTACATATGTTTTGAGTAAATTCAAGCTCGTGACTGCCAAATAGGATGCTGTTTATTGTATTCTCTCAATCTCAAGAACTCCTCCGACAGTGTAGTCATTCCAGAGTATAAAAAGAAAACATTTATTGTTACTTAATCTCAGTTGGGTGCCAACGGTGTGCAATTTTAAATTACACCCTCAAGCTATGGAAAACTTAACCAATGTTTGATTTGCACTCTACATTTTGTATACACAGCTATAAGCAAACAAAGTTTGTATAAAGGAGCATCATTGAGCAATATCTCAAGTTGTGAAAACTGATTTAAAATCACACACCTTTTGGCATCTCTCATATTATGGAAATAATTCACAGGTGCATTGTCATCCCTTACACTATGGGAATCTACCCACTCACCAGTGAAGAGACAATGATCTATGATATGGTACCTCCTGGGTAGTGGCTGTTGTTATTTGGTTTTTAGGAGCATTAGCAACTAAGGCCATATTGCTCTGGGAATATGCGGTGGTTACTCCCTGACCTTTCCGCATCCTCCGTATTTGGTGGTGACGGGCTCGAACCCGGGTCTATTCAAGAAGCGTGTGCTACGCACTGCTGCTCCTTCCCACCTGATTACGGAGGCACCCTGGGTAATGGCAATCAATTGAAAAGAAGTAACATTGAATTTCTCTATTGAGGTAAGATTGAATTGAATTTCAAGTAACTTCAAGTAACATTGAATTTCTCTATTGAGGAAGCATTACTTATCAGAAATGGAAGTTGGCAACTCAGTGTTAAAAGTTTTCACATGAAAAGCTGCATAATTATGCTGCTTTATACAAATTTTGTTTGCTTACATAATTTAGCTACATACAAAATGGTAAAGCATTAAAAATATGTTCATTAATTTTTCCATAGCTTGAGGCTTTAATAGCACAAAATTTTTCCTTTTTAAAAATAATCTTTCTTTACTAAAATACTTGAACAATAATGCAAAATGAAAATAAAAATGGTTGACTGCTGAAAACATCAGGTGACGGTGACATGCTTTTATCTGCATTTTCAAAAATACAAACAATACCGAGAGAGAGTGAGAGAGAGAGAGAGATAGAGAGAGAGAGAGAGAGAGAGAGAGAGAGAGAGAGAGTAGGGGATTTTGAAGGAATAAAACCAATGTTGTGACTGTTTTAGAATCTTCATGGAACATTTTACGTAATGCATCAATTGATATGAACAAGGGTAGCTAAATCATTTACATTCTCTTTCAGCATATATAGTTTAAGGGCTCATTTCTAGAAGCATAAAGTGGCCACTACAAGCCTATGTTGTAGTGGCCATTTAATATGATAATACAGATTCACGTTGCAATGCGAAACTTACAAGCATTCAGTTATAGGTGGATCAAAGTGCAAAGTTTCGTAGTACCCACGGAGATGGGGAAACCCCTGGTGCTGTCAGACAACTAACACACAGCACCCTAAGTTTTGGTCACTGTAACCTGTCCCTTTTCCACATAGTGGTAACAATCACCATTCTCTCCACTTAACACCAGCCCTGTTCAGGATACTGCTCTTGAATTCACCACCTATCTTAAATTTCTGCCCTCTTAGGTGGTCCCAAACAACTGATAACCAGTGAGGGTTAAATCTGAGAATTAATCATGAACCATCCTGTAACCAGGATGGTTCATGATTTCCTGGCCCACGATTGCAAGTGTCACTATCAAATCTGTCATATCTGGATGTGCACAGTTGTACTGCATAATTTTATTGTCAGTTTCCTCTTATAAACTGCTATATGAGGTATTTTCTTATAAACTGCCATATGAGGTATTTTCTTATAAACTGCTATATGCACATCATTGAAAAGCAGTTGTCTGCAATACTCAGCATTAACTGTTACATACGATGGCAGAAAATTTAAATGAATTCTCGATCCAAAATGACACTTTCCACAGTCCTGCAAGCTGAAGGCTCTGCTAGAATTTTTGGGTGTGGAGATAATTTTTGGTGCTTTACCATACTGAACCTCTTTCATTTTGTAGTAAAGTAGTGCTTACTCATGTCTCATTTCTATTTGCTGAAAAAATGTGTTTCCCCTACAGTTCAAAACTGGTTCAGATGTTTGGCAGAAATAGGTGTCTTTCTGGATGAATGTCAAGCATCCTCAGGGCCAGCCATATGCACACTTTGAACAATCAGTGTACAAGAATAATTGCTGTAAACTGTCCATCTGTACATTGTCTATTTTCCAAAATTAGAACTTGGTAAACAGACAAATTACATGAAAAACTGTATGAATATTCACACATGTGACGGCTATACATCCTTTTAAAACACCATAATATTATACAAACAAGACAAAATTTAAGTTAGAAACCAGTGAGACTCTAGCAATAAGATTAACAAACAGGTCAATAAACATACATAGAGCAATAATAATTTCTGAGTGGAATCTAAAACAAATATCCTACAAGTTCAAATTTAATAACAAAACACAACCCCCCACCATCCAGGATTTCTACTAACAGGGAAGGATAGTCATGCATCCAAATTTCCAAGTGGAAACGTTCATAATCTTTTAAGCTGTTCTAAATCTCTAAATTTTCAAATTCCCGAACTATTAGTGAAATACAAGGGGATGGGAATTTTCCTTCTATTCCTTTCACCTACTCAAACATCCCCACCACACTTCTGAAATATGGCAATGGAACATGCCCGAGCTAGCTATAAATACAGCCTTCAAAACGTCTTTGCTTCCCCTTTGAAGATGGCATAAAAGAAAAGCCCCCATCAAGCTTCAGGAATTCATCTCCCTTTATACTTCCAATTATTCACCATGTATGGATTTAGGGTCAAAGTTTGCTTTTATTCTTTCATCCTTTTACAAGGTCTGTTTATCTCTAGGCAGGTCTTGCAATATTATTCTAATTACATCTTCCCTGGATGCAGTTATTTCTGAAAAAATATCAGGTAAGATAATTTCTGAGTTAAAATATAATATTTTTAAAATTTAATATTCCTATAAAATTTCTTAATAGCTTTCTATTTATTACTCTATTTTTATTTGGTTGAAATTCACACCATTGATTTTAAATTCAAAATGAGGACACATCTTCTACAAGAAAAAAATCATAAGTTAGCATTTGTCTGTCCAATTTTACGAATATTAGCGGGTTTGGAATACACAAGTTGTCTGTCAAACATGACATGTGACAGCTACTGGTTGCACACAAGCATGCGGTAGATTAGTAACTTTATGGCCCTTCAGGAAACTTGTTTCACCAATCATAAACACACATATACAGTATATGATAAGATCTTCTTCCTTATATTGTTCATTTAGCCCACAGAGGATTTAGATAGTTTAAATTTTTTTTTAACAGAAATTTTATGGTACAGCACTGCTCTGCACTCGGAATGGTAGCATCTGATGCTATTTCCAATACCTACACTGTGTGTGTGTGTGTGTGTGTGTGTGTGTGTGTGTGTGTGTGTGTGTGTGTGTGTGTGTGTGTGTGTGTGTGTGTGTGTGTGTGTGTGCATCAGGGACTGAGAATAGTGTTTCCATCATCTGTCAAAAACAGTGTTTGTTTTGTTCTGGTGTAAACATCTATTACAAAAAAAGTCCAGATCAACCTTCAATCATCTTCATATTTATTGGCAGCACAATTTTCTAAATTTTTAAATTTTGCATTTTTCTTTCCACATTCTAACTTCTTAACAACTCATGTCCATCATTCATTTTTGATTTATTAATTTACACAGCACAACTCCATCTTAATTATATTCATTGGCCATTGATGATTACTTAAATACAGAACTATGTACTTCTATTTATCTAGCAAGTAAAATGATGACAAGAGTGTAACGAAAAAATATGAACTAGTGTGAAAATTGTATGAATTAATGCTCATACATAGTATCAGCATAGTAATTTATATCAGTTTATTGCCAGGAGACAGACACTGGATACAGCAATACACTCACAATAGCATGAATAAAAATGCAGGAACAGGTTTGGTCATAGAATATAACAAGTCAAGTATTCCCAGGGCAACAGTTACAAGAACAATCAGATGGAAGCCATAATAAGTAACAGATGATACACCCCTAAAACAGCTAAGAAACAGGACAGCAAATAAGAATATATATGAATGCAAATAACATTATGTACAGGAACTTTTAACTAATAACACTGTAGACTGCATTTCAATAATTCTTTAAAAGTCAGTCTGATTATATGCAAGGATAGGTCAATGTTTAAACAACTGATGCAAGTAATCAGGAAGACAATCAACATTGAAGTCTGTTGAATAGAGATTATTTTGGGTTTGAATTTCTGATATATGAGGAATTTTCTGTGCAGTTACTTCCAAAAATTTGTCTTTAAAATATCTGAACTATATCAAGTTATTTAACACAGGGTATCAACAGATGGTTTGTGCTCTTCTTATTTGCTTCTATGATATAATGCAGTGGTTTTGAACTTTTTTTAATAATGGCACCCTAAAGTAATTTATTTTATTTTGTGGCACCCCCTACTCAATTTTCTGCCTGTTAGATCCAATTCTCTCTATATATATATGTATCAATATTAAAAAAATGTTATATGATAGTTATTATAATAATATAATTATAAACAAAATTACAATTCATAATACAAATTATATATACTTATATAATAATTTTATTCTTTATAAACATCAATTATATACCACTACAAAATTAAAAAGATACCATACAATGGAAGTTTTTAAACACTTGGTTTACGTAACTTTTAAATGAGATATTTGTGCCTAGTGTGATTCGCAGATATTTTTGATATTAGGTGGAATACTGGAGAGATTTATTTTCATTTCTTCCTCAATCATTGGCAGTCTTTTCCTCTTGTTAGGTTTTTAGCATTAGCATTAGTAGAGGCATTTGATGCAAGAAAGCAAGCTTATGCAGCGTCAGTCAAAAAAAAAATAAATAAAAACCCACTTCCACTTCACCCCTCTGTTCATTCGAAATACCTGTCCAGCTGAGCCTTAAACTTATTTAGGCTATCAACTTCCATGACAAGGGATGCAAGTCTGTTCCACCAACCAACCACCCACTGGCTAAAGGCAAATTTCTGCATGTCTATCCTACATCTGTCTTTCCTCAATTTGAATTTATGCCCTCTCGGGTGATTATTCTGAGCAAGAGGAAGAATCCCATCAGCATTGAGCATGCTCAAACCATTAAAGGCTTTATACACCTCTATGAGATCACCTCGCTGGTGCCTAGTCTCCAGACACTGTAATTTGAAAAACTTAAGCCTTTCTTCGTAAGTGCACCCCTTTGTTCCATTCACCAATCTTGTTGCCCTTCTCTGTACTCGTTCCAGCATCTCTACATCCTTCTTGAAATGAGACCTCCAGACCTGTATACAGTACTCTAGGTGTGGCCTGACCATTGCCTTATACAAGGGAATAATCACCTCCTTATCCCTGCTAGAAAAATTCCTGTATATCATTGACAAGACACCATGAGCTACTCTTTTTCAGACCATCTGCACTGCTCAGAAAACTTCATATCTGCCTGCACAATTACCCCCAGGTCCTTTTCACTCTCTACCACTGTCAGTGTAGTACCACACAGTTGATACGTTACTCTGGAGTTACTGCTTCCTATATGCAGTACTTTCTATTTAATCGTCAAAGTTAAACTTCAGTTGCCAACTCTCAGCCCACCTGCTCAACTTTTCTAGATCCTGTTGCAGCAGCGTACTGTCATTAGTGTCATTAACAACCCTGCCGACCTTCATATCATCTGCAAACTTGGACATTAAGCCTGATATACCATCATTAATAAATAAAGAAAACAACAGTGGGCCCAACACCAAACCCTGTGGAACTACACTAATAACATTAGTCCACAAAGAGCAGCATCCATTAATTACCACTCTCTGTCTTCTCCCACTCAACCATCCCTTTATCCATAGCAGCAATTGGCCTCTAGTGCCACATTGCTCCAATTTTTGCAGTAGTCTGCCATGTGTAACAGTATCACAAGCCTTTCTAAGATCCAAATATATGATATCAAAATTATTCTTTGCATCCAGTTCCTTTGTGACCATATCATAGTATCCAATCAGATTGGTCAGACAAGACTTCCCCTTAACAAACCCATGCTGTATCCAAGCAATAACTGAAGACTTGTCTAGATGATCCTGCAATGCTTCTTTAACCAGTGCTTCCATTAATTTCCCTGAAACAAAAGTTAAACTAACAGGTCTGTAATTACTTATGTCTCCCTTTGATCCTCCTTGTGGATTGTGGTCACATTTGCACATTTCCAGTCCATGGGTATCTCCCCTGAGTTCAAGGAAGCTCTCATAATTATGGCTAAGGATTTGCTTGCTTACTTTGCTGTCTCCTTTAGTATAATTGGATAGATTCCATCCACCCCAGGAGCCTTTCTTATGTTTATCTTCAACAATTTCTTTATTTGTTTTAATCTTTTAAAGACATAAAAAGGATATTGTTGTATACATTAGTACTAATGATTACTAATTACAAATAGGAAATCTGTGGATTTACTTAGCAAGTACAGGACAATGGTGAGAAAAAGTCATGACTTAGGATTAAACTTAAAAGTATCAGCAATTCTGATCAGACACAAGAGAAAGTACACATTGAATGTCTAGTTAATAAATTTGACCGTGAATAGATCATGCAAGGCTCATGGGGGTATAATTTTTCACAGCATGGTCTATGCTTGTTAACAAGAGAGAGCGTTTTTACAGGGATAGAATACACTTAAATAGAATGGATAGAAAAATATTTGCTGATGCTATTGAGGCAGTGTTAAGCAGGTTAGAAAAATGAGCTATCTGGGAGGGGGATAAACAGACTATTAGAGCAGCAGGAAGAGGTGAAAGTGAGTCTTTCACTGCTTCTATTGGGATATGCAACAGCCTGAAAGCAAAACAGCCAGGTCATAAGACCAATAAGGGGATCCTTATTATGGAATAACAGATTGCATTAGGGTTATTAAAGCAAAAACAGACACATGTACACTAGTACACTAATGTATAGTAAACAAAATCTGATGAATTTGAGGTACTGGTGAAGTCATCATATGCAGGCACTGTATTCCTCAAAGAAACATGGTGTAACTTAAACATAATTCATAGTAAATTTAAATGAAAACAGAAAGCACTGTATCCTGTTTGCAAATTTGAAAAATAACAGAAAAGAGGAAAGGGTGAAGTCTGCCTGATGCCACAAATAAAAGAAGTTAGTTACACTACAGAAATAGACATTTACAGTGAAATGTACAAGCGAAAACCACATATATCAAGGGGAAGTGATAACAGCTTTCTTCACTGGAAAAGAGATAAATTATTTAATTATTTATTAACTATTTACAAACTATTTAATTTCACTTGGTGAGGATAGTTGGTAATACCACATCTGCTTTATACTATCTGCACTATTTATACTATTTGGCTCTCAATCTTAGTCTTAATTTCATTAAGACTAAGATTTAGGGTCAAAGCCTCAAGCTGCGAGCAGATTTAGACTATGTATATATTAAGTGCAATAGCATCATTAATACACAGCCATTTCTGAATAAACAGAATATTTATAAGGCAACACCGACTCTTCTTCGGATTGCCCACCAAAGAAGGGCCATAACTGTTTTGCCATCATTGCATCACTTGGGTACTTACCCACCAACCAAAGAAAGGCCAAATAGCCCTGAAACGGTGCCATCTGGGTGGTGGTGGTACCTATCTGAGAATAAGTAACATTAGTTTTCTCCTTAGGTGAAGTGTTACTTATTCGAAGTAGTGCAATATCATGGCAACTTGTTGTGAAGGTATTCACAACATGAGATATAACTTAAAACGATGCCGCCTTATAAATATTCTGTTTATTCAGAAATGGCTGTGTATTAATGATGCTATTGCACTTAATTTATGTATAGTCTAAATCTGCTCGCAGCTTGAAGCTTTGGCCCTAAATGCATCTTAGTCTAAATACATCATATACCATCAGGCATCTCTCATATTGTGGAGTTATACTTCATAACTCCACAATATGAGAGGGGATCCTTATTATGGAATAACAGATTGCATTAGGGTTATTAAAGCAAAAACAGACACATGTACACTAGCATCACTCGGGTACCTACCCACCCACCGAAGAAGGGCCAAATAGCCCTGTTGATTCGCGCAGGAAGTTTGGAAAAGAATTTGTAGATTTTTTGAGGATAAGACAGTTCACACTAGAGGAGATAATTTACTTGCAATTCGATCATCCCTTGGGCAAGAAAAAAATGTTCACTATACTTTTAATTACAGAGGCAAAATATCATGTGTGGAAGCTTCGAAAACGGAAAAGGTTTGGGACCTTTAGGGGATATCTTTGGGACTTGAAACAAACAATGTCTGCTTCCATGCAAAGGTTTTTATAGTTGGAAAAATGGCGTTTAGGGTCTGATAAGTTTCTGAAAAGGTGGGGAGAGCCACCTCTTCTGTGCAGTTTGGTTGGAGATGAGGTTCATCTAAAGTACTGGTTTTAGTTATTTTAGAGAGGAAGAAGAGAGAAAAAAAAAAAAAAAAAAAAAAAAAAAGCAGCACCTGGGTTTTTTTTTCGTCTATTACAAAATTCAGTTTTCTTGATAAAAAATCTAGATGTCTTAGGTTCTCATCAAAACCAGTTCCATGATATGGGTTTGAATTTTATAACTCAAAATTTGTTTGGTTAAATAGATCTGGTCCAATGGATTTTTTTTCACATTTAATTCATAATAGCTGTGAAATGATCGTCTAAATTTAGATTTTTTATGATTTAGATTTGAATTTTATAATTCATTTGTTTGGTTTTATAGATTTGGTCCAATGGGTTTTTTTTCACATTAAATTCACAAATAGCCCTGAAACGGTGCTGCCAGGGGGAGCCTGATGATGTCCGGAGTTTCCAAGAATAGGTAACAACAGCCTTCTCTACTGGGGAAACGTTGCCTATTCGAGGAGTTTATGAGTTTTTGAGTGGTGTGAGTTGAAGGAGTTACTGTCCCTTTCATTTTTCTACACCGTTTCTTTTCCTCTTCCACTCCTACTATTACTTTCCCTCTATCTTTTTGTTTTTCTAAGTCTAATAGGGACAAGTGGAAAGTCGAGTTATTATCCCACACATGTACAAAATAGCCCTGAAATGGCACCAGGGGGAGCCTGATGATGTCCGGAGTTTCCAAGAATAGGTAACAACAGTCCTTCTCCACTGGGGAAGCGTTACCTATTCGAGGAGTTTGAGTGGTGTGAGTTGAAGGAGTTACTGTCCCTTTCATTCTTCTACACTGTTTCTTTTCTTCTTCCACTCCTACTATTACTTTCCCCTCTACCTTTTTGCTTTTCTAAGTCGAATAGGGACAAGTGTAAAGTCGAGTTATTATCCCACACATGTACAAAATAGCCCTGAAACGGTGCCGTCTGGGTGGTGGTGGTGGTGCCTATCTGAGAATAAGTAACATTAGTCTTCTCCTTAGGTGAAGTGTTACTTATTCGAAGTAGTGCAATATCATGGCAACTCGTTGTGAAGGTATTCACAATATGAGATATAACTTAAAATGATACCGCCTTATAAATATTCAATTTATTCAGAAATGTCTGTGTATTAATGATGCTATTGCACTTAATATATACATAATTTAATTTCCTTGTAAATTTCTATTTCTATAGTGCAATTAAACAGTCAAAATTTATTAAAGAAAAGTGAGTATTAAACACTTCTACACCTAGTAAAAAGTGAAATCAAAACAAAAACTGATTTAAAATCTTGATTCTAGCAAATATGAGATGCGAAAATAAAAATATTTCTTACGCAGGCCAGCCTTCAAATGTAGAAACAGTGAACAATGTCAACATGGCTTGGGTCACATCATCAAAATTAAATTTGTAATTTTTCCAATCTCTGTTTTCCACAACAGGTCTTGAAATATCACCACCTTGATAAATTATGAATTCTCCTCTGAAAAATAAATGATAAATATTAATATCAGTGTGTGTAAGCATGCATGCATGCATGCAAACACACACACACACACACACACACACACACACACACACACACACACACACACACACAGGGGGGGGGGACTTTTTTTTTTTTAAAGACACCAATTGCTAATCTCCTAACAAGAAAAAGCTAAAATAGCAGAATTTCAGCGTTATAATGCAAAGCACATCATCACATAACCAAAACATATATACCATAAACTTCCTTCTTACACTAGCATATTAATCATAAAATATTATAAACATGACAAACACCAAAGTACAAAGCTATGTTCCCAGCATGGTTCAGATACAAAAGTTGCCCATTTAAAATATCATGTGAATAACATTATTGCATTTAATAACATTACAAAGAAAAATTCACTTCTGATATAGTCCTCATGATCCTGGTGGGACTGACTTGTGGCTAAGATAAATATAAACCCTAGCCTTGTAACATTAATATTAAAAAGGGCAAGGCTTCATTTTAAGTGGCTAACCTCATTATCTGTTTGTTGGGTTAAATGATCATGGAAAAATGTATGAATAAATTCAAAACTCAGGAGCTTGTTCAAAAAACAGAATTTCATAGCATTATTTATGAAAAACACATCATCACATAAATAAAACATATATAATGACCATAAACATCCTTATTACTCTAGCTAATTAATCTTTCAATATTATACTGAACTATTATACTGAAATATTATACTCAATGAGGAAAAAAATAAAACTTAAAAAATATTTAAAACTAAAATATTGGTTATATTAAATATAACAGGATATGTTTAACTAAAAAATCCATTTGATACTCTGCTTTACATAAGATATACAATATAATCTCACAAAAGTTTTTGACAGGTCCCTTTATATTGAGGTTGCACTGTATTAGCTAAAAATCTGCTTCAGCAAGGTATGTACAATTCTTAAAATGCCAAGTCTATTTGAAATGGGAGAGAAAACATTATTAATATTTCATATAAATGTCAAGTATATTTGAAATGGGAGAACTAATAGGTCTATAATAAAAGGATGACACATAATTATAGACCTGTTAGTTTAAGTTCTAGGCAGTAATAGTTCAGACAGCATGGGTTTGTTAATGGGAAGTCTTGTCTGACCAATTTCACAGGATACTATGATGTGGTCACAAAGGAAGTGGAGGCAAAAAATAATTTTGATATCATATACTTGGATTTCAGGAAAGCTTTTGATACTGTTGTACATAGACACTGCTTTACAAATTTCAGCAGTATGGCATTAAGGGTAAGTTGCTGCAATGAATAAAGGGATGGTTGAGTAGGTGATGGAAGAGACTGGTAATAAATGGACACTGCTCTATGTGTACTAATGTTATTAGTGGAGTCCCCAAAAATTTTGTAAAGAATTTTGTTGGTATGTAAAGCCTAGTAGCTTCCAAGAATTAACAGCTGGATATCACCATTCTTCTCTTTCTTGGTGATTTCCCCCCCCCCCCCTCTCTCAGGTCAACTCGGAAATTTTTTTTGGCTGGCGCAGCATAAGCCTCAGGCTTCCTTGCACTATATGGCTAATAATAATAATAATAATAATAATAAATTAATGGATGACATTGAAGCCTATTATAAATATAATCTGGTCTGTAACCAAGTCACAAAGGAAATTTGGCAGGCAAAGACATATTATGAGAAATCTTTGGCAAAGGATGCAAAGAAAAGCAGAAAAGAGGTCTTTATCTATGTAAACTCTAAAAGGAAAGGGATGAATCAGATTGGTTAACTGGATATTGATGGTTCAACTGTTGATCCTGCTCAGGTGGCTAACAAACTAAATGAGTATCATGCATCTACATTCACATATGAGGAGTTATTTAGGGAGGAGAATGCCAGAGGTGAATTAAACTCTGGCAGTGAGCTAGATGATTTTGTAATAACTGAGAGGAAAGTGGAGGAGAAATTGTTGAAGATAAACATAAAAAAGGCACCAGGGTGGATGGGATCTATCCAGTTATACTAAAGGAGGCAGCAAAGGATGTAAGCAAACACGTAGCCAAATAATGAGAGCTTCCTTGGACTCAGCGGAGGTACCATGGACTGCAGATGTGCAAATGTGACCCCAATTCACAAAAGAAGATCAAAGGGCGACACAAGTAATTATAGACCTGTTAGTTTAACTTCTGTTCCAGAGAAATTAATGGAGGCACTGGTTAAAGCAATGCAGTATCATCTAGACAAGACTTCAGTTATAGCTCGGACACAGCATGGTTTTGTTAAGGGGAAGTCTTGTCTAACCAATTTGATTGGATACTATGATGTGGTTACAAAGGAACTGGATGCAGGGAATAACTTTGATATCATATATTTGGATCTTAGAAAGGCTTTTGATACTATTGCAAATGGAACATTGCTGCACAAATTGGAGCAGTGTGGCATTGGAGGCAAACTGCTATGGAGGATAAAGGGATGGTTGAGTGGGAGAAGACAGAGTGGTAATCAATGGACACTGCTCTTCATGGACTAATGTGATTAGTGGAGTCCCTTAGGGTTCAATGTTGGGTCCATTGTTGTTTTCTGTATTTATAAATGATATTGATGATGGTATATCAGGCTTAATGTCCAAATTTGCATGTGATACAAAGGTTGGCAGGGTTGTTAAGGATACTTACAACAGTACGCACCTGCAACAAGATCTAGAAAAGTTGAGCAGATGGGCTGATAGGTGGCAAATGAAGTTTAACTCTTCACAAATGTAAAGTACTATATATGGGAAGCAATAACCCCAGAGTAACGAATCAATTCTGTGGTACTGCACTGACAATTGTAGAGAATGAAAAGGACATGGGGGTAATTGTGCAGGCAGATATGAAGTTTTCTGAGCGGTGCAGACTGTCTGCAAGGGTAGCTCATGGTTACATTACCAACAGCAGATTCAAAATGGGAAGCATTCAAAGAACTTATCTTAGAAGCTACTAGGCTTGACATACCAACTAAGAAATATTGTTCAAGGTTTAGGCCTAAATAGATGACAGGTAAACTAATGAGATACATGGGATTCATATAAATTAAGACATGACATATTTCTTATATCTATCAGAAGCCTATGATAGATATAAGCTGGTCTGTAACCAAGTCACTAAGGAGGTTAGGCAGGCAAAGGCAGATTATGAGAATTCTTTGGCAAGGGATGCAAAGAAAAACAGCAAAGAGTTCTTTACTTATGTAAACTCTAGAAGGAAGGGGATGAATCATATTGGTCCACTTGATATCGATGGGTCAACTGTTGATGATCCTGCTCAGGTAGCTAACAAACTGAATGAATATTTTGCATCGACATTCACACATGAGGAGTTATTCAGCAAGGGGAATGCCAGAGGTGTATTCAACCCTGGCAGTAAGCTAGATAATCTTGTAATAACCGAGAGTAAAGTGGAGGAGAAATTGTAGAAGATAAACACAAAAAAAGGCACCTGGGGTGGATGGGATCTATCCAGTTATATTAAAGGAGGCAGCAAAGGAAGTAAGCAAACCCTTAGCCATAATTATGAGAGCTTCCTTGGACTCAGGGGAGGTACCCATAGACTGGTGATGTGCAAATGTGACCCCAATTCACAAAGGAGGATCAAAGGCTGACAAGTAATTATAGACCTGTGAGTTTAACTTCTGTTCCAGGAAAATTAATGGAGGCACTGGTTAAAGAAGCACTTCAGGATCATCTAGACAAGACTTCAGTTATAATTCGGATACAGCATGGTTTTGTTAAGGGGAAGTCTTGCTTGACCAATTTGATTGGATTCTATGATGCAGTCACAAAAGAGCTGGATGCAGGGAATAACTTTGATATTATATACTTGGATCTTAGAAAGGTTTCTGATACTGCTGCACAAATTGGAGCAGTGTGGCATTGGAGGCAAAAGGAGTGGTTGAGGGGGAGAAGACAGAGAGTGGTAATCAATGGACACTGCTCATCATGGACTAATGTTATTAGTGGAGTCCCTCAGGGTTCAGTGTTGGGTCCATTATTGTTTTCTGTATTTATAAATAATATTGATGATGGTATATCAAGCTTAATGTCCAATTTTGCAGACAATACAAATGTTGGCATTTTTGTTAAGGACACTACTGACGCTATGCTGCTGCAACAGGATCTGGAAAGGTTGAGAGGTGGCAAATGAAGTTTAACATTGACAAAAGTAAAGTACTACATATGGGAAACAGCAACCCCAGAGCAATGTATCAACTCTGTGGTACTACATTGACAGTGGTAAAGAATGAAAAGGACCTGAGGATAATTGTGCAGGCAGATATGAAGTTCTCTGAGCAGTGCAGACAGGCTGCAAGAGTAGCTCATGGTGTCTTGTCAATGATATACAGGAATTTTTCTAGCAGGGATAAGGAGGTGATTATTCGCTTGTATAAGGCAATGGTCAGGCCACACCTTGAGTACTGTATACAGGTCTGGAGGCCTCATTTCAAGAAGGACGTAGAGCTGCTGGAACGAGTACAGAGAAGGGCAACAAGATTAGTGAATGGAACAAAGGGTTGCTCTTACGAATAAAGGCTTAAGTTTTGCAAATTACAGTGTCTGGAGACAGTGACCTGCGAGGTGATCTGATTGAGGTGTATATAGCCTTGAATGGTTTGAGCATGCTCAATGATGATGGGATTCTTTCTCTTGCTCAGAGTAATCACCTGAGAGGGCATAAAATCAAATTGAAGAAAAACAGTTGTAGGATAGATGTGTGGAAGTTTGCCTTTAGTCAGCAGGTAGTTGATTGATGGAACAAACTTCCATCTTTTGTATTGGAAGTTGATAGCATAAAGAAATTTAAGGCTGAGCTGGACAGGTATTTGGAATGAACACAGGTGTGAAATGGGAGCTGTTTTTTTTTTTTTTTTTTTTTTTTCTTTTGGCTGATGCTACACAAGTTTGATTTCTTGCATCATATGCCTCTACTAATGTTAATGCCAAATCTGCATCTGGTGACAGCAGAAGCATTTCCCAAATTTCTATGTAATGTTGTTATAGATGGTGAATTCACAGATGAACAGTTGTACAACTGTGACAAAACAGCACTGTACTATAAACTTCTTCCCAACAAGTCACTAGATATTTAAAAATGGCACCCAATAAAGCAGGCTTAAAAACTGTGTTACTCTGCACAAACAGAAATCTATCACAAGCTAAAGCCATTGTTCATCAGTAAAAGCTGAAGAGAAGATCCCCAGTGTTTTGAAGCACATTAACATGAATCTCTACCTTTAATTATAAAAATAGCTGCAACTGTTGGATGACGAGTGATATTTTTGCTTCCTGGTTTAAAAGTGGGTTGTACCATCAGTGAGATTCCATTTGCATTCCAAAAAACGTGAATAAAAGGGTCTGTTACTATTGGATCATTGCCCGGCTTATCCTTGGGCTGATGTCCTGAAATCGAAAAATGGCAAGATCAGAGTCACATTTCTGCCAAGGAATACACACAAGTGCAGTAATTCAGTGCATGGATCAGGGCATTATTCAAAGGCTACTATCGTGGTGAGCTACTTGCTGGTGTTGTGAACTTAGAAATTCAAGTTCTAGAATTTCTGAACCAAAAGATGTTGCATATAACACTGGATTAGAATTAGAGAAAGTAAGCTCAACAGCAACTGAAAACTTCTGGAAAAAATGTATTGGAAAAGACAAGATCACTAATAATAAACTTGAATTAGCAGCACTTTCAGAACAAGAAGAAAAGGCTACTTGTAGCATACTTGGAGCAAATTACTTAGCTGCTTGGATTGAGGTGGATACAGAAATTCCAGCTGTGCATTACCCAAGCAAGGAAGAAATTGCAGCCTCTGTGAACAGTCAGAAGATAATCGACAAACAGAAGGTCAATGACACAGGGAGTGACTCAAAAGATAATGTGGATGACTCATGTAAGGAAAAAGCACCAGAAATTAACAAAGTGCTTGAAAACATTAATCAGGTGATAGCATGGTTTGAATGTCAGAGTGATAGCGAATATTTTCATTTATTGCATCTGACCACTATTAAGAATTATGTACTGAAAAAATGCTGTCATCAGTTCCAGCAAACTAAATTACATGACTATTTCAGAATGGATGCATAAAATGTAAATCCATAACAACATTGTGTATTAGTAGAATGTAAAGGGAATGATATAACCTTTAATACTTTGTCTTTTAGTATTTATACTCCTAAAATATTAATAAATAAAATATTTATTTATAAAGTAAAGTGCATTTATGTTAAAGGAACTGGGAAAAAAAATGGTAAATTTTTTTCTGCTATAAAAATGCACTTTGCTTATAATGTGAGTATTAAAGTTGTCGCTTGACACCCATGTTATATCAAGGTTCAATGAATTTAATACTGTTCAGTTTTATATTGCTAAGTAAGGAGATAAGTGATGTTCCCATTATAATGGTTTTTTTTTTTTTTTTTTTTTTGATTTGGTAGTTGTTGGCGCATCGGCTTCTGTGGCCATATTGCACCTCCCAAGGTTTTTTTTTTTGCAGTACTTTGATCCAAGCCCGAGGCGGGAATCGAACCCACGACCTTTGGGTTGCCGGGCAGGTACTTTACCCACTCGGCTAGCCCGGTCGGCCCCATTATAATGGTGGCATAAACTTTCTTTAACAACCTTACTGTTAGATCTGATGACAAGATTCCACTGGGGCACCTGTAAACATTGTCAAATTAGCTAGGAAGGGTTTTTGTGTTGGTAAGGAATACATGAATGCACTACTCAAATTCTGTAACCCAAATATTTATAAAATTTTACTTAAAAGTGATTCAAGTAATTTATTAGTGTTTCTTCCTTTTACAACTTTTCTATAACGTACATTCTTATAGCTTTAATAAAATGTTTCCATTAGTTTGAAATAATAATTTTCTTTCTTACAAAGCAATACAAAAAGATTACTATGATAAAATCCATTAAAAAGGAAAGTGAAGGCAATTATTCTAAAATCTATATGTAAAAGAAAAGCAGGTTATTTGTTTAAAATGAAAAAGGGGAAAGTGAATCTTCTGTATATCCACATAAGATTGACAATCAGAGTCACAGGCATTAAAAATGGAGTTGTATAGAGGCCGTTAAATCAAAACCCTGTCCAATAAGATTACTGCTCAATTTATTACTGTTGAAGTAATCAGCATTACTGCAGATTACTGCTTCAACAAAAGTGAGGCAGCACTCCATCGTGCTGGAATATGGTTCTGCTAAGGACTTTGCATTCAAGGGGTAAGCTCGGGGGGGGGGGGGTCACAAAAGCCCTTTGTTAAATTTTTGGGGATTATCCAAGCCTATTATTAAAAAAAAATTGTATTTCAGTCTGCTGTCTAGCAAAATGCCAGTGGATGAATCTATATGATCTGGACTAGATAGCAAACAATGAACATAACTCAAAATTAAAGTGTGCTGTTGTGGCTACCAGCCTCTAAGGTTAGATAAGCAACATTAACAGACAAAATTCAAATTTAAATCAATCTAGCCAGTCAGCATCTAAACTAAATGCAAGTGTGCAAAGTAACACTGAACTCAGTCATAATAAACAGATTTAATATAAATAACAAAATTAAAATCAAATGATTAATTAATGCAAACAAAATAATAGAATAAATTCAAACATAATGAAGAAATCAAGGGGTGGTTATGAACTTTCAAACAAAAGAAAGAGGGGAACAGAAGAATATAAATCTATATACTTGTGAAATAGTTAATGATCATACAAATGCTATCTATAATGACAAGCTATTACTCTCTTTCTCTCTGAGCTTTAGGCTCAAATGATTAGTTTCTAAAACAACTTGCATCCTGCAATTACAAACCAATGATGATCAACTGTTAAACAGCTTTTCTCTGTGGATGATATGATTCTCAGGGTAATGCACAAGTTTAATTTTCATGAAGCAAGGTCAAGTCCTTTAAGTCAAGAAGAAATGTAGTTCTGAGAGCAATTATTAATAGGAATTTCTTTCACATGATTAAAAACAGAATATGATTTTAGCTATATTATTAAAGGTATTATAATAAGAAATTAAGCCATATTTGTAGATGATTTAATGAAAAAAAAAGTCACCTTAATAAAATTTTATAAACTGTAAATAATTACCTCAGAAATTATTATAATTAAAATAAAATAGATTAGAATATTTATATTCTTGAAACATAACTTACTTGCAATCATGCTCATACATTTTAGATCTATCATTACACTTAAAGAATTTACCCTAAAAAAAAGAGATTAAAAATAGGTTAATTTACATTTTTAAGAGTATAATCAAACAATTTACAAACTTTACTATAGTAATCATATATGTTTCAGATAGTAGAGAAATTAAAAGAAATCTTCTGATACAATAAAAAGATTCTACATAAAAATGCCTTTATAATTGAATATAAATCTTTTATTCTGTGCAGAGAAGTTTCACACCCATTGATTAGAAGGACAGCTGCTCATAAATTTATAAAGCTGCAGAACCAGTCTACTCTGTGAAAAACTGGTAACAAGAATTGAACAAATTGCCAGGTGGCATCAAATTACAAATAAACACAGCAGTAGTTCAAAGAACTTGTAAAATAACTTAGATGTATTATTCAGACAATCCTGAAATTTTACAAAAACCATCATTCAACAGGTATATATCACTGTATAATAGAATCACTCTACTAACAATAGGTACAATAGGTTTTTTTTTTTTTTTTCCAACCAGAAAAAAAAAAAAAAAAAAAACCTATTGTAACTGATCAAAAACAACCTTTTTGACCAGTGTGCTAGTCAATTCACACCAGAAAACTTATGTCTCCCTTTGATCCTCCTTGTGGATTGTGGTCACATTTGCACATTTCCAGTCCATGGGTATCTCCCCTGAGTTCAAGGAAGCTCTCATAATTATGGCTTAAGTTTTCTGGTGTGAATTCACTAGCACACTCCCATGATACATGACCTGGAAACTGCACTATCTCTGCCACCTAAGAAATTCTGTATTGCTCAGTCAGTATGCAGTGTGATAACCTTTGTCTTTTGTGATTTACAGGGAGCATTTCCTTTCATTAGTGTGGAAATGAGGCCAGTCATAACCAAATACTCGAGTATGAGAGTGCAGTAGCACGCACGCACAAATTGGCCGTGGTTTTCAAGTCCACATGACTACTAAATACAGTTTATATTGTATTCATTATCAACAGATTAACAAAAATTATACTAATATAGTGAGGATGTTGGATTTGACCAGATATATATACAGACTCTGTAAAATCCGGCACATTTTACAAAAAAAAAAAAAAAAAAAAAAAAATCAACATTTTAAACTCTGAATATATTAAAAATACAGTCCAGCACACAGATCAAAGGTTGGAATTTGTCTAAGAATCCATGCAAAAAAGGGTATATTTTTCTCTATATAAGAAGCTTGCAGGAGTATTTTTAATAGCCATAAAAACATTTTTTTACTGCATAGACAATGCAATGATCCAAATTTTGCAACCAAACAAACTGGAGTCAAGATTCAGTATTGGATGTCCCTTCCAGACTGCTAGCGATACAGCCGTGATTGACGGGTACTGACTCCGCCCAGTCTCACGTGATCTCCTGAACATATGAAAACATCTGGAGTGGGTGACACACACACTGCGTGCCACCCATGCCAGATTATGAACTTCTCTGGCTGTTCGAAATGTCACGTAGTGTTAATATTTGATTAGCCAATTATTTGATTTTTTGGATGCGTAATTAAAAACAAAAAAGAAAAGTTGTTTGGTTTTGGAAAAGGCTGAATAATACATGTAACGGGGGTGTGGGGGTCTATTTTAAAAAAAAAAAATTCCCCTATTTGCGTATTCAATTGCTTGTCATTTTCTTTTTGGTTTCCCTTGGTTAAGTGTGGGTGTCTGTTGTATTGGGTGATTTGTTCCTGCGAAATATTAGTTCAAAAACGTTAGGTCATTTAGAAAATATAATTAAATTGATCAGGTGATTGGCCAAGTTTCCATGTGAAATCGTCTAGTAGCTTGTAGTGTAATCAGTAATTATTTGATTGCTTGTGATTTACTTTTTGCTTTGCCTTGGTTAAGTGCAGGTGTCTCTTCTGGGTGATTTATTCCTGCAAAATATTAGTGCGAAAATGTTGGATCGGTTAGAAAATATAATTCGATTGATGAGGTGAGTGATTTCTGTCCTTTTAGCATTTCTGTTGATGAGCATCTGCAATTTTCAGTGTTAATGCTCATGAAATCGTCCGGTAATCAGTCGTTGCACATGGTGTTAATTATTGTTACAAATCATCTGGTAATTATGATTTGATTTGTTACAAAACAAATCCCCTGCTTTTCTGCCCGATGATCTGTTACAAATCATCGGGCAGAAAAGCAGGGATAGGGATCAGCAGCCCCTATCCTCCGCCCTGTCTAGTAATGTATGGGCAGGGCCGCGTCGAGAGCTTTTCGGGCCCTAGGCATACAAATGAAAGTTGAGACCCTTCTTATATAAACAAGAATGAGGGTGATATTTGTTCAAAAAAAAAATCACAATTTTTGAAGTTGTGTTAATTTATATTATTATTTTGAGATTACAAAAAAATATAAAATGAAAATAAAAAATCAATATTAAATTATTTTAAGAAATTTAAAATTTTTGTTTTCTAATTTTGACATCTGTAAACTTATTAATATCCTCATAACAAAGAGTTTTTAGAATATCCTTTTCTATGTACAGTATTGGGATGTTTATAAGACATTATTAAAGGTATCTGCAAATAGTATTTAAAATTATAATTATATTTAAAGAAAGTTACAAATTTATATTTTAACAATACAATAACAATAATTTAATAAATACGAAATAAAATAATGTATTACGATTTATTTATAAAAATGTTAATGTTTTTCAAATTAAGTAAATAAAATCAAAAAATCAAATGTAATGTAACAAATTCTGGTTTAAACAAAAAAATATCAAAAAAGCAATATAAAAGTAAGTAATATTTAATACGCTACAGAGAGAAAAATGTTTCATATATGTATACCATATTTTAAAATATATCTTTGTCTAAATAGAAAATTTAAAAATTTTATAATGTAAAACATAGTTATCAAAAAGCAAAATGTAAGTACATCTTATCATTTATAATTATAAAGAAAAAAAAATATTATTTTCATACAAGAAACAAAAAATTTGTGTGAGGAACTCTCACACGTTGGAAGTAAAACTTCTTACCATCAATGTTCGGGTCCTTTGATGTGTGTTGATTTACCGATAGCAGTTTGACTGCAACTGTATGCATCAAGCTATGTGTAGACAAATGTTTTCTCCTGCCTCCACTCATGTTGTACTAGTGGTTCGTGAAAACCAATGTATACTTACGGACAGTGCACAGCTGAGCTGTCGCGTACATTTCCCCCTGCCATCAAAGTATCGACAAAAGATACCGCCCAAATATGACATTGGGGTTGCAATAAGTATTATTATTGGTATATATTTTTGAATTAAATTTAGAAGTCGAAGGCAGTGGATTTATTTATTTCATGCAATAATGACAAATACCTCCATGCAGGCCCTAGGCACGTGCCTATTTTGCCTAGTGGTAATTTTTTTTAAAAAAATTGCGCATCACCTTTTCTTTTTTTATTTCAGTTGCGATTTGTGGGAAGAAAGCGGGGGTTAGGGGGTGGCAGCCCCCACCAAAAATTAAAAAAAAAAAAAGGGAAAAAAAAAGCATTTATGTTCACTTGCTTCAGCAATTCTCGTTAATTAGTAGACATTATTCTAGTAATGTACAGGCGAGAAGAATCCGTGGTTGCATGTCGTGTGAATTTTTGTTACTTGTTTTTTCTTTTCTTTTTCTTCATTTCATCCGCTTTTGTGATGTCTCGTGACATATTGCAATCCCGAATAACGTGCATTTTAGTTACTTTCTTTTTAAAAAAAAATTGCCATTTCCCGTTCTTTCTATTTTTCTTTTTGATTTGCCACATTGTTGTTGATCAACAATAAAAATTGTTAATTTGCTGTTCCAATTTCTATCATGAAATTCCTTAAAAATTACCTTTGCCTTTTTTTTTTTTTCTTTTTTTTTTTTCGGTCAATCTCATTGTTAATGCTCGTAAAACAGCATAGAGAAAAGTGCATTTTTGTTTCTGTTTTTTTTTTTATGTTCATTTGCCATTCCTTTTCTTTCGCCTAATTTGACGTTAAATTACCTTTACTTTTTCTTCTTTTCAGCCTTTCTCATTTTTAATGCTCTTAAAATAGCACATGGAAAGTTCTGGTATTGTAAAAAATGTTCTGTGCGAGTGTCTTTATTAAAACATAGTTTTATGGAAAATACAAAACTTACATTAAAAAAAGAGGCTAAGATTTAGTTTAAGGTGCACACCAGTAACTATGACAGCATTCCATTTGGAGATTTCAAAAGTAACAGCAATTAAGTTTTAAAAGAAACTAAGAGATATTTACAAATTGCAGTTGTTAAAAAAAACCCATTAAGTTGGGTGAAACGGGGGAAACTGTACAAGCAGACGAAACTGTATTGGTAAAACCAAAACATCACAGAGGACGAAATTTAACTGCTAAGAAGAAATGGGTGTTTGGAGTATTTGAAAGAGAATCAAAATTAAGTCTTCATGAAATTCATAAAAAATTAGAAAGCAAAAACTCTTTTATGCATTATTAGAAAAGTAGTGAAGAAAAATACTACTATCAATAACAGATTAATGCAGTATTAGAAAAAAAGAATTACAAACATTTAACGGTGAAAAAAAAAAAAGGTTCATTTTGTAGATCCACATACAGGACCACATATGAATAACGTCGAAGCCCAGTGGAAAAGACTAAAAAGTGTGACTAAACAGCAGCTCTAAAGGTATGTTGACGGGTCACATGAATGAATATGTGGTGTCAAATTTATGGGAAAAATCATGAAGATACTTTTCAGAATATTATTACTCAAATTGCAAATAGCTATTGAGGTCTAACTATATGATTTACATTCATGAATTATCTTTTCAAAATGATCCATTCATTTTTATGTGCTTCATTATGTTTTTTTTTTCTCATTATTAAAAGCAGATATTTGGAGTTCATGAGCATTTTTACTATATTATTGACTTAGGTTTGGTTACGAAAAAAGGAAAAGGTTTCTTTATTTTCATTTTATTTCATAACCTGACCTTAAAGGTTAGGTTAGGAAAAGAAAGCAAGATTTTATTTATATTTATATATATATATACTAGTAGTAAAATTATAAGTTCCATAAGCAAACTAAGCAGATGAGAAAAAATAGAGAAATTTTTGAAACATGTTGTATGTCAAATGCTACAAAACATGCAAGGAAGCAAAAGAATATATAAATGTGTAGTAAGAAACATTAATACAGGGTCTGTAAAGATGGACTTTATTTCATTTTTCTGCTACCTTTACACCCTTTTAGTTCAGGCATTATGTGAACTTCTCATATCCATCTTTGCAGACCCTGTATTAATGTTTCTTGCTACACATTTATATTGGAACAGGTCAACAGATACAGATACTTGGGAAGCATAATGACAGAAAATGGAAAAAGCCTGGAAGAAATAAAAACAAGAATTTCAATGGACAAAGAGGCATATTATATTATGAACAGCTATTGAGGTGTTGATTGATGTTATGATGTGTGTATCCACGCGAGTGTCTTTAAAAATACATTAATAAAAATTAATATTTTGTTAATAAACAATTTAGGTGCTAGTCCACCCATGATTCTAAAGAAAAAGGTCAGGTTACCGCTCCACTTTCGGAGGGGGATCAAGCTCCCATGGGATTCAAGTGAAGGTAACCTGACTTGTTTTCACCATTAGGGGATATTATTAAACAACAAAATAAAAATACAGCAATAAAAAATTTATTTTTTGTTAATAAACAATTAGCATTAGCAAAGGCACATGATGCAAGAAAGCAAACTTATATAGCATCAGCCAAAAAAAAAAACTATTTCACCCATCCACCCGCTCCAAATGTTTGTGAAGTTCTGCCTTGAATCTATTTAAGCTATCAACTTCTACAACGACCACTGTAATTTACAAAAATCTAAGCCTTTCTTTGTAAAAGCAACCCTTTGTTCCATTCACTAATCTTCTTGCCCTTCTCTGTACTCGTTCCAACAGCTCTACATCTTTCTTAAAATGAGGCCTCCAGACCTGTATACAGTACTCAAGGTGTGGCCTGACCGTTCCCTAATACCAGGGGATAATGCCTCCTTATCCCTGCTAGAAAAATTCATATATATTATTAACAATACACCATGAGCTACTCTTTCAGCCATTTGCACTGTTCAGAAAACTACATATCTGCCTGCACAATTACTGCCAGGTGCTTTTCATTCTCTACCACTGTCAATGTAGTACCACAGAGTTGATACATTGCTCCGGGGTTACTGTTTCCCATATGTAGTATTTTACTTTTGTCAATGTTAAACTTGATTTGCCCCCCTCTAAGCCTATCTGTTCAACTTTTCTAGATCCTGTTGCAGCAGTGTACTGTCATTAACAACCCTGCCAACCTTCGTATCATCTGCAAACTTGGACATTAAGCCTGATATACTGTCATCAATATCATTTATAAATACAGAAAACAACAATGGATCCAACACTAAACCCTGAGGGACTCCGCTAATAACATTAGTCCAGGAAGAGCAGTGTCCATTGATTACCACTCTCTGTCTTCTCCCACTCAACCATCCCTTTATCCATAGCAGCAATTTGCCTCCAATGCCACACTGCTCCAATTTGTGCCGCAGTCTTCCATGTGCAACAGTATCAAAGGCTTTTCTAAGAGCCAAATATATGATATCAAAGTTATTCTTTGCAGCCAGTTCTTTTGTGACACCAGTTCTTCTGTAATTACCATTGTCTCCCTTTGATCCTCCTTTGTGGATTTGGTTCACATTTGCACATCTCCAGTCCATAGGTACCTTCCCTGAGTCCAGGGAAGCTTTCATAATTATGGCTAAGGGTTTGCTTACTTCCTTTGCCGCCTCCTTTAATATAACTGCATAGATTCCATCCACCCTAGGTGCCTTTCTTGTGTTTATCTTCAACAATTTCTCCTCAATTTTACTCTCAGTTATTACAAGTTCGTTTGTTATTTTGTTTTTAGGAGCATTAGCAACTAAGGCCATATTGCTCCGGGATATGTGGTGGTCATTCTCTGACCTTTCCACATCCCCCGTATTTGGTGGGCACGGGCTTGAACCCCGGTCTAATCAAGACAGTTATTACAAGATTATCTAGCTTACTGCCAGAGTTGAATACGCCTCTGGCATTCCCCTCCCTGAATAACTCCTCATGTGTGAATGTCAATGCATACTATTCATTCAGTTTGTTAGCTAACTGAGCAGTATCATCAACAGTTGAACCATCGATATCAAGTGGACCAATCTGATTCATCCCGTTCCTTCTACAGTTTACATAAGTAAAGAACTCTTTGCTGTTTTTCTTTGCATCCCGTGCCAAAGATGTCTCGTAATCTGCCTTCTCCTGCCTGACCTCCGTTGTAACTTGGTTACAGACCATCTTATATCTATCATAGGCTTTGTGTCACATGTTAATTTATATATATCCCATGCATTTTTCTTCTCTGTCACATGTCTAATTAGTTCATCTGACATACATTCAGGCCTTGAACAATATTTCTTTGTTGTATGAAAAGCCTAGTGGCTTCCAAGTTTAATTCTTTGAATGCTTCCCATTTTGAATTTGTTGTTGGTAACATTGTCAGTTGGTTCCATCGTATAGAATTTAAATACTGTCTCAGACCACCATAGTCACCTTTACGAAAGCAAAAACCCTTCCCTTTACCCTTGATGGTAGTTACCTCTTTGCGTAAATCCCACTTCAGCACGCTGTGATTACTGCCACCTAGTGGTTCCTTTATCTGCAAATTCTTGATGCATGAAGAATCACTACTGATAATCAGGTCAAGAGAATTACTCCCTCTTGTTGCCTCCCGAACATGCGACTGTAGAAAACAATCATCCAATAAATCCAGAAAAGCCTTGCTAGTGTGTGAGTGACCAATCCACAAATTCCAGTCAATATCTTGGAAATTAAAATCCCCCATTACAAGACACTCTAATTTACTGGCCCACTCTATTTCTCTGCACAATTGCTCATTATACTCATCAGATTACTTAGGCCTATAACATACACCTACTCTCATTTTTCCTTTCCCAGTGCTTAGGTCACATCAAACAGACTCAACATTGCATCGTCCACCAACATCAATTGGATGGACTTCCTTAAATCTTATGTGTTTCTTAACTAACAGCATAACACCTCCTCCCCTCCTGTCCTGTCTATCCTTTCTGTACACATTGTACTCCCCAAATTCCAATTCTGCTCTGCTTATGCCTGTGTGACACCATGTCACTGATATCCCAACAATATCTGCCTTTGATGTCTTGACTAGCACACTTCAAGCTGATCGAATTTATTAACTATACTCCTGCATTGGTGTACATGCACCTGTTTCTACCCTTAGTTACCCTAACACAGCCCATGTATTTACTTGTTCCACTATGACTCTCAACAGTCCTGGAAATTCCCATTGCCTTGCTTTCCAGGCTGCTTCCCAATTGCATTTCAACAGAAGTAGTGCAAGAATCACTTTTACCTCTGCCAGCGGCTACTGTTAATCTATTAGTCCATGTATCTTCCCCCAAGCTAGCAGTTTTCCGACCCACCTAACTCTGCCTCGATAGCATCAGCAAATATTCTTGCACCCTTTCTATTTAAGTGTATCCCATCCTTGTAGAAGCAGTCTCTCCTGTTAACAAGCACAGACCAGACTGAGAAAAATTCTACCCCTTGAGCCTTGCACAATCTCTCCAGGGCTGAATTGATCGACAAGGCTCTCAATCATATACTCCCTCCTATCACGTCTGGGCAAAATTGCAGACACTTTCAAATTCAACCCTAACTCACAGCTTTTTTTCAGCACTGTCTTGCACTTGTTAAATAATTCTGCCGGTCTCCTACTCTTAATATCATAAGGGTCAATGTGTACAACAATATCACCCTTTGTGCCCTTAAAGGATGATATCTGCACAACGTCATCAACCTTTGCCCCTGGCAGACATACCCAGGTCCTGTTCTATCTATCCTCTTTGCACAATATGTTCCCCATTTCCCTGACAACAGAGTCAACTACAACAGCTAGTTCCTTTGGGACTAGCGCATTCTGCCTTGGGGGTTGCCGCTGTGTTGCATGATGTTCAAGTGCAATTGGCGTTGATGTGGGCAGTTGAGAGCTTGATGGGCCCCTTAATTTAAATCCTTCGAGTGCATCCACCCTGTCCTTCGAGCTCTCATATAAGCCCATAACAATGCCCAATTTATGCACTAGTCCGCCCATGATTCTAAAGAATCAATGTCAGGTTACCCCCTCCACTTCAGGAGGGGATCAAGCTCCCATGGGATTCAAGTGGAGGTAACCTGACTTTTTTTCACCATTATGGAATGCATTCATTAAGGAAAGTTACCATTTAGGCAAGTACCATTAGTGCTTCTGAGATTAGGGCAAGTGATACTAAACTGATGTTATCATCTGTTGTGTTCATGCACCAATCAGCACATTGTTTGCCATGCCTATCTCTCAATCAATATATTGTTCTCAACTTCTACTCCACACCTATAACACTTACTATCTGTTTACCGAGCGAGCAGCACTAGAGTGCGGTATCGGGAAACTAATTTTCCGCGTAAGTTAGCCAGAGTTTGTGTTGGCTTTCTTTACCTTCACCAGGTTGTCTACTACTTCATAAAATTTGCTCAAACTACACACTTCTATAACAAGAGATGGAAGTTTGTTCCAACAATCAACTACTCACTGGCTGAAGGCAAATTTCTCCATGTCTGTAGTGCAACCATCCATCCTCAACTTGAATTTATATCTACTCATATCTGTAGTCTGAGCAAAAGAAAGAATTCCATCAGCAGCAAGCTTACACAATTCATTCACAACCTTAAACTCCTCAATCAGATCTCCTTGCAAGTGCCTAGTCCTGGGACACAGCAGTTTGCAGAACTGAAATCTTTCTTGGTAAGGGCATCCTTTTTTCCTCTCACAAATCTCATCATCCTTTTGTGTACTTCAACAGATCCCCATCCTCACTAAAATGAAGCTTCCAGATCTGTATACAGTACTCAAGATGTGTCTTAACCACTGCCTTACACAACAGAATAATCTCTTCCTTATCCCTGCTGGAAAATTTCCAGTATGTCATTGACAAGACTCCATATACACTGTCTCAGAGAACTTCATATCTAACTGCACAATTACCCCCAGGTCTTATTTATTTCCCACTAACCTTAGTGTGGTACCACACAATTGACACATACATTAATCTGGTATTAATGCTACCTATATGAAGTATGTTACATTTGTCAATACTAAACTTGAATTGTGACCTATCATCACATTTACCAAATTTATCTAGATCTTGTTGCAGTAGCTTACCTTGTGTGTGTGTGTGTGTGTGTGTGTGTGTGTGTGTGTGTGTGTGTGTGTGTGTGTGTGTTACGAAAATCCCAACCATAAGAGGTATTAGAACCTATAGTACTTAGTACCATGCTTGGGTTGGAGGTTGAGAAGATGAGAGAAGATATTTGTTGACATTAGACTTGAACTTCTGTAGACTGTAATTTTCAGGAAATACGTATGAAGGAAGGTTGTTCCAGAAAACGGCAGTTGAATGAATAAATGAGGAATATGAAAAGTTGGTTCTGTGAGTTTGAAGTTGGACAGTAAATGGATGTCGGCTGGTGGTGGCACGTGTTCGGACTGTTTTGAAAGAAAGAGCAGGAATTATAGAAGCCAATTCAAAAGAACAGTGCCCGTGGAAGTACATGTAGAAAAGGCATGCAGAAGAAACAATACATCTATGAAACAGTGAGTGGAGAGACTCTGTTAGAGACCAGTCATTAATTAACCTAACTGCCCTCTTCTGAATGGAATCTAGAAGCCTGAAAGAGGTTTTGGGAGCACCATCCCAGATGTGGGAACAATATTCCATGGTAGGGCAGATTTGTGATTAGTACAGAGTCAACAGCTGTTTGGAGGAAAAGTAAAGCCAAGAGTGAAAAAGAAAACCAAGTTTTTTAGATGCAGAGGAAGCAATATTTGTAATGTGCTTGTGCCAAGAGAGATTAGAAGTCAGAGTAATCCCCAAAAGAGATATATCAACTTGCCTAGAAATCGGAGTGTCACCAAAGATAAGCTTAGGAGCAGAAGAACTCTTTTTGTGAGATATGACAAGACTGAATTTTAGATGGATTGAAATCAACTAAGGTGTCTTTGCACCACTGGAGAATTACCTGGAGATTGGCATTTAAGGAACTGGTAGCGGATATTCGAGAAGATGAAGCTGATTGAGCAGGGCAAGGTTTCTCAAAATGGAAAGTGGAATGCAATGTGCTATCATCGGCAAAACTATGGATAGGATTTCCAGTCCATGGAAGAAGGTCATTAATATATAAGAGGAAAAGAGTGGGGGGAAAGAACTGGCCCTTGGGAGACACTAGCATTCGTGGAGACAGAGAGCCAGCTACCATTACCCTCAGTGAGCGATCAGAGAGAAAACTAGATAACCAATTACAAAAAACAGTTGGCAAAGCAAAAGATGGAAGCTTGTTTAGAAGACATTTAAACCAAACACGATCGAAAGCCTTTGAGATGTCAAGAGCCAACTGCTTGTGTTTCACCGAACTTTTCCATTGAATTTGTCCATAAATGGGTAATATAAGCAAGAATATCACCAGTAGATCGACACTGATGATAATTGGATGGGAGGGATTTGTCATCCTTTTTAATGGAAGACCACAGGAGGCACTGAATGGAGCATGTTGGGAATGGTCGAAGGGGTTTTACCAAGATCATTAATACAGGAATTTGAAGAAAAATAGGAAGCTAGCAGGTCAGCTTTATTCTTGGCTGAAGTGACAACAGAACCATCTGGTTTTGACAGAGAGCATAGATGGGCAAAAGTTGCTGTCAATAGCTTTGGCAAGAGACCAGAATGCTCGACTACCATTAGGGCAAGAAGCAAGTTTTCTACTCTTAGCCTGTTAAAAATCTAGTTTGGACTGATTAATAACTGCTTTTCAATTGTTGCGAGCTTTGGTGTAGGCAGAAAATGAATGCAATCACGATATGCAACATTCTTCTCCTGAACAGCCTTAGCACATTTATTGGAAAACCAAGGTTTAGATAAAGGACAAGCTTTTAAAGTGGAGTGTGGGATAAAGGATTCCTTTCCGAGAAGAATAATTTCGCTGACACGATTTGAGCAAATGTTGACATCAGAAATTTTGAAACAGTAGTCCGACCAACGAAAAGAAGAAAAGAAATTTCACAAGTCATCCCATTTTGCATTCTTGTAATGCCAAACAACACAAGGTTGGGAATAGCCATAAGATAAATGCTCTATTGGAGAAGAGACGATCACCAAGTTGTGAGGTGCCTAAAGGACCACTCACTGTGCAAGTGGAAATGGACATCGTTGAGATTAGAATTGAGACCCCATATATTTGTGAAATGAACTAGGAAGTGTTTGGGAGGTTTAGATCTTTTCACAGATAAGCTTACTCTATTAGTGTGACAAATCATTGTGCATTCAATAATAAGAAAAAGTGTGTGGGGGGGGATGCTGTATGAAGTAATGATTTTGGACATGGCGTACACATGTTAAGAATATACCCAGATCCTTGACATAATGTGGCCTTGACAATGTCCCCTGCATACACACTACTCAGACTCCCTCCATTTTCATTTTAGTTTAATTTTAGACAGCAAGTTGTAAATTAATGGAATAAGTTATCTTCATGGGTGGTAGAGGCTGACAGTTTGGGAAAATTCAAAGGTCAGCTGGATAGTTACCAATGGGAGGAGGGAAATGCATAAGTTGTCTATTTCCTTTTCTCTTATTATTATTTATTTTACTTTATTTAATTTTATTATTATTATTATTATTATTTTTTTTTTGACTGGTCCAGCATAAACCTTAGGCTTCCTTGCATCATATGGCCATTACTAATACAATTTTTCTTTAAAACAACTTTTTGTCTTTGATATATATTGAAATACATTGGAGGAAGTATCAATAACTTTGATGACTTCAATAACGTTTTCTGTGGAAGAAGCATTAATAACTTCGATGACTATAGTCAGTTAAACTTTTTTCGATGTTATCTGGTTGAAAGTACTGTAATATCAGAGCAGCTCATTATAAAGGCAACTTTATTCTGTTGTGAGAATTACGATCATTGCATTATCAATGAAATTTAGACCCTGCTGACTGTAAAAGCAGATGAAAGGACTAGGGAGTCCTGCAAACATAATTTCTTTGAAGTCACATAAATTTTAATTTTTCTCTTTAAGTTCTCTCTTATTCCCTAAACTTTGTAGCTTAACACAAACTGCACTAGTAGAATGTTAGTCATTCTACCTCATAGCATGAGGCCTTTGCCCTTAAATATTTTACAGTCTATATCACTGCACACTATCAGGCATCTCTCATATTGTGAATTTATACTTCATAACTGGGTTGTCACTATTGCAACACCAGGGTACCTGCCCACCCACAGGCGAGGCCAACAAGCTTTGAAACAGTGCCGTCTGGGTGGTGGTATCCGCTGAGAATAAATAACAGCAGGGTCATTCCGTGTCAAGTGGCTATCTTCAATTTTGTTGAAACTTGGTGTGGATGTTTAAACAGGTTTCAAATGAATCTGGACAAAATTTCAGTTCAAAATATAGTATGCTTGAGGCACCAGCACTTGTGTTATGCGGAATAAATCAAAAAAGATTTTCAAAGTTTTAAGTGTTACTGTTGCACAATGGTGAGAGATAGTGCTCTGAAACTTGGTATACATAGTTAACTTTTGACAGAGAATGCAAAACGTTTGGTGTCCGTCTTCACATTTTTTACAATGTGGTCTAAAACTGGCACCACAATTTTGTTGCGACAAATATAAGCAAGAATTTTGAAAGTCATAACTTTGAAATAAAAACCTTTGGTACCTTCTTCTTTGGGCATTCTATTTAACATCTGCATGAATTCAGCCTAAATAAATATGAGCTCTTATACTTGTTTGTTGGCTTAGAATTTTCCTTCAAAGAGTGACTCAAAATTTGAAATACAAATTTGACCTGTCTTAAGGGGCAAATATCTTAATGTGGAACACCTTCAATTCTCTCATTTTTGCCACCACTGGAAAGAGCAGAGTTTCAGCTTACAAGGATCATGGTTTATCTGTTTTGTGTCTTTGCACTTAAGGCCTTAAAATTAAACCTAAACATCAAGTAGTATTATGTGCCATATTGCTATTTTGTGAGATCTTTTTAGTTGCAGAACACTTCCTTAATCCTGTCTAATGTTTAGAATAATCTAGAAATAGTGTATTCTAGAATTTTAGAATATTAAAGAAGAATACTCAAGAATTCTGGAATATTCAAGAAGAATAATCAAGAATTCTAGAATATTCAAGAAGAATAATCAAGAATTCTAGAATATTCAAGAAGAATACTCAAGAATTCTAGAATATTCAAGAAGAATACTCAAGAATTCTAGAATATTCAAAAATTCTGGAATATTCTAGAATTCCAGAACATTCTAGAATACTCTTGAATTCCAAAAAAAAAAAAAAAAAAAAAAAACTGATGAACATTCTAGAACTCTGGAATATTCTAGAATCATACAAAAAAAGTAGAAATAACTGATATTTGAACCATTCTGTTATTAATGTGTTTATCTTCATGATGAACAGTTTTTATTTTGTTCCTCTATTTTTTATTGTTTGACTGTAATAAAGTTAATTAAAGTTTTCATTGCTTGCATAAACGTCCACTTATTAGTCAGCATGAAAGCCATGGAATCAGAAGATTTTGTAGGAGATAAGTTGGACTCATGCACCATCAGTCATATGGATAATTCTAAATGTCATGTGCTATCCTATACATAGAAAACTGGGTTAAAATTATTTAAAGAATTTAGCATTAGCATTAGTAGAGGCATTTGATGCAAGAAAGCAAGCTTATGCAGCATCAGCCAAAAAAAAAAACTACTTCCACTTCACCCCTCTGTTCGTTCGAAATACCTGTCCAGCTGAGCCTTAAACTTATTTAGACTATCAACTTCCATGACAAAGGATGGAAGTCTGTTCCACCAACCAACCAACCATCTGCTAGCTAAAGGCAAATTTCCGCAAATCTATCCTACAACTGTCTTTCCTCAGACAGATGTAGGATAGACATGCGGAAATTTGAAGAATAACAGCTGATAGGTTGACGTTGCGGATTAAAACTGGGTGAAGAAGACACAATTTGTATACACCATAAAGCCTTGCTTTTAACAAAATTTGAATTTTTGCGGCATTCGTGTTGCAATCCTTTCCAGAAGAAAAATCACATGGTGAAAAAAAGTTTACAACCAATTGATTTGTCAATGGCAGACTACCTGAAAGACTTAACAAAGGTAGACATAAAAAACCAGTCCAGAAGCTGTGCCCATCATGCCGAAAAGAGTCTAACAGCTCAGCAGCAACAGGAACCTCAACTTCATCAGGATCACACCATGATGGCAAAATGCATGTGACTGAAAGCTTGAACACAAATTTGATAGCTATTGGTATTCCAATAAACGAGGAGGCGCTGGTGGCACCAGCTGTATGCTAGCTAAATTAGTGCGCTCTTAAAAATTAATAAATAAAGAAGGTTTTCGGGAGTGTTGCTCAAAAAGAAGTTATATTTTAGATAAAATAAGTGTGGGTGAGTGATAGGTTAAGATTTGGGACCTAAACGTGGTTTTATTTTTTGGACTGAACTTTTTAAAATGGTTATCATTATTATGTTCGGACATAGGAAATTTCAAGGTCATTAAATTTTTAAGGAACTATAATCAGTCACTGGGAATTCTTAGTAGAATAGTTGTGCTACATGATAGCTTTGATGTAGAAGTTTTCAGGATACCAAATTGTATTTAAAAATACTCACGTTTTGCTGAGTTATACATTATTGGTATTTTCAAGGTCACAGTAATTTTACCGAGTCAGCCATTAGATGTTTCCAGGAGATAAAACTACAGCAGTGCCACCTGCTTGGTCAGTGGTGACTAGAAATTCGGCATAAATTGCGTAAAATTATGACATCACGAGGCAGCTTCATCACTGAATAAGAGCTACTCCATTTATATGGCTGCGGCAGGTTTAGTAGTTTAATTGGTTAAACTACTAAAGCACCGAAAGATATATGCTCCCAGAAGGGCCTCCCATGGCGGAAAGGTTTCAGTGGAGACGTCAGACGAAACCCGTTTCAAAAGGTCCACACACGACCTTTTCAACTAAATTGTGATCCAAGAAAGCAACGGGAAACTACTTGGATTATCCTTCCCTTGAAAACTTCAATGATAGATTACGCACATTGAAATGCTACATCTGGCCAATACTGCTCTACGGTGTAGAAACCTGGACTCTAACATCAGCCACTACAATAAAGCTCCAGACCTTCGAAATGTGGCTCTACCGAAGAATGCTGAAAATTCCGTGGACAGCCAAGATAACCAACGCACAGGTCCTGCAGGACATGCACACGGAACGGGACCTGCTCAAAACCATCATCAGCAGGAAATGCAAATACCTAGGTCACATCGCTAGGAACCAACAAAAATATCACCTACTACCACTCATCCTGGAGGGAAAGATCGAAGGCAAGAAACGCCCAGGCAGACCGAAAATGGCATGGCTAGATAACATCAACACCTGGCTTCACATGACAACAGCACAAATTCTACACGCAGCGCTAGACAGAGAACAATATCAAAACGAAGTCGCAAACGCCATTCGGCAGCAGTAAAGAAGAAGAAGAAGATTGGTATTCCTCCTCTGAAATTTCTGCAAATGGCTAAGAGAGACTCACAAGGCTATACCAAAGGAAGGCAAGTCAAGTACAAGATGTAATTGCCAGTAAAATTGCATCTATTGGTGGCTTAGATCCAAATGACATCATGGAGCCAAGTGCAAGTCATCAGTGTGGAAATTTCTTAGATTACAATGATCTGCTGAAAGAATTGAAAGAAAAGTTGATGGTATCAAGTCATTCAGAAATACTTCAAATATTAACACTAGCTCCAGTTAGTTGGTCCATAAAGAAAACAATGGAAGAGTTTAGTGTCTCAGAAAGAATGGTCAAGAAAGCTAGAAAACTTAAAGCAGAAGAAGGAATCATGGGCCATACCATGAATTTAGTCGGATATGCCCTGGAAATAAAGATTACATTTCCATTAGAAATGCAGATGGAGTAAAAATGAAAATGCAAAAGTGACTACTACTCAGCAATGTAAAGGAAATGTTTATAACTTATCGAGATAGAAATGGATCTGACGTTGGATTTTTTAAATTTTGTGAACTTCGACCCAAGTGGTGTGTCACAGTTGGTGCACCAGGAACACATTCTGTATGTGTATGTACAATCCATCAAAATGCCAAGTTAATGCTAGCAGCAAGTCCTGTTGAATGTGATTACAAGGTTCTCACTGGTAAAACAGTCTGTGTTTTGGAGTCAAAAGAATGTATGCTTCATCAGTGTGAAAAATGTCCAGGAATAGATGAATTAAAAAAGTTTCTAGAGAATATTTTTGGAAACAATGAACCAGAAGATATTATTGAATTCAAGCAAAAGATATACACTGACAAAGATAGACTGGACACAAAGCAATTAACAACAGAAGGTTTTATTGAAGAGTTGAGTACAAATATATTTAACCTTTCCTGTCATCACTGCATTGCTAAACATCATAGCTACCATTTGAAGTCAACAAAAGAAAGCCTAATGACAGGAGAATTGGTCATCTTGATGGATTTTGCAGAAAATTATTCATTTGTTTGTGCAAGATGCTGTTCAAGGGTTCCACTAGGAGAATAGCCAGGCTACATTGCATCCATTTGTCATTTATCACAAGGATGTTGAACTTCAGAATATAAGTTTCTGCATAATCAGTGACTGCCTTCGACATAACACAATTGCAGTGCATGTTTTTCTGAATATTTGAAGAGTTTCATGACAAAAATCAGGCACATTTACTACTTCAGTGATGGTTCTGGAGCTCAAACAAGAATTTTATTAACTTGTGTCATCATCAGAAGGATTTTGATATCAATGCTCAATGGAATTTCTTTGGCACTAGCCATGGCAAGTCAAGTCACCATGTGATGGAATTGGTGGAACAATAAAACGATTGGCAGCACATTCAGGTCTCCAACTCAATTCAATTGGGTCTCCAACAACCCAATTGAAAACCAAATCCTGACACCAAGAAACATGTTTGAATTTTGTGACAAGCATGTGACTGGAATAAAATTCTGTTTTGTTTCTAAAGAGGAAATTGAGCAAGTAATGCCATTTCAAGAGATAAGATTTATAGACAGTCATACTATTGCTGGAACAAGAGAAAATCATCACTTCATTCCTACTGATGCAAGACAGATTCGTGTTTGCAGAGTATCAAACGACACACCATTATCATTTGTAGCTCATGTAGATCAGACTAGTGAAACCAATATTCAATATGTGCCAATTGTTAATTTACAACCTGGCCAATATTGATTGGAAATATTTGTGAAATTTCATTTGAAGATGATGTATTGGTAAATTTCGTGCATCCTCATGGAGCAGCTCGCTCATTTCACTGGACTGCTAGACAAGATGTCTGCTGGATTCCTGAACAACAAATTATTGCCAATCTTCCAGCTCCAAAAACAACAATGGGACGACAACATAGCTTGCCTGAAGTAGTAATATCAACCATCAATGAAAAATTCCAGTCCATTATGAAGCAGCGATTCAATATCTTCACACTCACTTGCTTATTCCAAATTTTATTTATTATGTTTTAAATAAATTTTGTTGCAGTTATAACTTCTTTCAAGCTTAAAAACCAATAGAACATCATCTTCATGCTTGGAATCCTGAATAAAGACCACTTTTCAGGCTTGGGAACTTATACTAAAGAAACCTATGCAATTTATTTTCTTGCCATTTACACCCCCATTGTAAAAAATACAGATCTTTTTGTGCACTGGAAATATATCCTTTCTCCTTAAACCAAAGGGCAGAGTAATTGCAGAAAATTCCACTCTTGTAAATGCAATAGTTCTGTCCTTATTGAGATGTGAAACTTCACCATCAAATAAGCATGCAAATATTATGCGGAAAATATAAAATTTTTAAGGCCATTTTTTAGGCCTTAAGTAGCAAGACACAAAACTGCAAACCATGATTTCTTGTTGCTTAAAACCTGCTCTTTCCAATGGTAGCAAAAAACAAGAGAATTGAAGGTGTTCCACATTAAGATATATGCCCCTAAAGATAGGTCAAATTTTGAGTCTATCTTTGAAGGAAAATATCTCAGCCAGCAAACAAGTATAAGAGCTCATATTTAGTTAGGCTGAATTCATGCAGATGTTAAATGGAATGCCCAAAGAAGAAGGTACCAAGACTTTTCATTTCAAAGTCTTGCTTAAATTTGTCACGATAAATTTTTGGTGACAGTTTTAGACCGCATTGTAAAAAACGTGAAGATTTTTGAGCCTGGACACCAAAAGTTTTGCATTCTCTGCCAAAAGTTAACTAGGTATACCAAGTTTCAGAGCACTACCTCTCAATGTTGTGCAACAGTAACACTTAAAACTTTGAAAATGTTTTGATTTGCTCCGTGTAGTACAAGTGACCTCCACAAAAATGGTGCTGGTGCCTCAAGCATACTATATTTTGAACTGAAGTTTTGCACAGCTTCTTTGGAAACCTGTTTAAACAACTATACCAAGTTTCGACAAAACTGAAGATGGTCGAGCAGGGACCATCTTCAAAATTAGGCCACTTGACAGGGACTCATCCAGTAGTCTTCTCCACTGGTGAAGTGTTACTTATTCCAAGTAGTACAATACCACGGCAACTGGTGACGGCATTCACAATATGACATATAACCAAAATGATGCCAACTTAATTAATTTAACTACTTTGGTAGATGGCTTAAGAGGAAATCTTGTTAGACCAATTTGTTTGAATACCACAAAGCAGTCACAAAGGAACTGGATGCAAAAAATAATTTTGATATCATATACAATAAGTGCTGGTTATAGTGATCACATATGCAAATTGAATTTTGATTCAAATAAATGGCAATTGTAATAAGTGAAAATCGAAAAATATTATCCAGAGGCTATAAAAATAAAGATATAAAGCACAAATTTACACTTTATTACCAAAAGTTTATTACCAACTAAATGATACGTAAAAATTGGAAGAATATTCCGATTTTTACATTCTGAACAAAATAAAAATAAATTTATCCACAGGTTAGCAAAATAAAAATTAATTTATACTTACATACATAGCTTAATTAATATACATATTAATTAAACATAACACTTTGTTGTTTAATGGCATAAGGGCTGCTAAGGCCATATTGTACCTGATTCTATTTACTACTGCAGTTGAAATGTTAAAATCTGTTTAATAATCGTGTCTGCTTCAAGAATGCAAAAAACTCAGCTAGATTTGCATTGTCTCCAATCAGATGAGATAATGTTAAATTATCTCATCTGATTGGAGATGAGATAATGTTAAAGGTTCTTGCAGATGTGAAAGTGACATGAAAATTGTGTTTCAAACATTAATGTATTGGTTACAATTTAGAAGGATATGCTTCACTGTAAGTGCAGTCTGACAATATGTACAAATAGGCGGATCTTCCCCCATTAGCAGATAAATATGGGTTAGATGCATGTGCCTAATACGCATCCTAGCCAGAATCACCTCCTCTTGCCTATTTGATCTCATGCTTGATGCCCACAACTGAGGTTCCCGTTTGAATTGCAGCAGTTTATTACCACCCTGACCCTGCCAGATCTGCAACCATTGTTCTTCACAGACATTTTTTATGACTGATTTGTAGTCTGTATGCGGCACTTGGTAGTTAGGAAAGCATGCAGTGGTCGGATGTTTAGCTGCTTGATCTGTATGTTCATTTCCTCTGATGCCTACATGACCTGGTAAACCAACAGAAAGTGACTGATTAGCAGCATGTAACGCAATTATCTGTGATCTGATTTGCTTCGATACGGGGTGGATTGGCTTGGATGAATTTTTTCATCCAAGAATAGATCATTGTTTGCTTACAGGACAGATTAGTTATGTGATCTAGAGCTATCTTTATAGCAAAAAGTTCGGCAGTATAGACACTGCATTCCTTCGGAAGGGACACAGAACTAGAAAAGATAGTGGAAACTGCCACTGCACCTACTACTCCTCCTCCTTCTGTATATGGATTCTAGAAAGAACAATTAGATAATAAACCTGAAAGGTTCTGTCCTGGAGAAAGCTCTGAATAAACAAAGGAAGCCTGCCTCGTAATCCAAAGGTGTGAAGATCTCGTAAAATACCGAAACGGCATGTTGTATCAAAGGTCTTTTCTAAATCCAGACTTACCATAACTAGGTGGCCGTTTCTGACAAAAGAATTTCTGATGTATGCTTCTGCTTCATATCTAATGCAGATCTATTTTGCCGAAAGCCATACTGATTTTTATGAAAAATGTTATGTGACTCTAGAAACCAGGTGAGGCGCTTAAGAACCATTTTCTCCAGTATTTTCCCAAAACAACTAGTTAAAGAAATTGGATGATAATTAACTGGATTGGAGAGGTCTTTTCCTGGTTTAGGGATAGCTAATACAAATGAATGTCTCCAAGAGTAAGGATAAACATGTTCCTGAAAAATTCTGTTAAAAAATATTAGTAGAGTTTGTAAAGCAGTATCATTCAAGTGTTTTAACATAATATAAAATATACCATCAGGGTCAGCTGCACTACTGGGTGCTCTATTAAGAGATTCTTTTAACTCAGATATTGTAAAAGGCTGATTATAACTTCTGCCTTTCTGCTGCCTCTTTAATTCATTGGAATGGACCATCATATGAGTTGCTGAAATTTTGGCAAAAGCTTCTGCAAAGACATTTGCTATGTCTTTGGGGAAAGACAGTTCTTGTCCATTACATATCAATATAGGGGAGGATGACAATGGATATTTGTCATTAAGATGTCAGATTTTCCTCCAGATTAATCTAGTATCGGTGTTCTTTGTGATAGTGAAAGCAAACTGTATCCAGGAATCTTTTTTGGCTTTTCTTCTTATTTGTCGTGCTTTAGCTTTAAGTTTCTTGTAATTTATAAGATTAATAGTAGTGAGATGCTTGCGGAAAATATTCCAAGCTTCATTCTTTTCTTTTTTTGCCATATTACATTCATCATTCCAACAGCAGTTTTTGTGCCTGCGTGGATGAGTTGATGACTGAGGAATAGCTATATCAGCTGCTGCAAGTATCTGTTTAGTGATATGGTCAGTAGCTCCATCTATTGACTGATTCTGAATGAAATTTTTATCTAAAACTGCACTTAAGGAAAATTTTATCCAGTTTGCCTTTGTAAATTTCCAGCATCGATGAGTTTTTGGATAGGGAGAGGCAGTTTGGAATTTACAAGTAACTGGAAGATGATCGTTGTTGTGGGAATTATCCAATACTGCCCAATGTATACTTGGGTAAAGAGTGTGGGAGCAGATAGTTAGATCTATGGCAGAAGTGTTTCCTGTAGGAAAATGCACATGAGTATGCGCACCGGTGTTCAGCAGAGTTAGATTGTGTGTCCAGTAATGTTTCTATTAGCTGCCCTCTTTTATCCATATGAATACTTCCCCATAGTGGGTGGTGTCCATTAAAGTCACCCATAAAACATATAGGAGATAGTATCTAGGCAAGGAGATCATCAAAGTCTCTGAGTACATGTTTGGTTTGGTGGAAGATAAATAGAAACAAGAGATAAAATTATTCCAAGTTCTATTCTAACAGCAACAACTTCTAAATTAGTTTTTAAGGTGATTTGCCTAGACGGATTAGTAACGGATACTAACACTGCTACACCTCCATGGGCTGCAGTTGCTGCATTTCTGTACAAAAGTATATTTCTTTACTGAGGGGATTACTTGTGGAGTTAAATACGTTTCTTGTAAACAAATGCCTGCTGGATTGAAATCTTGGATTAGGTCATAAAGTTAAACTGTATTAGTACGCAGTCCTCGACAATTCCATTGTAACAAACACTGCATTATTTAGTTTTAGTGGTAGGATGATCCGGTTGCTTTTTAGAGGCAGTAGGCTTGTGGCGATCTTTTTTGGGAAAGGAAGGACGTCCAGTGTCCATGTCTTCTTCAACATAAATTTCTTCTTCTGTTGTGTCATCTATGTCCATTACTGCAATATCTGTTTGGTTCTTAGCAGAGGATTCAGCTTTTCTCACCCTGGTTTCACTTTGGGACTTGATGCCACTAGTAGAGGGAGTATTACATGTTTGATCTTTATTGTTTTGCTTCACACATGGCTGAGGAACTGAAAGCATAGCTCTAGCCCATTCAGCAAATGATTTGTCAGGTGGAATTGAATGATTGGTTTGAGTCGCAACTGAATGACATTTCTTTATAACATTAGCATATGTACATGCTGGATTATCTTTCACTATATGTCATCTGGCTTCTTGATAAGTCACCTTATGTTCAACTTTATATTTCTGTATTGTTTTTCCAAGTTTCCATAAATCACAGTTTTTCGAATATGCAGGATGATCCCCCTTGCAATTTGGGCAAACTGGAGATGCTGCAGTACAATCTGTTTGAGCATATTCTTGGGAACCACGTTTTGGGCATACATTGTTTCCTCAACATGTTGTCTAAGAGTATCAGAATTTTTGGCACTTATAACAGCATATTGGATTTGGAATATAGGGGCGGATATGACAATTTAGATAACCAGCTTTAACAGTATTTGGTAAGTTTGGTATATTGAAAGTGAGTATTATACTACGGGTTGGAATCAGATTGCCATCTCTATGAGTCAGAATTCTCTTAGCTTGTGCGACCTTTTGATCTTTCATTTCTTGCACAAGCTCCTCCTCTGTTACATTCAATAGATCCCATTCAGAGATAACACCTTTGGAACTATTTAGGATTGTGTGGGATGAGATTTTCACAAGAATATCAGCTTTAATAACAGTTCAGAATGTTTAGGCTGTGTCTGTGTCATTTCAACTAGTAAATCCCCCGACTGTAACCTTTTGAATATTTTAGGTGATCTGGTGGCATTTTCTAGGAATCTCTGTATCATAAACAGAGAGAGTTTACTCACTGGTTGACTAGATAATTAATGGATAATAAGAAAGGTTGGATACTCTGTTTGGTCATTGTCTTTTTTAAGCGCTTACTTTGCGCATTACTTTGATCAGAATTGTACCGATCTTTGGTATTTGAGCTCGAAGGCTCTAATGCTTGATAGTTTTCTTTATCTGTGTCAGCTCCTTTTCGCCCTGGGGAATTAGCTTTTCCACCCAGGTTACCGGCCCCGCCACGGGGAGGCAGGAGCAGTGCCGCTTGTGGCCAAGCATAGGAGTTAGTACAGTTAGTAAACTAAGAAAAAGTGAAGAAAAAGGTACCTTTCCTTTTTCTGGTTCTCTTTATATATTTTTAAAAAGCAGAGCTAATTAACAAAAGAACTTATAAAACAAAGTAAAACAAGAAAAACTCATTCGCTCTAGAAAAATCGCAGATCGCTTGGCCACAGAAACGCTTGGCACCCGGGGCCATAACACTTTGTAATATGATTATAATTTAAAACAGTCACTTATTTTAGATTGCTTTAAATTATCACTACAAACTCTATTTATAGATTTTTCAATATTGTATAACAGTCTATATTCACAATCACTTGCGCCAGTTTCCTCCTCAGGAAGGCTATAGCTTCACGAGTTTGCCATTTTGTAACTGTAATTTGTTCGGGTTCACTTCATTTTCCTCTTCCTTGGTGAAATTATCAGAAACAGACTGGGCAATTTCTTCATATGTCAAAGCTGTAGTAACATGTAGATCACCATCTATGTCCACCCAATGATTAAACTCCTGTTCACCCATGTCTTCAGGCTTTTCAATATAATCACTATTGTGACTTAGATGCCCATCATAAATATTTAATCCACATTTTTTGAAACAGTTGCTAATGCAGATTCCAGAAACTTCATTCCAGGCACTCATTGTCATATGAAGTGACATCTAGAACAGTCATCTGCTTTGCAATATTGAATGATGTTCCTAAACCTTCATCTATAGCTTAAATGATTCTTCACTTCATATCCGATCTATAAAAGGTCTTAAAGCTTTTTATTATTCCCTGGTCGAGAGGTTGAATCAGTGATGTGGTATTTGAAGGTAGAAAAACTAATTCAATGTTTTTGAAAGACAACTTTGGATGAGCTGGGCAGTTGTCCAAAACCAATGCAATTTTTTTGTTTTTCTTATCCAATTTCAAATCCCATTTACGAAGATAATCTTCAAATAAAGAAGTTGTCATCCAACTTCTGGTATTACTGGTATATTCAACAGGCAGCTGTTTTACTCCTTTAAAATATCTAGGTGATTTACTCTTGTCAATAACAGCTTCACCTGATTGTTCCCGTCATGTTGCATATTAAAAGAACTGTAATGCTGTCCTTGATCTTCTTTCCTGAAGATGTAGAGGAATTTTTAAAAATCATGCAGTGGTCTGGGGTAGCCCTGTAGCGCAATCCTGTTTCATCTGTATTAAAAATGTCTTTAAAATTATAAATGCTTAACACAGTTTGCCAAGAGGTTTTCAACCAGGTGTCAGCTGCAGAACCATCGGAATCCTGTTTTTCTCTGTGAAGTTTTTTTGTAAATAATATCATGTCATATTCTCTCCTTTGAAAATAATATAATAATTACTTTGTAGTAATAAAATAATTACTTTGTAAATAACATCATATCCTCTCCTTCCATTTTGTCAGCCATCCATCCATTGCCTTAAACTCTATGTGCAGTTTTTCAGCAAAATCATTAGCTTTTCAAAGAAGAATGCTACGATTGACTGACGCATTAAATGAGCTGGCCTGTTTCAACCAAATGAACAGAGTTTCATCTACTGTTTGGCATTTCCCCTTCACACTTCCTTTTTCTGGTTTCACTAATCACATTAGTGTTTAATGTGTGACATGATTTTAACAATTTTGATGAAGATGACTGAGGCACTCCTAATTTTACTGCTGCTTCCCTTTCAGACATACTGCCTAAGTTTAATTTATCGTACTTTTCTATAATTCATAACTTATTTTTTACACCCAAATTCACTCTCTTTCTGTTCACTGACATTTTTTTTCATAGTAAAATTTAAAACCCAGTAAAAAAAGATAAATGTCAATCAATAACAAAGCACATAGCACACACAAACTGGAACTAACATGACACACGCAAGTGAGAGGAAGTTTAGATATAGAAATGAAGAGCTGATTTCAGTGAAGGGGAAACACATTTCACCATAATAATGCGAAAACGCAGAATTATCGCAAATGAATAAGATCGAGTTTACTACCCGTTTATTGCACTAACAGAAAAGCCCAATAAACCGGGAACTGCAAATTGTTTTTATTGTGCTTTAGAAAAATATCACAGAGGCGTTCAAAATTGATTCTTATAACCAAAAATGTGATTCTAATAAACGATGAAAGTGTAGTGCATTTTACTGATTTGAATCGGTTCTACGAAATTTGATTCTATTGAGCAGCTGATTCTAATAACCAGTGATCACTATAACTGGCACTTAATATACATAGATTGCAGGAAAGCTTTTGATACTGTTGCACATAAACAACTGCTGTACAAACTGGAACAGTGTGGCATTAAGGGCAAGTTGCTACTATGGATAAAGGGATGGTTGAGTGGGAGAAGACATCATCATCTTCATTAGTCATTTTCAATCCACTGCAGGATGAAGGTTCTCCAGCAACTTTCCAGTTCCTTCTGTTTTGAGAAATGGCCATCCATTTACTGCCCACAAACTTTCGAATTTCATCTGTCTATCTCTGTTGTTGTTGTGTCCTCCAGGTTTTCTTTTAGCTCCTCTTAGGTAACATTCTGTTATTTTCTTAGTCCATCTGTCATCATGTCTTCGGCTATGTGTCCTGCCCAAGTTCATTTCAGTTCTTTAGTTTTCATAAGAATATCCTTTAATTGGGTTTCCTGCCTAATCCATGTGTTTCTTTTCTTATCCAACAGTCTGATTCCTAATATATTTAATTTGATTCTTTGCTATGTAGTTTTCAGCTTCTCCTCCATTCTTTTGGCAAGAGCCCAAGTTTCACTTCCATAAGTCGTGGTGGAGAGTACACACTGGTTCATTATTTTATGTTTCAGACAAAGTGAGATATTGTTCCTCGGTATGTGACTATATTTCTTCAAAGTTATCCATCTGAAATTTATTCTTCTTTTGACTTCAAAGCCATTTATCATTATTACAATTAATGACTTGCCTAAGATAAGTATATAAATACACTTTCGGATTTCGGCTCCTTCAATAATTATATCCCTTCCAGTGGCATATTTGTTCATTCATTACTTTTGTTTAACCATATTCATAATTAGTCTGAAATCCTAAATCTGAATAACTAATTAAGATTTTCCTATAATTCTTTGGGATCATGGCTTATGATCACAACATTGTCTGCAAATTGTAAATCATTTAGGAACTCTCCATTCACATTGACTCCTTTCTACGACTAGTCCAAGCATTCTGAATGCTTCTACAAGGGCAGCAGTAAACAACTTTGGAGATACTGTGTCTCCTTATCAGACTCCTTTCTCAATTTTAAATTTGCTACTGTCTTAGCATTAGCATTAGTTGAGGCATATGATACAAGAGAGCAAGCTTATACAGCATCAGCCCCCACCCAAAAAAAAAAACACCCTTCCCATTTCACCCATCCAGTCACTCCAAATGTTTCTCTAGTTCACCCTTAAATTAATTCAAGCTATCAACTTCCACAACAACAGATGGAAGTCTATTCCAGCAACCAACTACCCGCTGGCTAAAGGCAAACTTCCTCACATTTATTCTACAACTGTCTTTCCTCAATTTGAATCTATGCCCCCTCAGGTTCTTAATCTGAGCAAGCGGAAGTATCCCATCAGCACTGAGCCTGCTCAAACCATTCAGGGCCTTATACACCTCAATCAGGTCACCTTGCAGGTGCCTAATCTCCAGATGCTGCAACTTGCAGAACATAAGCCTTTCTTCATAAGTGAACCAATTTATTCCTCTCACCAATCTTGTTGCCCTTCTCTCTACTCGTTCTAGCAACTCCACATCCTTCCTAAAATGAGGCCTCCAGACCTGTATACAGTACCCAAGGTGGCCTGACCATTGCCTTATACAAAAGGATAATTGCCTCCTTGTCTCTACTAGCAAAATTCCTATATATCATTAACAAAACTCCATGACCTGCTCTGGCAGCCCATCAGCACTGATCAGAGAACTTCATACCTGACTGCACAATTACAACTAGGTTTTTTCATTCTCCCCCTCCCTGAGTGTAGTACCACATAGTTGGTACGTTTCTCTTGGGTTACTGCTACCCATATGGAGTACTTTGCATTTGTCAATGTTAACTTCAGTTGCCACTTCTCAGCCCATCTGCCTAACTTTTCTAGATCTTGCTGCAGTAGCATACTGTCTTTACTGTCATTAACAACCCTCCTGCCAACCTTTGTATCATCTGCAAACATGGACATTAATCCTGATATACATTCATCGGTATCATTGATAAATACACAAGACAACAATGGGCCCAGCACCGAATCTGAGGGGACTCCGCTAGTAACATTAGTTCACGTAGCGCAGTGTCCATTTATTACCATTCTCTGCAATCTCCCACTCAACCATCCCTTTATCCATTGCTGTAACTTGCCCTTAATGCCATACCAGCCTAATTTGTACAGCAGCCTTTCATATGTGCAACAGTATCAAAAGCTTTACTGAAATCCAAGTATATGATATCACAATTGTTTTTTGCCTCCAGTTCCTTTGTGACCACATCGTAGTATCCAATCAAGTTGACCAGACAAGATTTCCCCTTAACAAACCCATGCTGTCTCTGAACTATTACTGCAGTCTTGTCTAGATGATCCTGCAATGCTTCTTTAGCCAGTGATTCCATTATTTTCACTGAAACAAGTTAAACCAACAGGTCTTAGTTACTTGTGTCACTGTTTGAACCTCTTTTGTGAATTGGGGATATATGAGCACATCTCCAGTCCAGGGGACCTCCCCTGACTCTAAGGATTCTGCTCCTTCAATGATTATATCCCTTTCTGTGGTATACATGTTCATTGTTTTAACCATATTCATCCATAGTAGAAAATTCTTACTAAATCTGAATAACTGATTAAGATTTTCCTATAATTCTTTGGGATCGTGGCTTATGTTCACAATGTCATCTGCAAACCGTAAATGGTTTAGGTACTCTCCATGCACATTGACTTCTTTCTGTGACCAGTCCAATCTTCAGAAAGCTTTCCTCAAGGGCAGCAGTAAACAACTTCGGAGATATTGTGTCTCCTTGTCGAACTCCCTTTTCAATTTTAAATTTGCTACTGTCTTTGTATAGTCCAATAAAGGAGGTAGCATATTTTATTTTATTTTATTTTTTTTTTTTCAAAATTATAATGTATGGGATGTCTATACCTTGTGTTTTCAGTGCCCATAACATTGCCTAATGCTGTATGGAGTCAAATGCTTTTTCGTAATCCACAAACACCAGGCATAATGGTGTTTTATATTCATTTGCTTTCTCCATTAGCTTGTGATATTACATGAAAGTGAATTGAGAATCCTGTCCTAAAATCCTGCTTGCTCTTTCAGCTGATTCTCATCAAGTATTCTTTCTAATCTGTTAGTGATGACCCTTGTGAACAACTCGTAGATCTGGGACAATGCTAATTGGGCTATAATTTCCAATTTCTGATTTGCCTCCTCTCTTATGCAGCAAAATTAAGATTGTATTATTCCACTCCTTAGGGGACATGCCTTTCCTAATGTATTTTGTGAAGAGTCTTACCAATTGCTGTGTCATGTGTCTTCCTTCCAATTTTAACATCTCTACAGTAACTTCATCTTCATTTGGAGCTTTTTTGATTCTTTATTTTCTTCAATGCATGTTCTATCTCATCAGGAAGGATATCAGATATGTCGTATGTGTTCCAAATTTGTGATCCATCTTCCCCACTATTGGCATCATTCCCTTGTGACTTTTTATAATACTTTATATTGATATTCTGCTATTTGAATTATGTCTTCTCTGTTATTTATAAGTACACCATCAGTATTCTTCACTTTCAGTATCATTTGTCTTTATGTATTACTGTTGATTTAAGTCCTTTGTGTTCCCTTAGTGCTTGTTCTATTTTTCTTGTGTTAAATCTTCTTCTTATGTCCTCTCTGATCTCTTTCTAATGGCTTTGCATAACTCAGTAAGGCGCCTCCGTAGCCAGGTGGGTAGGAGCAGCAGTACATAGCACACACTTCTTGATTAGACTGGGGTTCCAGCCTGTGACCACCAAATACGGAGGATGCGGAAAGGTCAGGGAATCACCACCGCATATCCCCCGAGCAATATGGCCTTAGTTGATAATGCTCCTAAAAACCAAATAACAACAACAACTCAGTATACTCAATTTTGTCCTTGTCAGTGTTTATCATACTCTTCATTTGTCATCTTTGGTTCATCATGACAAGTGTTTCTTGAGTAATTTTTTTCTTTGTTGGATTTCTTTTTACCTATAGGTTTCTCTGGTTCTATCACTTTCAGAAACTTGTATTCCTCATCAATATCTTGGTCCTGAAAAGTCTGCAGAAGCTCAAACTTGTTCTCAAGTTCCAGTTACTACTTTTTCCTCCTCTTCTGTTATCTCAAAGACCTTTGTATTATTTACTCAAGTCATTTTTTTTTTTTTTTTTTTTCTTTTCTTACATCTATATCAAGTGTGCATCTTACCATTCTGTGATCACTTCCAATGTTTACCTTGTTCAGAACAGTAATTTCATTCACAATATATCTTCTGTTAGTGAGGATGAAATCAATTTTGTTAGTTGTTAATCCATTTGGGTTTTTCCATGTCCACTTTGGGTTCACCCTTTTCTTCAAAAAAGTGTTCGTTACTGACATTCCTCGAGTTTCTGCAAATTCCACAAGTCTTTCATCTCCTTTCCTTTCTTTCACAATTCCAAAAGACAGAGAGTGGTAATTAATGGACACTGCTCTGCTCTGCTCTTTGTAGACTAATGTTATTAATGGAGTCCAAGTTTGCAGATGATACAAAGGTTGGCAGGGTGGTTAATGACAGTGATGTAGTGAGGTAGGATGTGGAGCTGCTGGGATGAGTACAGAGAAGAGCAATGAGATTATTGAGGGGGAACAAAGAGGTGCTCTTACCAAGAAAGGCTTGTTCTGCAAACTGCAGCATGTAGAGACTAGGCAACTGCAAGATAATCTGATTGAGGCATTTAAGGCTTTGAATGGATTGTGTAAGCTCAATGCCTCTTGCTCAGACCACACAGGAGGCCCAAATACAAATTGCGAAAAGACAGTTTCATTACAGATGTGCATGAGTTTTCCTTTAGCCAACAGGTGGTTGATTTCTGGAACAAAACTTCCATCTGTTGTTGTGAAAGTTGATAGCTCAAATAAATTCAAGGAAGAACTATACAAACTCTTGAAAGGAATGAATAAGTGGAATGGGAGGCGTCTTTTTTTTTTTTTTTTTTTTGCTGATGCTATATAAACTTGCTTTCTTACATCTTTTGCCACTCCTCACGCTATTGTTAATATAAACAAATTAAAATTTTTCATAATACTGCTTTTCTGCAATCCAAATACAGCCCGTATAGCTGTGCGAATACATTTTATCTTGCAGTCAATGACTGCTGCTGCTGGGTTTTGCACCTATCCCAATGTTCCTTTATATGCTTAAAGTAATTATACTCCATATTTACAATGCCAGATATGCAGAAACACAGTGAGCAGAAGAAATTTTCTGATAATAACAAAAATCACATTAATCAAACAAAAAAAAAGTCTGATGTCAAGACTGTTTAGCATGAGTAGTTGATAAACTACATCAGGAGTAATTTTTTCCAGCAAATTCTTAAAACAAGATAATCTTGCAATCATCGAAAGCAATAAAGTGGAACCTCCACTACCAAATTCATAATAATAAAACTCTAAGGCACCTTGTTTTCTTGGAGTTTCAAAACCATTAAAATCTCAGAAAGATCTAAGGCATGGTTCTCCTGTGAATTAAAAGATGAAGGAACAGAACAAACATAAACATAATAATATACAATAAACAAGAGAACTATTCACAAAAAAGGAAGAGACAAGATCATTATAAAATCCTCTCCATCAAATTTAGAGTGAAAAATTGTGTCAAGATACAATTCTAATGTTAAAATATCAAAAAGTACCTTTTCTACCTAAGCTTAAGCAACCTTTAACAAAAAATTCTTCAATTAACCATAGATTCTTTCAAAACTTCAAGAAGCAAACTATAAAAAATAAAAAAAAATAAATAAAAAACTCCAGACCCTTTATATCACCAACCAAATTTTTAATGAAGTGATAGATCAATTACCAATCAGAACAGCAACTAGTTTGGCATACATTTGAGCTTCTTCTGCACACATTCTACAAAATTACATCAGCAGTCAACTTTCAAATCTAGAAACACTATGTAGTTAAGGCCATTTTTAATTGGATGCAATTTACAGAAAATGTTCAAAAAATATACTCACTCTCAAATAATAAATCACTGCTTTCAACAAAAACCACAGAATATACATTCAATCAGTGTAGGAAGGTCAACTACTGCAAAACTACTGAAAGTGCTATACAGTACTATTGAATACACCATGAACTGTCAAACTAATAGAGCAAGCTTATCTGCAAAAAGATCTAAACCTCCCAAGCACTTCCTAATTCATTTCACAAATATACATGGTCTCAATTCTAATCTCAACAATGTCCATTTCCAATTGCAGTCTGCCAAACCCCATGTACTTTTTCTGACAGAACCTCAGCTATTGGTTAATTCAACTACTGCTCATCTTAGATGCCAAAATTATTCACTGTATGATTCTTTTTGCCTCAAAGGTGGTACTTTTGCATATGTCAGTTCTGATATTCCCTGTCAGAGACTTGGCAATTTGGAATCTCCTCTCTTTGATCTTCTCTGGCTTAAAATCTCTCTACCTGATTGTGTCAAGTTCATCTATTGTCTCTACCATTCTCCCAACTCCACTAATCACTTGGAGCTCTTTGATTTCCTCTCTTTGCAACTTGACTTTCTCCAGTCCAACTTTCCTAATGGTGAGGTAATTTTCCTTGATGATTTTAATGTTCACAATTCCAGCTGGCTTCCATTTTCTAGTCACACCGACCCAGCTGGTCGAGATGCTGAGGCTTTTGCAATTACTAATGACCTTGCATAGATTGTTCATTTACCGACAAGAATATCGGACAATCCTGATCATACAGCCAATACGCTTGATCTTTTTCTCACAAACAACCCTTCTGAGTACACGGTCGAAGTGAGAGGTCCTTTAGGCACTTCAGATCACAACCTAGTGATTGTCTCCAATGGAACCTTTATCTCATGGCTATTCCCAACCTCGTGTTGTTTGGCATTACAAAAATGCAAAATAGGATGACCTGCGAGACTTCTTTTCTTTTTTTCCTTGGTCGGTTACTGTTTCAAAACTTCTGATGTCAACGTTTGCTCAGATCGTGTCAGTGAAATTATTCTTGCAGGAATGGAATCCTTTATCCCACACTCCACTTTAAAATCTTGTCCTTTATGAAACCTTGGTTTTCCAATAAATGTGCTAAGGCTGTTCAAGAGAAGAATGTTGCATATCATAATTGGCTTGTTTCTAATTCTCCAGTTTCATTTTCTGCCTACACTAAAGCTCGCAACAATTGTAAAGCAGTTATTAATCAGTCCAAACTAGAGTTTGAACAGGCTAAGAGTAGAAAACTTGCTTCTTGCCCTAATGGTAGTGGAGCATTCTAGTCTCCTGCCAAAGCTATTGACAGCAACTTTTTTCCATCTATGCTCCCACCTCTGTCAAACCAGATGGTTCTGTTGTCACTTCAGCCAAGGATAAAGCTGACCTGCTAGCATCCTATTTTTCTTCCAACTAATGTATTAATGATCTTGGTAAAACACCTCTCACCATTCCCAACACTCTCCATTCGATGCCTCCTGTGGTCTTCCGTCAAAAGGATGTCAGAAGGATTTTGACGAATTTTGATGCTAAGAAAGCTCCGGGTCCCGAAGGTATTTCTCCACTTGTTCTCAAAACATGTGCTCCTGAACTTACTCCTATTCTTTGCTGCCTTTTTTAACTTTCTTATTCCAAAGGTGTTTTTCCTTCTGCTTGGAAATATGCTCATATTCAGCCAGTTCCTAAAAAGGGTGACAAATCCCTCCCATCCAATTATCATCCCATTGCAATTACTTCTACCCTTTCTAAAGTAATGGAGAAATCAATTAACTGCCAACACTTAAACTACCTAAAAACCTTTCATCTGATCAACGATCGCCAGTATGGATTCCGTCAATGTCGATCCACTGGTGACATTCTGGCTTATGTTACCCATTTATGGACTAATTCAGTGGAAAGGTTTGGTGAAACGCAAGTAGTTGCTCGACATCTCAAAGGCTTTTGATCGTGTTTGGCATAAAGGTCTTCTAAACAAACTTCTATCTTATGGTTTGCCAACTGTTTTTAGTAATTGGTTATCCAGTTTTCTCTCTGATCGCTCACTGAAGGTGATGGTAGGTGGCTCTCTGTCTTCTAATTTCTCCACTAATGCCAGTGTCCCCCAAGATTCAGTTCTTTCCCCCACTCTTTTCATCTTGTATATTAATGACCTTCTTCCATTGACTGGAAATCCTATCCATAGTTTTGACGATAATAGCACATTGCATTCCACTTTCCATTTTGAGAAACCTTGCCCTGCTCAATCAGCTTCAACTTCTCGAAAATCTGCTACCAATTCCTTAAATGCCAATCTTCATGTAATTCCCCAGTGGGGCAAAGACAACTTAGATGATTTCAATCCTTCTAAAACTCAGTCTTGTCTTATATCTGGAAATGTGCAAATGTGACCCCAATTCACAAAGGAGGATCAAAGGCTGACACAAGTAATTATAGACCTGTGAGCTTAACTTCTGTTCCAGGAAAATTAATGGAGGCACTGGTTAAAGAAGCACTGCAGGATCATTTAGACAAGACTTCAGTTATAGCTCAGACACAGCATGGTTTTGTTAAGGGGAAGTCTTGCCTGACCAACTTGATTGGATATTATGATGCAGTCACAAAAGAACTGGATGCAGGGAATAACTTTGATATTATATACTTGGATCTTAGAAAGGCTTTTGATACTGTTGCACATGGAAGACTGCTACACAAATTGGAGCAGTGTGACATTGGAGGCAAATTGCTGCTATGGATAAAGGGGTGGTTGAGGGGGAGAAGACAGAGAGTGGTAATCAATGGACACTGTTCATCGTGGACTAATGTTATTAGTGGAGTCCCTCAGGGCTCAGTGTTGGGTCCATTATTGTTTTCTGTATTTATAAATGATATTGATGATGGTATATCAAGCTTAATGTCCAAGTTTGCAGATGATACAAAGGTTGGCAGGGTTGTCAAGGACACTACTGACACTATGCTGCTGCAACAGGATCTGGAAAGGTTGAGCAGATGGGCTGAGAGATGGCAAATGAAGTTTAACATTGACAAATGTAAAGTACTACACATGGGAAACAGCAACCCCAGAGCAACGTATCAACTCTGTGGTACTACACTGACAGTGGTAGAGAATGAAAGGGACTTGGGGGTGGTTGTGCAGGCAAATATGAAGTTCTCTGAGCAGTGCAGACGGGCCGCAAGAGTAGCTCATGGAGTATTGTCAATGATATACAGGAATTTTTCCAGCAGGGATAAGGAGGTGATTATTCCATTGTATAAGGCAATGGTCAGGCCACACCTAGAGTACTGTATACAGGTCTGGAGGCCTCATTTCAAGAAGGATGTAGAGCTGCTGGAACGAGTACAGAGAAGGGCAACAAGATTAGTGAAGGAACAAAGGGGTGCTCTTATGAAGAAAGGCTTAAGTTTTGCAAATTACAGTGTCTGGAGACTAGGCACCAGCGAGGTGATCTGATAGAGGTGTATAAAGCCTTGAATGGTTTAAGCATGCTCAATGCTGATGGGATTCTTCCTCTAGCTCAGAAAAATCACCTGAGAGGGCATAAATTCAAATTGAGGAAAGACAGATGTAGGATAGACGTGCGGAAATTTGCCTTTAGCCAGCGGGTGGTTGGTTGGTGGAACAGACTGCCATCCCTTGTGGTGGAGGTTGATAGCCTAAATAAGTTTAAGGCTCAGCTGGACAGGTATTTTGAACGAACAGAGGGGTGAAGTGGAAGTGGGGTTTTTTTTTTTTTTTTTGACTGATGCTGCATAAGCTTGCTTTCTTGCATCAAATGCCTCTACTAATGCTAATGCTAAATTGTAAAACTCACTGTATTCAAAGATGCATTTACCAAGTTTCACTCTATGCCTAAGAAATCTAGTCTTCTGTACTGCTTACACACTTTAAACCATTTTCTTGGAACTGAATACTGGATTGTGAGGTGGCTCAATAAACATGCAGGGAATCAAGCTTGCCATCTCCAGAACTATTCTACACTCAGCCTTAGAATCAACTCCACAGAAACAATCCATCCCAATGAAGAGCACAGTCATGCTCACCAAACTTTTTATACAAAGACTTACTGAGTAGGTATTGTTGATTTTTCCCAAATTGGGGGTTGGGGATACTTTTAGCAATACAGTGTACTTGGCTATCTTTTCCTCTTTTTTGTTGTTCCAAGAATTAAGATGTATCAACTGATATATATTTAAAAAATTAACATGTCACTGCACACAAGAACTTTACTTTCATTTTTAATTTTAATTCTAAGTAGGTAGAAAATATCTTGATAAAAACGATATTAATATCTTCTTAAGTATGTGCACAGATAATGTTTAAGTAAACTTAAGTGAATTACTTCAGTATTTCAGTCACATACTTAAATATAATTTAGAAGAACCTTTGCTATCTACAAACACATGACAAACAGCTATCTGACACTCTTCCTGTGATGTTTACTGCAATCAGACTATACCTGATTCAACCTATCTCCAACTATGAAGCTGAAAGCTCATTTTCAAAGTTATTGCTTATAAAGAACTTAAAGAGGTTAATAATGAATCATAAAAGCTAAGGTCACAGAGTCTGTCCTTATCAGAACAGGATATTACAAGGGGTTTGGATTTTTAGAAACTGTGCCTGAACTGCAAGATCTAAGAAAAGGACCATATATACAAAAAGTAACACCTACTTTCCATTTTATTAACTTCACATATTTTTAAAACATATTTTGACAATAATCAAAGTTCATTATGCCATCCTCAGAAAATTAACATATATTAGTTGTAATTGCACACTTTTTTGCACTTAATGTATTTCATACTTAACATAGCAGCAGTGGTGGGGCACCTGACAGGTGCTTCTCCAAATTAACAATCTCATAATTAATGTAAACTATTAATCAAAGATTAAAAATCCAAAATTTTTTTTTCCTTCCTAAATATAGACAAATTTTACTACAAATAGTTTCTGAATTGATTCTGCATGATTTTCACAGTAAAAATCATGCAGAATCAAAGCACCTGTCAGGTGCTTTGCCATCATCTTAGCAATTATTTGAAAAGTTAAAGAGCAGCAAGGCACTTGAGACAGATGCTAATAATGCCAGGTTTCAAATTTTGCATTTATTTTCATTTCAAGATTCCTTGCTTTTCCTCTTCCACTAATTTTATATATATCTCATCTTATATGAATTGTTTTTGAAAGATTTGTTATTATTTTTACATAATAAAGATGAGAACATGAAATGCAACATTATGTCACAAAGTACACTATGCAGAAAGCAACATGAATAATTTTCAAATTTTGCTCATTTCACAGCACACCAAATTTGAAATAAATCTGAAACTGGAAATAACGTATAGAAATTTAAAAAAAAAATTTTTTTTTAAAGATTTACATACATAATAAGAAGAAATATATGTGCATGCACACATTTGAAATTTTGCATGCTTAGTGGTTTCTTTAAGTTAAAAATGGAAAGGCATAGATTCATATTTATATTTAATATGTTTAAAATATTATTTTAAGAAGAATTTATTTAATTTTTTTTAAATAAAAGGTAAAGATGAAATATTGGAATTGTCTAAGTGGAATTCAAAAAAACAATTTTTTTTTTTTTTTTTTTTAATTTCTGAAAAAAAATAAGTTGGGTGTCTGTCAAGTTCCCCAGACAGGCACCCAAATTTTTAGGGGTGGCACCACTGCCAAGTTAATGTTTTCAGTTTAAACCAGTCACTATCACTATGAAAATTATTGTTTAACTAATGGAAGAAAATTACAAAAAAAATCCAGGGACTCAAAATTGTGCCAAGTCCTAGGCCCCGAAAGTGCTTTTCCTCTCACAGGGAAGAACTTGGATGTGGGCCTTGGATTCCAGTGATAGCAAATAAGTAAATAAGTTAAAATGCATTAAAATATACATATACCTCCTTTCTCAGCAATGTGGAAGGAGGTAGACACCTCCAAGAGCTTCAATAGTGTTTTTATCGCTTTTAAATGTATATTTTAATGCATTTTAACTTATTTACTTATTTTATTTTTGTTGTAAACTAGTTTTTGTAAATAATCAAATTTTTGTAAATATTATTTTACAGTCTTTTGTATTATTTTATTTTATTTTATTATTAAATCAGTTTTAAACGGTTGGCATATCTGTTTAAATTTTTGGTATGAATAATCCCAACCTTAGAGGCCTTATTGCAGATATAGTTAATCTTCTAGAAGAGGCTTATAAGATATAAATACATCAAAACGTATACTACCTACTGGTTAAATATTAGCATTAGTTGATGCATATGATGCAAGAAATCAAGCTTATATAGCATCAGCCAAAAAATAAAATAAAATAAAAATTATTATATAATGATATAATACACAGACAGATTAAAAAAATTCAAAAGTCTTGATCCCTGCACTGTCATACAGAATCATTTCTACATTAATTAATAATGATAATTACTGAATTTTGAAAGAAACTGCTTATTCTGGGAAGTTCTGGACTGTGTGTGTGCGTGAGAGAGAGAGAGAGAGAGAGAGAGAGAGAGAGAGAGAGAGAGAGAGAGAGAGAGAGAGAGAGAGAGAGAAAATTTACCCTTCATAAGCACTTTAAATGCAAATGAAAAGAGGGATTTGGGGTGTTTAGCTAGGTTAAGGTTAGAAGTAGGGAGGTATTAAAATAAACAATGAAAATGCCTAAAGTAATATTATTTACTATATTATTTGACAGGGAGAAGAAAGTGCTTAAAAACATTTCCCCACCATAATGAACAAGGCAGAAGACATAAGCAAAAAAAATCAAGTTCAAAACTTCTCCAAAAAATGTCACATTTTCCATAGCTAAAAAAAAAAAATTAATCAAAAATTCAAGGGAAATCCACCTTGCACCCCCATATATATCGTCAACCCTAACACAATAAAGTAAAAAATATTGGCACCAGTGTCGGTGCCAATATTGTTGAACTAGCTGCCATATTGTAGTCGATAAGAAATAGCTTAACATTTATATATCTCAAACTGATAGCGTAAGGTATAAAGTAAAATTAGATAGCATAATACGAAGCACTGTATTAGGAATCTGTTAGCTTATTATAGTATTATAAATTAATCAAAAATAATATTAACCTAATTAAAATTCATTGTTAATTAGATTATATTTAAACAAAAATACAGACTAGAGCTGCGAAGCAAAGATCACAGACTAGCGAGAGTGCTTTGACTCGGGGGAGAAACAAAGGGAACAAAGAAAAATTCTCCAACGCATAAAAGTGCAAAATGTGAAATGTTTGCCAAACTTTCTAAAACAGGACATGATCTAGCCAAGGAGGATGCCTTTGTGCATGTGTGTTACGTGTCTAGACTGTCAAGAAATTAGGCACCAACTCAGTGTTCTGGTGAGCATCTATGAGAGCTTGAAGTGTAGGGTAAATGCCCTCGAAGAAATTAATATGAGGTGCCCATCAAGTTCTCAGCTGCCCAGCTCAATGACAGAGCTCACTCCTGTGTATCAGGCAAAACACAGGCAATCTCCAAGGCAGAATGTGCTGATGCCAAAGGAACTAGTTATTGTTGGTGACACTATTTTCAGGGAGATGGGGAATATACTATGCAAGAAGGATAGGTGGAACAGGACCAGGGTATGTCTGCCAGGGGCAAAGGTTGATGACGTTGTAGAGCAGATATCATCTTTTAAGGGCACAAAAGGTGATGTTGTACACGTTGGAACTAATGACATTAAGAGATCTACAGATTTACTCAACATTGAAAAAAAGTCATGAGTTAGGATTGAATGTGAAAGTGTCTGCAATTCTGCCCAGACATGATAGGTGAGAGTATATGATGAGAGCCTTGTCAATCAATTCAGCCCTGGAGAGATTGTGCAAGGCTAAAGGAGTAGAATTTTTTTCAGCCTGGTCTGCACTTGTTGACAGGAGAGACTGCTTCTACAGGGATGGGGTAAACTTAAATAGAAAGGGTGCAAGAATATTTGCTGATGCTATCGAGGCAGTATTAGGTGGGTTGGAAAACTACTAGCTTCGGGGGATACACAGACTGAAAGGTTAACAGTGGCTGCAGGCAGAGGCAAAAGTGATTCTTGCACTGCTACTATTAGAATGAGCAGCAGCGTGGAAAGCAAGGTAATGGAGATTTCCAGGACTGTTGGAAGTCATAGTGGAACAAGTAAATACCTGAGCTGTGTTAGGGTAATTAAGAGTAGGAACAGGTGCATGTATACTTGCATGTACACCAATTCTACGAGTCATCATCTATCATCGTTCCACTGTTCCATGGTTCGACGTATGGAGCCTCGCCATCATTCCCTGTCCGTGTACTTCTCACCGTCATTGATTTCACTCCAATTTCCTCCTCTCTTAATGACATCAGTCTTTATCATGTCCTGCCATCTCATTCTTGGTCTCCCCCTAGATCTTTTTCCCTTAATTGTAAATTAAACATCGTTCATCTTCTTGACATGTCCAAACCATTTCAAAGGAGACCTTTCAATCCTATTCTGGAGTTTTTCAACCTGAATTCTCTCCCTAAGCATATCATTCCCGATTTTGTTGGGTCTTTTCTTTCTGGTTATACTCCTCACAAAACTCATTTCTGCCCCCTGAATTCTGCTTTCATCCTTTTTCCTCATAGTCCAAGTTTCAGATGCATATGTCAGAATTGGTACATAATAGGCCTGATATATAGCCTTCTTACACTTCATTGGTATGTTCCTGTTCCAGATCAGATCTCTTGTCTGCCTATAGAAATTCCCACCCACTTGTATCCTTCTACTTATTCCTTTATCTATTACTCCAATCTTTGTAATGGTGCTTCCTAGATACTTGAAGTTGTTAACCATTTTTAGCTGTTTCCCTTCCATTGTAATGTATCCATCAAGCTCGCCACTCCTCTTTAGAACCATTACTTCACTCATTTCCCGACTGAAAACAAGTTCAAATTCATTGGCCATACTAGCCATATATCAACTTGCCATTGCACTTGTTCCCTGCTCTCTCCCCATATGCAGAGGTCATCTGCAAAGAGCATGACTTTCATCTGGTCTTGTCCAAGTTGTTCCACCACTCTACATTGCACATCATTCATGACAGATATGAACAGTAGTGGTGACAGAATGCCTCCTTGCCTCAAACCTGATATTATTTTGAAGCTCTCCATCAACCCCACCACGTTCTTACTTTTCTCACTGTATTGGTGCACATATTATCAATTCTCTCAACAAGATGTTCCTCTAGCCCCAAGTTTCTCAAAACCTCCCACACTTTCTCTCTCTTTACGGCATCAAACGCTTTCTTTATATCCAAAAATTCCATACATAATTCTTTATTGTGTTCATAACACTTTTCCATCAGTTGCCTGATGCAGAAAATTAGATCCGCCATTGATCTGCCAGGCCTAAAACCTTACTATTTTCCCCGGCTATCCTATTTTCAATCGTTCCTCTTATCTTCCGCTCTAACACTCTCTCATACAGCTTACTCACATGTGATGTCAGTGTGATACCTCTATAATTGAAACATTTTTTCCTGTTCCCCTTCTTGAACAACGGGATGATCAAACCTTCTTTCCAGTCCTTCGGCACCTGTCTCTCATCCCAGAACTTACAGAACAGTCTGTATGTCCACGCTATCCCTGCCTCACCTATAGCCTTCAGCATTTCTCCATTTATCTCATCCATACCAGCAGACTTACCTGTCTTGATATATTTCCATGCCTCCACTACATAATTTCAAGTCAAATCTGTCTGCTCGCTCTCTCTCTCTCTCTCTCTCTCTCTGTATCTTCGCTTTCATCACCTCTTTTATGATCAATCTGCCTTTATCCCTTTTGCTGGCTGTCCTGCACATTCAACAGATTTTCAAAATACTTCTTCCGTGTTCCTCTTATCTCTTCATCCTTAGTTATTAAGTTCTCATTCTCATCCATCAAGTATTTGCTCTGTTCACTATCTCTTCTCCTTTTCCTCACCATACCATACAGCATCTTTTTATTACCATCGATATCTTGTCGTAGAGTTTCACTCCATTCTTCCAACCACAGTCTTCTTTAATCTTTAACTATCCTCTTGGCTTCTCTCTTCACGATTTCATCTCTCTCTTTATTCTTGTCATTTCTGTTCTGAAAGTAGGTCCTGAATGCATTATTCTTGATTTTCACAGCTTCTCTCGTCCTATCATTCCACCATGGGGTTTCTTTCCATCTCCTTCCATAAACCTGCTCTGTCAGTCCTACTATATAGACTACTATATAGCATTACTATATAGTCCTACTATACAGTAATGCTATGAATATAATTAATAAATTTGATAAGCTTGAAGTGCTAGTCAAGACATCAAAGGCAGATATTGTTGGGATATCAGAGACGTGGTATCACACAAATATAAGCAGTGCAGAATTGGAATTTGGGGAGTACACTGTGTACAGGAAGGATAGACAGGATAGGAAGGGAGGAGGGGTTATGCTGTTAGTTAAGAAACACATAAAATCTAAGGAAGTGCATCCAATTGATGTTGGTGGACAATGCAGTGTTGAGTCTGTTTGGTGTGAAATAAGCATGGGGAAAGGAAAAATGAGAGTAGATGTGTGTTATAGGCCTAATGAATTGTTGTTATTGTTATTTGGTTTTTAGGAGCATTAGCAACTGAGGCCATATTGCTCCAGAGATATGCGGTGGTCATTCCCTGACCTTTCCACATCTTCTGTATTTGGTGGTCATGGGCTCGAACCCCGGTCCAATCAAGAAGCATGTGCTTCTTGATTGGATATGCACTGCTGCTCCTGCCCACCTGGCTAATGAGGCGCCGATGAGTATAATGAGCAATTGTGCAGAGAAATAGAGTGGGCCAAGAAATCAGAATGACTTATAATGGGGGATTTTAACTTTCCAGATATTGCATGGAACTTGAGGATTGGTCACTCGCACACTAGCAAGACTTTTATGGATTTACTGGATGACTGTTTTCTACAGCAACATGTTCAAGAGGCAACCAGAGGGAGTAATACTGATTATCTGATTATCAGCAATGATTATTCATGCATTAAAAATTTGCAGATAAAGGAACCACTGGGTGACAGTGATCACAATGTACTGATGTGGGAATTACTTAAAGATGTAACTACCATCAAGGCTAAAGGAAAGGGCTTTTGCTTTCATAAAGGTGACTACGGTGGTCACAGATGGCTTCTAAATTCTGTACAGTGCGATCAACTGATGATGTTACCAATGTGGAATTCTAAATGGGAATCCTTCAGGGACTTAATTTTGGAGGCTACTAGGCTTTTCATTCCAACTAAGAAATACTGTTCAAGGTTTAGGACTAAATGGATGTCAGATGAATTCATGAGGCTTGTGGCACAGAAGAAAAATGTATGGGATGTATATAAAGTATCAGGTGACACAGAAGCCTATGGCAGGTATAAACTAGTCTGTAATCAAGTCACAAAGGAGGTTAACCAGGCGAAGACAGATTACGAGAAATCTTTGACAAAGGATGTAAATAAAAACAGCAAAGAGTTCTTTACTTATGTAAACTCTAGAAGGAAAGGGATGAATCATATTGGACCACTTAACATAGATGGGTTGACTATTGATGACCATGCTCAGGTAGCTGATAAACTGAATGAGTATTTTGCATCTATATTCACATATAAGGAGTTATTCATTGAAGGAAGTGCCAGAAGTTTATCAAATGCTAACAGGGAGCTAAGTTATTTTGTAGTTATTACAAAAGAGCAAAGTCGAGGAGAAATTGTTGAAGTTAAACATAAAGAAGACACCTGGGGTGGACAGGATCTATCCAGTTATATTAAAGGAGACAGCAAAGGAAGTAAGCAAATCCTTAGCCATAATTATGGGAGCTTCCTTGGACTCAGGGGAGGTCTCCATGGACTGGAGGTGTGCAAATGTATCACCAAATCACAAAGGGGGTTCAAAAGGTAACACAAGTAACTACAGACCTGTTAGTTTAACTTGTGTTTCAGTGAAAATAATGGAATCACTGGTTAAAGAAGCATTGCAAGATCATCTAGACAAGACTGCAGTAATAGTTAAGACACAGCAATGGTTTGTTAAAGGGAGGTTTTGTCTGACCTATTTGATTGGATACTATGATGTGGTCACAAAGGAACTGAATGCCAAAAATAATTTTGATATCATATACTTATATTTCAGGAAAGCTTTTTATACTGTTGCACATGGAAGACTGCTGTACCAAAATGGAGAGGTATAGCATTAAAGGTAAGTTGCTACAATGGATATATAAAGGGATGGTTGAGTAGGACACGACAGAGAATGGTAATCAATTGATACTGCTCTTCGTGGACAAATGTTATTAGTGGAGTTCTCCATGGTTCAGTGTCTGGCCCAATGTTGTTTTGTATATTTATCAATGATATTGATGAAGGTATATCAAGGTTTAATGTCCAAGTTTGCAGATGATACAAAGGTTGGCAGGGTTGTTAACAACAGTAAAGACAGTATGCTACTCCAACTGGATCTAGATAAGTTGGGAAAATGGGCTGAAGTGGCAACTGAAGTTTTGATTGGATACTATGATGTGGTCACAAAGGAACTGAATGCCAAAAATAATTTTTATATCATATACTTATATTTCAGGAAAGCTTTTTATACTGTTGCACATGGAAGACTGCTGTACCAAAATGGAGAGGTATAGCATTAAAAGTAAGTTGCTACAATGGATATATAAAGGGATGGTTGAGTAGGACACGACAGAGAATGGTAATCAATTGATACTGCTCTTCGTGGACAAATGTTATTAGTGGAGTTCTCCATGGTTCAGTGTCTGGCCCAATGTTGTTTTGTATATTTATCAATGATATTGATGAAGGTATATCAAGGTTTAATGTCCAAGTTTGCAGATGATACAAAGGTTGGCAGGGTTGTTAACAACAGTAAAGACAGTATGCTACTCCAACTGGATCTAGATAAGTTGGGAAAATGGGCTGAAGTGGCAACTGAAGTTTAACATTGACAAATGCAAAGTACTGCATGTAGATAGCAATAACCGAAGAGAAACGTACCAACTATGTGGTACTACACTCAGGGAAGTGGAAAGTGAAAAAGACCTGGGGGGGGGGGGTAATTGTGCAGTCAAATATGAAGTTCGCTGACAGAGCAGACGGACTGCCAGGGCAGTTCATGGAATCTTGTCAATGATATATAGGAATTTTGCTAGCAGGGACAGGGAAGTGATTATCCTGTTACAGAAGGCAGCGGTCAGGCCACATCTAGAGTACTGTGTACAGGTCAGGAGGCCTCATTTTAGGAAGGATGTAGAGTTGCTAGAACGAGTGCGAAGAAGGGTAACAAGATTGGTAAGGGGAACAAAGGGGTGCTCTTACCAAGAAAGGCTTAAGTTCTGCAAATTGCAGCGCTGGAGAGTAGGCACCTGAGAGGTGATCTGATTGAGGTGTATAAGGCCTTGAATGGGTTGAGCGAGCTGAATACTGATGGGAACCTGAGGAGGCACAGTTTCAATTTGAGAAAAGATAGTTGTAGAATAGATTTGCAGAAATTTTCCTTTTGCCAGTGGGTAGTTGATTGGTGGAACAGACTTCCATCTTTCGTTGTGGAAGCTAATAGCCTAAATAATTTTAAGGCTGAGCCAGACAGGCATTTGGAATGAATGGAGGGGTGAAATGGGAGGGTTTTTATTTTTTATATTTTTGGCGGATGCTGCATAAGCTTGCTTTCTTCCATTGTATGCAAATACACTTATAAGAGTATATACACTTGTGACAGCACCTGATGATATAATCCAAGTATGCTATTTTGCATACTGGGATTATATCATCAGGTTAGAATGTACCTAATAGTACATATTCCTAGGTGAATATGTAACCTAGGAAATATCACTCTGGGATTAGAGAATGATGGCAGAAATAGTAAGATATAATGTCTGTAAGCCACCACCCCAGGCATTTTTTATTCTTACAATAAGCCCTATACAGGATGTGTTTTAAAAGTATAAATTATTTATAAATATTTATAAAATATTCTAAAAGCATTACAAAAGATTATATTTAGCATACCTTGAACAGCTGTACCCCAATGACACCAAACATGAAGTTTAGAAGAAAGGTCACCAACATTATGTTGCCTATAGTTTTGACTGCCACAATAACACACTGGACTACATGCTATATCAAATACAAAATAGAATATATCTATAAACTTGCGATTAAAAAAAAAAGAAAAAAAAAGTCAGATAAAAGTGATGATGTCAACAGACATGCCAACTTAAAAAAAATTAAAAATTCTGAGGATTTCTGGATTTTTATCAAAGCAAAATCAGAAGTAATTTAATTACTTCTGATTTTTAGCATGAAGTAATTTAATTACTTCGTGCTAAAAAGTTAATATAAAAGATTGTGAAACAAGTATTTCAATTAAATTTATTATTCAAGAATTTTAACTTAAATCATTAAGTTACAATCATCATAACTCTAAGTTGAAGAATTCCTTATGTGCTGTGTTATAATGACTAAATATATTAAAGGAGCACCACTTAATTTTCAGCACTCACCTCTTGACAAACCGCTTGGATGTGATGAGAATTATAGAAGACACATAGTTAATAAGAATGAGAGACTTACTTTTACTAAAACATTAATCAAGTCATGGTTCAATTTCAATTTTAAAAATTAAAACATGAAATTAATTAAACCCATTAAAAATATGCGCGTAAGAAAGGGAATGTATATTCCATTTCACAGTTGTCATTAAAAACATAAAGGTGATGATAACCCTGAATAGATTAATTATTAATGAAAAGCCAATAGTTGTGCACGAGCAACTTTCGATATTCGTCTTCAGTTAGCTTTGTGAGAAGAGGAATGCGAATGTTATTAATAAGAAGAGCTATCAACCGAGATGCTATTCAGAGCATGTGAGAACTTTATTTGTGCCAAGTCCCAAATAGGGGAGAGGTTTGATTGATTGGGAGTTTTGTGTTTAATACATTCAATGACGTGTGCCGACGAAACCATTCAATAACTAAAGCTTCGTTTTGGATAATTTTATAATTAGATTTCACTTTAATTATAGTAATAGCTGAATCAGTGGATTATGATTGTGGGAATGGACGTGCTGTGCTAACTCTGTACTAGATAGTAATGCCTGTTATATCAGGAGCACCATGACTAAATTTGGTACTTCCAAAATCTCTAATATGCACGCATATTATCATTTTAATAGTTTTAAGTTTAACCTATCTAGTATGAAGTTAGCACAACATGTCCATTCCCACAATCATAATCCACTGATTGATTCAGCTATTACTATAATTAAAGTGAAATCTAATTATAAAATTCTCCAAAAGAAGCTTTAGTTATTGAATGGTTTTGTCGGCACACGTCATTGAATGTATTAAACACAAAACTCCCAATCAATCAAACCTCTCCCCTATTTTATCACCCGAGATGCAATTCAGAGCATTGCATCTTGGGTGATAGTTCTTCTTATTAATAACATTCGCATTCCTCTTCTCACAAAGCTAACTGAAGACAAATATCGAAAGTTGCTCATGCACAACTACTGGCTTTTCATTAATAATTAATCTATTCAGGGTTATCATTACCTTCATGTTTTTAATGACAACTGTGAAATGGAATATACATTCCCTTTCTTACGTGCATATTTTTAATGGGTTTAATTAATTTCATGTTTTAATTTTTAAAATTGAAATTGAACCACAACATGAGTAATATTTTAGTAAAAGTAAGTCTCATTCTTATTAACTATGTGTCTTCTATAATTCTCATCACATTCAAGCAGATTCGTCAAGAGGTGAGTGCTGAAAATTAAGCAGTGCAACTTTAATATACGGTATAAGAATTTTTGCCATTTTTTTTTTAACTTAGTACCCACTGCTTGATTTATACCAGAACCTCACACAATTTGTCTTATTGCCAGATTTAACCCTCAAGTAGGTATTCTAAAAAAAAATCAAAAGTCACTTGCAATGTATTTTGAAATAAAAGTTAGAAGTAATTTAAAACTGAAATTTTCAATTGCATCCATTATTTTAACAATATGAGGGATATTAATTACAAAAAAAAATAACTTTTTTTTAAATAATGTTAATAATATTTTTATGTTAATGGAATAATGTTTAAAGAATTATAACAACAGCATCCATCTCTGTTAGTTCAAAAAGTATTGCATGAGCAAGCACTCAGTGAATTTTGTATTCCATCCAATATAACTTTATGAAAAATACAAGAATAAAATTGTTTTAAAATAAAGGAAATTTGAAAAAAAATGTTTGTTCTCCATTGCTTTTCAATTTTTCTTATTTTAATTTTTTTAATTAATTTTTTAATAAAGTTGGCCATCTCAAAAAAAGTGTTATGTAAGTGGGCACATTGTTTTTATTATTATATTTTATGGACAAATTCAGTTTTTTTGCCCTACTCCTTGAATTTCCCACAATAAAAACAATAAAAGAGATAGAAAGCCAAACCTATGATGAAGAAATGCTAATATTCCTGTGATTCCTAAAAAACATTTTAATTTTTAATTATTATTACTTACTTTACTTTGCATTTTGGTGTAAAAAATACCAATAAAATGACAACAATAAAAATCACTATGACAGACTCATTCACAGGATATGTTTAATGTCTTTTCTATGTATAGTAATCTGACATTCATTCAAAATTAGGTTATAACAGTTTGAATTCACGTGGTTGAGATATTCATGGGCCATCAAGACTTGGATTCAAACTTTGGTGAGTTATTTTCTGACCCCTTTTGAATTTATCAGCAGCTCAGTTCCTGATGGTACTATTCAATGAACAACCACTGTGTAATGTCATCATATCCTTGCAGATTTACTTCCCAGAGTGTCCTATCAAAAACAGTCATTTCATTACTGTATAGTTGTTTTCTTATGTGAAATTATTGGTTTCAAAGGATATAATATGACTTTTTTTTAAAACATATTAACATAATAATATTAAGATATTACTCTAAAACATCAGTTACATATATGTGTAATTTAATATTATTCTGTTTATTTTTATACTCAAGTAATGAAATATATTATTGCAAGAAAGTTTTCAACTACCCCTGATATATATATTTATTTTATTTCCCGTTTACCTCAAACTTTTCATCCTTGCACTGCCCTGCTATTTTTAATAATACATCAGCAGCAGCAGCTCTCTGACAATATTTGTAGCTTGATAGGAAAAAGCCTTTACTCATCAGACATTTGCTTATACAAATGTCTTTGTATAGGTTTACCTATATAAAGCTACACTTTTCATGAAATGAAGTGCTCTTTCACTAATGGCATCACATGTCTGTATATGTGATATAAAGCAAGTGGGCTATATATTGCATGGCACGTAGCAATGCTGTATGTGGGCAACTCAGTGCAAGAATTAGCAAGATAAAAGATTAAAAAGGTTTTAGGGCTGAAAGCCTCAGACTACGGAAAATTCACTAATCGAACAAGTTAGTGCATAGCATCATTTTAGTTCACAGTAAATCACCAAAGTAAGTGAAATGTAGCTACAACAAAAACAATGCCATTTCACCTACTTTGGTGATTTACTATGAACTAAAATAATGCTATGCACTAACTTATATTCAATAAGATAAAAGATTTAAGTGATTTTGAATGTAGAGGGCCATATATGTATTTTAGAAATTGCAAACTGCTGTGGTTTTAGTGTACAACTCTGTCTCAGGTGTATTGAGAATGGTCCAAGAACCAAATAACATCCACCAAATAGCAATCTGAAACAACTCACTGATGTGAGAAACCAACAGAGGTTAATGTGAGACACCACCTGCAGAAGCTAACAAGATTTGTAGCAGAAGGGCTACAGTCAATCAAATACCCTGGTACGACAGTGGTAACCAAAGAGATGTTTCAGAAAGCACAACTCATTGTACCTTGTCTGAAGATAATAGAACACTCAAAACATAGCCATGTCTGAATTTTTTACTCTGCCATTTTCAATGTCCTTCTTTTGTTCCACCTCATCCCTGAGGTGTTCAGATGGATTGAAATCTAATGGCTGGGATGTTACTGCAGCAAGCTGAATTCACTCTCTTTTCCTGAAACTATTTATAAAAAGAATAAATGCACAAAGCATAATAGGTTATGGATTGGTAATTCACTATAAGAATATCAGTGATATTAGCATTAGCAAAGGCACATGATGCAAGAAAGCAAGCTTATATAGCATCAGCCAAAAAAAAAAACCCTTCTAATTTCACCCATCCACTCACTTAAAATGTTTGTCTAGTTCTGCCTTGAATCTATTTAATCAAGTTCTACAATGACAGATGGAAGTTTGGTCCGGCAATCAACCACACATATATCACCATATTTTTATGTAATAGTAAAAAACCATAGAAGTAGTGTAAATGGTATTGATTTAAATGTATGTATCTCGTATTGTGACTATCTTCACAATGAATTACAATGTATTGCACTACCTCGAATAAGTAATGCTTCACCAATGGAGAAGACTACTGTTACTTATTCTCAGAATAAGTTACAATCAGTTACACATTCATACCTCGAATATGTAACTTATTGTTACATATTCAAGGTAGTGCAATACATGGTAACTTGTTGTGAAGGTAGTCACAATATGAGATACAATTAAATCAATGCTATTTACACTACTTCTGTAGTTTTTTACTACTACAGAAAAATATGGCAATATATCACTGATATTCTTATTGTGAATTACCAATCCATAGCCTATTATGCCTTGTGCATTTATTCTTTTTAGTATTATTACTATGAATACCAACTGGCATCTCTCATATTGTGGAGTTATACTACACGACTGGGTTGGCATGATTGCACCACCAGGGTACCTACTCGCCCACTGGCAATAGGCCACAAACCTTGAAACAGTGCCACCTGGATGGTGGTATCCCTTGAGAATAAGTAACGATAGTCTTCTCGATTGGTGAAGCATTACTTGTTCGAGGTAGTGCAATACATGATAACTCATTGTGAAGGTAGTCACAATATGAGATACAATTAAATCAATGCCATTTACACTACTTCTGTAGTTTTTTACTACTATGGAAAAAATGGTGATATATCACTGATATTCTTATAATGAAACCATTTCTGTACAGTGCTGGCCTTGTAACATGATGCATCATCCTGTCAAAAGAACCCATTCCCAGGTGGATATAGTTCAGTCATTAGGGTATGCACCTAGTCAGAAACAATAGCATGCAAATGTTGTTCCACTGATATAAAGTGAACCATGAAAATACTCCCCACACCATTACATCATCGGTTTGCATTCCAACACCTGGCAGGATGGATCCATGGACCATTGCTGTTTTCATCATATGCTGGTCCTCCTGTAAGTGTGAAACAGTAGGAACCAGGATTTGTCAACACAGGAATGCCATTGAAAAAGGTCGAGTAACAAATACAGACCCAGCTTTCCATAAATGGACAGAGGGCCACAAATGGGCATTTTCCGATCAGTACTGGCCATAAACAGATACCATAACCGTAGACTCTACAAAGAAGCCTTTTTTTAATAGGAGCCATGGATAACAAAGGAATTCAGATCAAAAACAGCCACATGCACATCTTTAAGAATAGATGTTCTAACTCAAATTAAAAATAAGTTTAAACTTCTATAAATTAACTGTTGGCAGCACCTCTTGCCGATATGCACATCAGGTTCTGGTAGTGTCGGCAAGCAAAATTGTAACCTTAAATACTTTAAGACTTAAAATTCACAATTAATAATTATTGTAATATAATTCAAATTGTAACCCTTTCGATTTCTCTACCTCTAACAACAGCATGGTCTAATAATGAGTATCAGTAAGACGCCTGAAACATCACCTTAAAATGTATAATGGTTTGGTCTATATAAGCTTAAATAAACTATATTATTGATTTCACGTGGTATAAGAGTGGTTATTAAATATAGTAATGAATTTTGAAATATTTTGAACAATTATAAATACATTAAATATTTACTGACCTTCAGACCTTTGGCACGGTTAATGGCTCTCAATGGACGTAAAACCCTTAAAACACGAAGAATTTTCACAACAGAAATTGCTCCATTACTGTTCACATAATAAAAAAAAAATAAAATAATAATTATTATTAAAGGACCACAAGAGGAAGTAAAAACAGTGCAATATTTAAAATTTACTTTGTATTTAAAGTAAGTTTATGCTAATTTCCTTGAAGCTAACTGAAATGAAATGTTGTATACCTTTCTTTCAATGAAAAACATGTGTTACTTTATTCAACATGAAAAATAACAAGATTACTGATTCATGCAAAAATTAAAGATATTTTTAATATACAATATTTAATGCCTCTCTTAATAACTGAAACATTTTACAAATATATTACTTAAGCCGCTCTTGAGAGAAACAGATTTCCTGAGGAATTATTTTTATGTGAGAATTTTAGTGAAGCATTGTCTGAATATGGTACCGGAAGTTTATTCTACTATTCAAATGAAGATGAAACTAAGAATTGCTCATTTACTTGATATCTGCAGTCATATTGAAGGAAATGGAAAGCAGGCCCAAACTTCATTAGTTTAATGTACCTGAAATTTTCCACTATTGTTTTCATGTTTATAGAATAAACTGTCCTATCTTCTACTTACAAAAATCTGTGTGCCTGTCATCACAGTCTCCCCCTCCAAAATGTCCCCCCCCCAAACTTATTTTAATTCATATCCCATTCAGAGAATATGGGATTTTCAACTACACTATTCTTCGTTTGCGCGGGTAGCACAGTGGTATCATCACTGTCCTCCACAAACTGGGTGGAAAAGGCCCAGGTTCGAATCCCATCGATGATGCAAGGAACTTTAATGGGCTTTTTTCAATCTGTCTCAAGCATAGATAGCAAGGTTTTTCCCCAGAAACGGGGGCTTTTTCGTCCAGCAAAACAGGAAAATCAACCAGAGAACACATGCAATTTACAGACAAAATACATATATGGGTATATATTAGAAATAATGGGTGGCTCTAATATAATAATTTGAAATTTACACTATTCTTCACCCAAAAGGGATTCACTAATCCCCGCACCCCACAGTTTGAGAATCACTGTGGTAGTCTATTGCTAGTGGTCTTCTTTGAATTTGTTTTCATATTCTATTTTCATGTGTTTCTAAATGTGGAAAACAGTTACAAGTTAAAAAAATTAAATTAATATAAAAATAAAGCTATAATAAAAATATATAAAAACACATATTTACAAAAAAACCTTATAAAATGAATCAGAGTTATGCAAAGGCATCTTGAAGCCTGAGTGCATGACTGGCTTTAGGTCTCCCCTACTTATTGCTATAACCTAAATAATTTAAGTGGAGGAAATATTTACACTTGAATTTAATTAGTTTATTTAATGCATGCTTTAAGGATGCAATTTACCTAACACTAAACACAATCAATAAACCAACTACACATTGGCCGATTCACTGATTGTACAGATATGAAGCAGCAATCAATAAACCAACTACACACTGGCCGATTTATTGATTGTACAGATATGAAGCAGTTGTAGACTGTCCTTTGCGATCTCTTTTGCATTTCAAAATAAACAGTTTTGGCAGAAAATCCACATCTCTATTGGTATACAGCTCATATTGCTTCTACATCAAAAAACTATTTTCCTTCTTTCTCGTGGCACTTTCTTCTAAACAATTACTGACTCTGTACAAACTTAAATCTACCATGAACTACTGTTTCAATAATTGAGGTGAAGTCCTAGACTATCCAAAACAGGGCAGTCATGTTAATTAACTTTGAGATATTTCAAAAAATATATCTGTCATTTTCAACACAATTCAAACTAACACATCTGGTAATCATGAAATAAAATAGGTAATATAAGTGCATATGTTCCTACAACACATATGCACTTTTATTACCAGCCATGGGAGGGATAATGATGACTACTGCTTTCATGACCAGAAAGACATTTTTCTCAATGGTTTCTGATATCAAATCTGGCAAAAGTCACCTTGTCAGCTTTCACTCAAATAACCATGAAGTTAGTATTACTCAGGATAAGTGTTAAGACACACTGTACAGACAAAAGAGAAAATTCAAATGATAAATATAATTCAAAGATTGCATTTACAAAGAAATTGAAGACGTAACATAAGCACAATTTAGACCATTTAAAAAAAAAAAATTGGTTCAATTGCATTGAACCTCTTTTTTTTTTTTTTTTAAATTCATGCAAAACATAATTTTGGTTTAGTCCTTGTTTTGCTTTAGCAATCACCTGTGACCTGGTTCAAAGCAGTTATTTTGGTTCCAACCCTATATCACTCTGAAAAAAATTTCCAGAAATTATCTTTATATGGCAGCAATAATATTTTTAAATTTTAACAAAATAAACCTTCATTATAATAATAATAATATTTTTGAATGATGAAATAAGAAATACATATCAACAGAAAAAGATTAAATATTTAATACAGAAAAAAATCAATAAAACTAGTTGTACCCGGCATAACATACACCATCTATCTAATTATGGCATAAATAGTTTAATCTAGATCCTACAGTCTTCACCATTCTTGTTTAGTGGTGATATAATTCTATAGCAATCACCTGTGGGATATATGCATATGTCTGTATTTGAAGGTGATTCCCAGTCTTCCCCAAAAAATATTGCAGCAACCTATGTTTTGGATGTAGGTTCATTACATCGTCCCTTAAACAACTCATCTAAGTGTTGCATTACTTCAGCCATACACCCTTGGTTTGACTGCTTTTCAAGCCATTTTGTTGTTGCTTCATCAGAATCAAAACTATAAAGTTGTCCATATTCTGACTTAGTTGCCTCGTTTGGATATAGCAGTGAGACCAAATGGTAAATCTGGCCGTGTATTCTAAAATAGTATGGACCATTTCCAGGCGGTGATTTAATCTCTGCGCCCATTGTTCGAATACCACTGCTGAGTTGTACTCTCAGCAATGGTGTTCTCTGTAGTTATTTGCTTCACGTGTATCCCCTATAAGCAGCTTTCATAATAGAGTAGGTGTCTCAGACAGTAGGTCAAGTCAAGTGAAACCTTTCCATCACGACAGTATTTAGTGTATTGTGTATTAATTCAATGTGTTTAATTCATGTCCCCAATATCTTGAATTGCAATACTCACAGTTGCAACACATACTTTCTATGTCATGCTCTTCCACATTAATTACAGCTTGTTGATTATTCGCATCCAGTACTTCTATTTGATTAGACTTACAGCATTTCGCCCGTCTTCTCATTTCCAATCTTACTTCTCTTTATTCAATGTTTTCAGTCTGTTTTCATAATCTTAGAGTCTCGTTTTGGTCTCTTAGCCTATTAAATCTCTCCTTTAATGTTTCATAAGCATATCTTCAACATTTTCTAAAAGGTCTTACACACTGTTCAGCCAATTTTACACTCTTATTAAAATTGAAGACAGATAAAATAAACAGTTAAAATAAACATACGTCAAAAATTTGGGCAGCATACCTAAATGTTTTATATATATATAGATATTTAACACAGAACTATATTTAAGACACAAAAAATTAAAACAAAATGACTGTTAAATTTTATTGCCAATACAACATTTATAATATTTCTTCAATGCAACCACCACTAATGCCTACAATGTTAAGTGTGATAAAGGGAGAGGCCATGTGCACAGAAGGTAATAGCAGTAGTAGTGGCATGTGATTCAAGAAAGCAAGTGTATGAGCTTATGCAGCATCAGCCAAAAAAAAAAAAAAAAAAAAAAAAAACCACACCATTCCCTCCAAATGCCTGTCCAGTTCCTCCTTAAATTTATTCAACCTATCAACTTCCACAACGACAGATGGAAGTTTGTTCCAGCAATTAACCACCGGCTGGCTAAAGGCAAATTTCCGCACATCTCTTCTACATCTGTCTTTTCTTAATTTGAATTTATGCCCCCTTAGATTCGTAATCTGAACAAGTGGAAGGAGCCCATCAGAATTCAGCGTACTCAACCCACATTCAAGGCCTTATACACCTCAATCAGATCACCGCGCAGGTGCCTAGTCTCCAGCCACTGCAATTTGCAGAACTTAAGCCTCTCATTCCCCTCACCAATCTTGTTGCCCTTCTCTGTACATGCTCAAGTAAATCTAATCCTTCCTAAAATGAGGCCTCCAGACCTGTACACAGTACTCAAGGCATGCCATGACCATTGCCTTATACAGAGGGACAATTACCTCCTTTTCCCTGCTAGCAAAATTCCTATATATCATTGACAAAACCCTATGACCTGCCCTGGCAGCCTGTCTGCATTGATCAGAAAACTTCATATCTGACTGCACAATTACTCCCAGGTCTTTTTCATTTTCTACCACCTTAAGTGTAGTACCACACAGTTGGTACGTTTCTCTGGGGTTACTTCTACCCATATGCAGTACTTTGCATTTATCAAGGTTAAACTTCAGTTGCCACTTCTTAGCCCATCTGCCCAAATTATCTAGATCCTGTTGCAGCAGCACACTGCCATTACTGTCATTAATAACCCTGCCAATCTTTGTATCATCTGCAAACTTCGACATTAAGCCTTCATCAATATCATTGATAAATATACAAAACAACAGTGGACCCAATACCGAACCCTGTGGGACTCCACTAATAAGATTAGTCCACGAAGAGCAGCACCCATTGATTATCACCCTCTGTCTTCTCCCACTTAACCATCCTTTTATCGATTGTAGCAACTTACCCTTAATACCATTTTGCTCCAATTTGTACAATAGTCTTCTATGCGCAACTGTATCAAAAGCTTCCTGAAATCCAAATATATGATATCAAAATTATTTTTTGCATCCAGTTCCTTTGTAACCACATCATAATATCCTATCAAATTTGTCAGACAAGACTTTCCCTTAACAAACCCATGCTGTGTCTGAATTATTGCTGCAGTCTTGTCTAGATGATCCTGCAACGCATCTTTAACCAGTGACTCCATTATTTTACCTGGAACAGAAATTAAACTAACTGGTCTGTAATTACTCGTGTCACCCTTCAATCCCCCTTTGTGAACTGGGGATACATTTGCACATCTCCAGTGTCCGTGGGAACCTCCCCTGAGTCCAAGGATGCTCTCATAATTATGGGAGCAAAGCTTAGTTGCTTTGCCGCCTCCTGTAATATAACTGGATGGATCCCATCCACCCCAGGTGCTTTTCTTATGTTTGACTTCAACAATTTCTCCTCCACTCTGCTCTCAGTTATTACAAAATTATTAAGTATCCTGCTACAATTTGATAACCTTCTGCCATTTTCAAACCTTAATAATTCCTCATCTGTACAATGTAGATGAAAATACTAATGGTGCAAGTATCCTTCCAGGAGAATGTTTCTTAATATTTCCATGACTTGACAGACACTATGCAGCAGAGCAACATCAAGAACATCCCACTGCACGTTGCACTTGAACAATAAAGGGAGGAGGGGTTATGCTATTAGTTAAAAAACACATAAAATCCAAGGAAGTGAAGCCAGTTGACATCGCTGGACAGTGCAGTGTTGAGTCAGTTTGGTGTGACATAAGCATAGGTAAATCAAAATTGAGAGTAGGAGTGTGCTATAGGCCTAATGACTTTGATGAGTATAATAAGACACTGTACAGGGAAATAGAGTGGGCCAGTAAATCAGAGAGTCTTATAATGGGGGATTTTAATTTCCCAGATATTGACTGGAATTTGTGGGTTGGTCACTCACACACTAGCAAGGCTTTTGTGGATTTATTGGATGATTGTTTTCTACACCAGCATGTTCGGGAGGCAACTAGAGGGAGTAATAATCTTGATCTGATTATCAGTAGTGATTCTTCATGCATTAGGAATCTGCAGATAAATGAACCACTGGGTGGCAGTGATCACAGTGTGCTGAAGTGGGATTTACTCAAGGAGGTAACTACCATCAGAGGTAAAGGGAAGGGTTTTTGCTTTCATAAAGGAGACTATGCTGGTCTGAGACAGTATTTAAATTCTATACAGTGGGACCAACTGATGATGTTACCAACAGCAAATTCAAAATGGGAAGCATTCAAGGAACTAATCTTGGAAGCTACCAGGCTCTACATACCAACCAAGAAATATTGTTCAAGGTTCAGGCCTAAATGGTTGTCAGATGAACTAATGAGACATATGGCAGAGAAGAAAAATGCATGGGATACATACAAATTAATGGGTGACGTGGAAGCCTATGATAGATATAAGTTGGTCTGTAACCAAGTCACAAAGGAGATTAGGCAGGCAAAGGCAGATTATGAGAAATCCTTGGCAAAGGATGCAAAGAAAAACAGAAAAGAGTTCTTTACCTATTTAAACTCAAGAAGGAAAGGGATGAATCAGATTGGTCCACTGGATGTTGATGGTTCAACAGTTGAGGATCCAGCTCAGGTGGCTAACAATCTAAACGAGTATTTTGCATCTACATTCACACATGAGGAGTTATTCAGGAAGGGGAATGTCGTAGGTGAAGTAAACATTGGCAGTGAGCTAGATGATTTTCTAATAACTGAGAGGAAAGTGGAGGAGAAATTGTTGAGGATAAACATAAAAAAGGCACCCGGGGTGGATGGGATCTATCCAGTTATATTAAAGGAGGCAGCAAAGGAAGTAAGCAAACCCCTAGCCATAATTATGAGAGCTTCTTTGGACTCAGGGGAGGTACCCATGGACTGGAGATGTGCAAATGTAACCCCAATTCACAAAGGAGGATCAAAGGCTGACACAAGTAATTATAGACCTGTTAGTTTAACTTCGGTTCCAGGAAAATTAATGGAGGCACTGGTTAAAGAAGCACTGCAGGATCATCTGGACAAGAATTCAGTTATAGCTCAGACACAGCATGGGTTTGTTAAGGGCAGGTCTTGTCTGACCAATTTGATTGGATACTATGATGTAGTCACAAAAGAACTGGATGCAGGGAATAACTTTGATATTATATATTTGGATCTTAGAAAGGCTTTTGATACTGTTGCGCATGGAAGACTGCTGCACAAATTGGAGAAGTGTGGCATTCGAGGCAAATTGCTGCTATGGATAAAGGGATGGTTGAGTGGCAGAAGACAGAGAGTGGTAATCAATGGACACTGCTCAACGTGGACTAATGTTATTAGTGGAGTTCCTCAGGGTTCAGTGTTGGGTCCATTGTTGTTTTCTGTATTTATGAATGATATTGATGATGGTGTATCAGGCTTAATGTCCAAGTTTGCAGACGATACAAAGGTTGGCAGGGTTGTTAAGGACACTACTGATACTATGCTGCTGCAACAGGATCTGGAAAGGTTGAGCAGATGGGCTGAGAGGTGGCAAATGAAGTTTAACATTGACAAATGTAAAGTACTACATATGGGAAACAGTAACCCCAGATCAACGTATCAACTCTGTGGTACTACGCTGACAGTGGTAGAGAATGAAAAGGACCTGGGGGTAATTGTGCAGGCAGATATGAAGTTCTCTGAGCAGTGCAGACGAGCTGCAAGAGTAGCTCATGGTGTCTTGTCAATGATATACAGGAATTTTTCTAGCAGGGACAGGGATGTGATTATTCCCTTGTATAAGGCATTGGTCAGGCCACACCTTGAGTACTGTATACAGGTCTGGAGGCCTCATTTCAAGAAGGATGTAGAGCTGCTGGAACGAGTACAGAGAAGGGCAACAAGATTAGTGAATGGAACAAAGGGTTGCTCTTACGAAGAAAGGCTTAAGTTTTGCAAATTACAGAGCCTGGAGACTAGGCATCGCCGAGGTGATCTGATAGAGGTGTACAAGGCTTTGAATGGCTTGAGCATGCTCAATGCCGATGGAATTCTTCCTCTTGCTCAGAATAATCACCTGTGAGAGCATAAATTCAAATTGAGGAAGGACGGATGTCGGATAGATGTGCGGAAATTCGCCTTTAGCCAGCGGGCAGTTGGTTTGTGGAATAGACTTCCATCGCTTGTTGTTGAAGTTGATAGCCTAAACAAATTTAAGGCTCAGCTGGACAGGTATTTCGAACGAATTGAGGGGTGAAATGGGAGTAGTGGTTGTTTTTTTTTTTTTTTTTTCTTTTTTTTTGGCTGATGCTGAATAAGCTTGCTTTCTTGCATCATATGCCTCTACTAATGCTAATGCTAATAGGTATGACTTGGGTAGACAGCAAACAGTGGTACCATGCATTAGAATTAGTGGCAATGTGATGCAAGAAAAAAAACAAAACCTTCCATTTCAAATCTCCAATCCCTCCAACAGTTTGTTTAGTTCTTCCCTGAATTTACTTAAGCTATCAACTTTCACAACAACACTCAAAAGTCTGTTCCAATAATCAACCACTTGCTGGATGAAGACAAATTTCTGCACACCTTTTTCTTTTCTTTTTTTTTTTTTTGGTTAGTTGTTGGAGCATCGGCTTCTGTGGCCATAATGCACCTCCCAAAGGTTTTGCATTTTACTGTGATCCAAGCCCGAGGTGGGATTCGAACCTGCAACCTTTCGGTTGCCAGGCAGGCACTTTACCCACCTGGATGGCCCAGTCGGCTCTGCACACCTATTTTGTAACTGTCTTTCCTCAACTTGAATTTGTGTCATTTGCCTAATCTGAGCAAGAGGAAGAATCCTCCATCAGAAATGAGCTTGTGAAAAACATTCACAGTCTTAAACACCTCAATCAGATCTGCTCACAGGTGTAATTTGCAGAAATGAAAGCTTTCTTGATAAGAGCACCCCGTTGTTCCCCTCATCAATCTTGTTACCCGTCTCTGTAAACGTTCCTGCAGCTGTACTCCTTCCTAAAATGAGGCCACCAGACCTGTATGCAGTACTCAAGATGTGGCTTGACCAATGCCTTATACAATGCTTGGCCCATGAGAGTGTCACAGACATTCTCTCAGGTATGCCAAGCTGTACTTGTTAACTGAAAGTCTAAAACATTGATGAAACTGATATGCGGATGACAATAAAATCAAGTAGACTTAATTTCAGTGAAGTTCGGTTGGTCTGTGATGGCCAAATTCTCTGCTTGCACCTTCATGATGGTGGGACTGTTAGTAACCCTGGGTATAACCCCAATGAACAAGTTATCAAATATGACACCTAGCATACTGTGGGTGACCATCGGGGTGCAAACCAAAATATGCAGGGGTCCAGGTGTGGTGCCCACACTACACAGAGGAATAAGCCCCTCTCTGTTACCAGGGGCTGTTAGGTGGTAGATGACTCTCATCAACTGGTGCAATACCACCATTTTGCTTAGCATTAGTAGAGGCATTTGATGCAAGAAAGCAAGCTTATGCAGCATCAGCCAAAAAAAAATAAAATAAAATAAATAAATAAAAAATAACCACTTCCACTTCACCCCTCTGTTCGTTTGAAATACCTGTCCAGCTGAGCCTTAAACTTATTTAGGCTATCAACTTCCACAACAAGGGATGGAAGTCTGTTCCACCAACCAACCACCTGCTGGCTAAAGGCAAATTTCCTCACGTCTATCCTACATCTGTCTTTCCTCAATTTGAATTTATACCGTCTCAGGCAATTATTCTGAGCAAGAGGAAGAATCCCATCAGCATTGAGCATGCTCAAACCATTCAAGGCTTTATACACCTCTATCAGATCACCTCGCTGGTGCCTAGTCTTCAGACACTGTAATTTGCAAAACTTAAGTCTTTCTTCCTAAGAGCACCCCTTTGTTCCATTCACTAATCTTGTTGCCCTTCTCTCTACTCGTTCCAGCATCTCTACATCCTTCTTGAAATGAGGCCTCCAGACCTGTATACAGTACTCTAGTTGTGGCCTGACCATTGCCTTATACAAGGGAATAATCACCTCCTTATCCCTGCTAGAAAAATTCCTATATATCATCGACAATACACCAGGAGCTACTCTTGCAGCCCGTCTGCACTGCTCAGAAAACTTCATATCTGCCTGCACAACCACCCCCAGGTCCCTTTCATTCTCTACCACTGTCAGTGTAGTACCATAGAGTTGATACGTTGCTCTGGGGCTGCTTTTTCCCCATATGTAGTACTTTACATTTGTCAATGTTAAACTTCATTTGCCACCTCTCAGCCCATCTGCTCAAACTTTAGAGATCCTGTTGCAGTAGCATAGTGTCAGTAGTGTCCTTGACAATCCTGCCAACCTTCGTATCATCTGCAAACTTGGACATTAAGCTCTATATATCATCATCAATATCATTTATAGGCGAAGGTAAAGAAAGCCTGCACAAGAACGACGAGAAACGTCGGATAACTTACGCGGAAAATTAGTTTGCCGATACGGCACTCTAGCGCTGCTCACTCGGTAAACAGACGGTAGGTGTTAACGGTCTGGAGCAAAGTCGAGAACGATATACTGATTGACAGGTAGGCGTGGCAAACGACGTGCTGATTGGTGCGCGAACACAACACATGATAACATCGGTTTAGTATGACTGTAGCAGCACTAATGGTAACTTGTCCTAATCGTACATGCCCTAACATTTACTGTAACGGTGAAAAAAGATCAGGTTACCTCGACTTGAATCCCATGGGAGCTTGAACCCCTCCCGAAGTGGAGGGGGTAACCTAACCTTTTTTCTTTAGAATCAGTCATATTTAGAAATACATTCATAAAAAAATAAATTTTTTTATGACCGTATTTTTATTTTCTTGTTCAATAATATGCCCTAATGGTGAAAATAGGTCAGGTTACCTCCACTTGAATCCCATGGGAGCTTGAACCTCTCCCGAAATGGAGGGGGTAACCTAACCTTTTTTCTTTAGAATCATGAGTGGACTAGCACATAAATTGTTTATTAATAAAATATTAATTTTTTTATTAATGTACTTTTATTTTTAAAGACACTCATGCGGATACACACGTATCATAACGTCAATCAGCACCTTAATAGCTATTCAGTATACTGTATATATAAAGAATCTTTCTTTCTTTTTCTATTATTTCCCAACCTAACGTTTAAGTTTAGGTCGCGAAATACAAGGAAACCTTCTCTTTTATTTCCTAACCTACCATTTAAGCTCAGGTTATGAAATACAACGAAAAACAAAGAAACCTTTTCCTTTTTTCGTAACCAAACTAAATCAATAATACAGTAAAAGCACTCATCAACTCCAAAAATCTGCTTTTAATATGAGAAAAAAAAAAAAAAAAAACACAATGAAGAACATAAAATGAACGGAACGAAACTTTCTCAGAAAAAAAATTCATGAGTACAAATCATACAGTTGGACCTGAATAGCTATTCGCAATTTGAGTAACAATATTGTGAAAAGTATCTTCATGATTTTTCCCATAAATTTGACGCCACATATATTCATTAATGTGACCCATCAACATATGTTTACAGCTGCCATTTACTCCTTTAGTTACACTTTTTAGTTTCTTCCACTGGGCTTCGATATTATTCGTATATGCTCCTGTATGTGGATCTACAAAATGTTCCTTGTGTTTCACCGTTAAATGTTTGTACTTCTTTTTTTCTAAGGCCGTAATACGGCTATATGCACGCCATTCATCTGTTATGATGCTTGTCGTCTGTCGCGCCCACCACCAATCATTTCATTGTTTGCCACGCCTACCTGTCAATCAGTATATCGTTCTCGACTTTGCTTCAGTCCGATAACACCTACAGTCTGTTTACCGAGTGAGCAGCGCTAGAGTGCCGTATCGGCAAACTAATTTACCGCGTAAGTTATCCGACGTTTGTCGTCGTTCTCGTGCAGGCTTTCTTTACCCAAGCCCATTTATAAATACAGAAAACAATAATGGGTCCAACACTGAACCCTGAGGGACTCCACTAATAACATTAGTCCACGATGAGCATTGTCCATTGATTACCACTCTCTGTCTTCTCCCCCTCAACCACCCCCTTATCCATAGCAGCAATTTGCCTCCAATGCCACACTGCTCCAATTTGTGCAGCAGACTTCCATGTGCAACAGTATCAAAAGCCTTTCTAAGATCCAAGTATATAATATCAAAGTTATTCCCTGCATCCAGTTCTTTTGGAACTGCATCATAGTATCCAATCAAATTAGTCAGGCAAGACTTCCCCTTAACAAAACCATGCTGTGTCTGAGCTATAACTGAAGTCTTGTCTAGATGATCCTGCAGTGCTTCTTTAACCAGTGCCTCCATTAATTTTCCGGGAACAGAAGTTAAACTAACATCTATAATTACTTGTGTCGCCCTTTGATCCTCCTTAGTGAATTGGGGAAACATTTGCATATCTCCAGTCCACGGGTACTTCCCCTGAGTCCAAGGAAGCTCTCATAATTATGGCTAAAGGTTTGCTTACTTCCTTTGCTGCCTCCTTTAATATAACTGGATAGATCCCATCCACCCCAGGTGCCTTTCTTGTTTTTATCTTCAACAATTTCTCCTCCACTTTACTCTCAGTTATTACAAGATTCTCTAGCTTACTGCCCGAGTTGAATACACCTCTAGCATTCCCCTCGCTGAATAACTCCTCATGTGTGAATGTCGATGCAAAATATTCATTTAGTTTGTTAGCTACCTGAGCAGGATCATCAACAGTTGACCCATAGATATCAAGTGAACCAATCTGATTCATCCCGTTCCTTCTAGAGTTTACTTAAGTAAAGAACTCTTTGCTGCTTTTCTTTGCATCCCTTGCCAAAGATTTCTTGTAATCTGCCTTCGCCTGCCTAACCTCCTTTGTAACTTGGTTACAGATCAACTTGTATCTATCATAGGCTTCTGTGTTACGTGTTAATTTGTATGTATCCCATGCATTTTTCTTCTCTGCCATATGTATCATTAGTTCATCTGACATCCACTTAGGCCTAAACCTTGAACAATATTTCTTAGTTGGTATGTAAAGCCTAGTAGCTTCCAAGATAAGTTCTCTGAATGCTTCCCATTTTGAATTTGCTGTTGGTAACATCATCAGTTGGTCCCACTGTATAGAATTTAAATACTGTTTCAGTCCATCGTAATCGCCTTTAAGAAAGCAATAACCCTTCCCTTTACCCCTAATGGTAGTTACCTCTTTGACTAAATCCCACTTCAGCACACTGTGATCACTGCCACCTATTGGTTCATTTACCTGCAGATTCTTAATGCATGAAGAATCACTACTGATAATCAAATCAAGAGTATTACTCCCTCTAGTTGCCTCCCGAACATGCTGATGTAGAAAACAATCATCCAATAAATCCCCAAAAGCCTTGCTAGTGTGTGAGTGACCAGCCCCCAAATTCCAGTCAATATCTGGGAAATTAAAATCCCCCATTATAAGACTCTCTGATTTACTAGCCCACTCTATTTCCCTGTACAGTTTCTTATTATACTCATCAGAGTTATTAGGCCTATAGCACACTCCTACTCTCAAATTTGATCTCCTAATGCTTATGTCACACCAAACTGACTCGACACTGCACTGTCCAGCAATATCGACTGGCTTCACTTCCTTGGATTTTAGGTATTTCTTAACTAATAGCATAACCCCTCCTCCCTTCCTATCCTGTCTATCCTTTCTGTAGACATTGTACATCCCAAATTCCAGTTCTGCATTCCTTATATCTGTGTGACACCACGTCTCTGATATCCCCACAATATCTGCCTTTGATGTTTTGAGCAATACCTCAAATTCAACAAATTTATTTACTAAACTCCTAGCATTGGTGTACACGCAAGTATACATGCACCTGTTCTTTTTCTTAGCTACCCTAACACAACCCATGTGTTTACTTGTACCCCAATGATTCCCAGCAGTCTCTGAAATATCGTGCATCTTATTTTCCAGGCTGTGGCTCATTCTAATAGAAGAAGTGCAAGAATCACTTTCACCTCTGCCAGTGGCTACTGTTAATCTATTAGTCCTTGTATCCCCCCCAATCTAGCAGTTTTCCAACCCACCTAACACTGCCTCGATAGCATCAGCAAACATTCTTGCACCCTTTCTATTTAAGTGTATCCCATCCCTGTAGAAGCAGTCTCTCCTGTTAACAAGTACAGACCAGGCTGAAAAAAATTCTACCCCTTGAGCCTTGCACAATCTTTCCAGGGCCGAATTGATCGACAGGGCTCTCATCATATACTCCCTCCTATCGTGACATATCTTGGCATATCTCAGATATGCCAAGCTGTACTTGTTAACTGAAAGTCTAAAACATTGATGAAACTGGTATGCGGATGACAATAAAATCAAGTAGACCTAATTTCAGTGAAGTTCGGTTGGTCTGTGATGGCCAAATTCTCTGCTTGCACCTTCATGATGGTGGGACTGTTAGTATCCCTGGGTATAACCCCAATGAACAAGTCCTGAAATATGACACCTAGCATACTGTGGGTGACCATCGGGGTGCGAACCAACGTAAGCAGGGGTGAAGGTGTGCTGCCCACACTACACAGAGGAATAAGCCCCTCTCTGTGTTACCCGGGGATGTAAGGTGGTAGATGACTCTCATCAACTGGTGCAATACCACCACTTTGCTTATTAGAGGCTTGAAGTGGTGGAACCCATGTAAAGTCTCCAGAGCAAAGCTTTGGTAACTCCCCCCATCTCTTCCGTCATGCAGTATGAATGATGTCTTTTGAGGTTATGATGGACATCAAGGCGAGATCCAATCTCCCTTAAATTCGAGGGTATAGCTCTAAAATGGTGCTCGCAGGCTGGCCGCTAGTTAGCACACTGACCCAAACCTATTGGTAACTCTCGCAGCCTCTACTCTACTCTGCTAGATAGTGACTGGGTGAAGTCCAAGAAGTGTGTATGTGTGGTGAATTATCAAGGCTACGTTATGTCAAGGTACTGGGTATATTCTTGACATGTGCATGCCATATTCAAAAATTTCATTACTTCATACAGCATGTTGTCCCCCTACACCTTTTCTCACTACTGTATACACCATGAATTGTTGAAATAATAGAGCAAACTTAACTCCGAAAAGATCTAAACTTCCCAAACATTTCCTCATTCATTTCACAAATATACGTGGTCTCAGTTCTAATCACAATGATGTCCATCTCCGAATGACAGTTATTGGTTGATTCAACCACTTCTCATCTCGGTTGTCCAAATTATTTGCTATATAATTCATTTCGCTTCAAAAGTGGTACTTATGCATATGTCCATCTGATATTCTCTGTCACAGATTTAGTAGTTAGAAATCTTCTATTTTTGATCTTCCCTGGCTTAAAATCTCTCTACCATCATCAACATCATCATCATCAGCCATTTTCAATCCACTGCAGAATGAAGGCCTCTCCAGCAACTTTCCAGTTCCTTCTGTTTTGAGCACTGGCCATCCATTTACTACTCAAAAACTCATGAATTTCATCTATCCATCTCCGCCTTTGTCTTCCAGGTTTTCTTCTAGCTCCTCTTCGGTACCATTCTGTTATTTTCTTAGTCCATCTGTCATCATGTCTTCGAGCTATGTGTCCTGCCCAAGACCATTTTAGTTCTTTAGTTTTGATAAGAATGTCCTTTACTTGAGTTTGCTGCCTAATCCATGTGTTTCTCTTCTTATCTAACAGTCTGATTCCCAATATAATTTGTTCTATTCTTCGCTGTGTAGTTCTTAGCTTCTCTTCCATTCTTTTGGTGAGTGCCCAAGTTTCACTTCCATAAGTCATGGTGGGGAGTATACATTGATTCATTATTTTACGTTTCAGACAAACTGGGATATTGCTCTTCAGTATGTGACTATATTTCCTGAATGCTATCCATCCAAAATTTATTCTTCTCTTGACTTCCAGCCATTTATCATTATTACAGCTAATAACTTGTCCCAGATAAGTATATGACTCCACCTTTTCAATTACTGCTCCTTCAATCATTATTTCCTTTTCCGTGGCATACTTGTTCATCATTACTTTTGTTTTAGCCATATTCATCTTTAGTCCAAAATCCTTACTAACTGTGCATAACTGATTAAGATTTTCCTCTAATTCTTTGGGATCGTGGCTTATGACCACAATGTCATCTGCAAATCGTAAATGGTTTAGGTACTCTCCGTTCACATTGACTCCTTTCTGCGACCAGTCTAATCTTCTGAAAGCTTCCTCAAGGGCAGCAGTAAACAGCTTCGGAGATATTGTGTCTCCTTGTCGAACTCCTTTCTCGATTTTAAATTTGCTACTGTCTTTGTCTAGTCTAATAAAGGATGTAGCATTCTCATATATTTTCTTCAAAATCATAATATATGGAGTATCTATGCCTTGTCTTTCCAGTGCCCGAAACATTGCCTTATGCTGTGTGGAGTCAATCGCCTTTTCGTAATCCACAAATGCCAGGCATAATGGTGTTTTATATTTATTTGCTTTCTCCATTAGCTGCGATATTACGTGAAGGTGATCCATATTTGAGAATCCTGTCCTAAAGCCAGCTTGCTCTTTCGGTTGATTCTCATCAAGTATTCTTTCTAATCTGTTAGTAATGACCCTTGTGAACAACTTGTAGATATGGGATAACAAGCTAATTGGTCTATAATTTCCAATTTCTGATTTATCTCCTTTCTTATGCAGCAAAACTATGATTGCATTATTCCACTGCTTAGGCATCACACCTTTTCTAATGCACTTTGTGAAGAGCCTTGCCAGTTTTTGTGTTATGTCTCTTCCTCCCAATTTTAACAACTCTACAGTAACTTCATCTTCCCCTGGGGCTTTCCGATTCTTCATTTTCTTCAATGCATGTTCTACCTTATCAGGAAGAATATTGGGTATGTCGTATGTGTTGCTACTTTGCAATCCATCTTCCCCACTGCTGGTATCATTCCCTCGCTCCTTGTATAATTCTCTATAGTAGTCTTCTGCTATTTGAATTATGTCTTTTCTGCTGTTTATAAGTACACCATCGCTATTCTTCAGTTTCAGTATCATTTGTCTTTCTGTATTACTGCTCATGGCTGCTGATTTAAATCCTTTGTTTTCCCTTAATGCTTGTTCTACTTTTCTTGTGTTAAATCTTCTTATGTCCTCTCTGAGTCTCTTTCTAATGGCTTTGCATAACTCAGTATACTCAATTTTCTTCCTGTCAGTGTTTTTCTTGCTCTTCATTTGTCGTCTTTGGTTCATCATGACAAGTGTTTCTTGACTAATTTTTTCTTCTTTGGATTTCTGTTTCCCTATAGGTTTCTTGGGCTTTATCACTTTCAGAAAGTTGTAATATTCCTCGTCGATATCTTGGTCCTGAGCAGTCTGCAGAAGCTCAAACTTGTTCTTAAGTTCCAGTACATACTGCTTTTTCTCCTCCTCTGTTATTTCAAAGACCTTTGTATTATTTACTCGAGTCAGTTTTTTCCTTTCCTTTCCTACATCTATATCAAGTGTACATCTTACCATTCTGTGATCACTTCCAACATTTACCTTATTCAGGACGGTAACATCATTCACAATATATCTTCTGTTAGTGAGGATGAAGTCGATTTCATTAGTTGTTAATCCATTTGGACTCTTCCATGTCCACTTTCTGTTCACCCTTTTCTTGAAAAAAGTGTTCATTACTGACAGTCCTTGAGATTCTGCAAATTCCACAAATCTTTCACCTCTTTTATTTCTTTCACCAATTCCAAAATTTCCTATAGTTCCTCTTTCTGCGCTGTTTTGCCTTTTTCCAACCTTAGCATTGAAGTCTCCCATAATAATAGTGTAGTGGGTTTTCTGCTCATCTAGAAGACTCTCAATTTCAGTGTACATTTCTTCAACCTCTTCATCATCATGGCTCGATGTTGGTGCATAAATCATTATAATCTTTAGCTTGTACCTCTTAGAAATCTTGAATATTAGTCTTGATACCCTTGGTGATGTACTTTTGAATTCCAAAATGTTGTTTTTAAAATCTTTATGGACCAGAAACCCAACTCCACCTTCACTCCTTTCACTGTTTCCATTGGTGTACAGCAGATTTCCACTTGATAAACTTATAAGTGATTCATTTCTTCTTCTTGTTTCAGCCAAACCGATGATATTCCAATTCACATTTTCTAATTCCTTTTCCAGCTCTAATATCCTGTCTTCACCGATGAGTGATCGTACGTTATAACAGGCCAAGTTCAATTTCCATGCATGGCAGCCTGGTCGTACCCAGAGATTCTTAGCACCCTCTGCTTCCGCTCTGATCCTCTCGCTGCCGTAAGAGGGAGAGTGAAAGCTGCTGGGGCCTGAGGGCCATTTGTATTGTTGTGCTCTCATTGCTGGAGGGTTTGGTCTTTTCCTCTTCACGCTGACCAGGCGTCTTGAAGAGAACCACTCTACACGTTCGTTGCCACCTAAGTGACGTAACAGGGCTTACCATCGAGAAGGTGTGCATGAGTGGATTTTAGGGAGGCAGGCCAACCGGACTTCTCCTAAATCTTCTGTAATAGAGAGATATTGGATCCATCAGTGTTTCAGGCTGAGTGTCTAATAACACACAGGATACCTGTTCCCCTCTAAGCCCCTCTACCACATTCTGTCAAATTCTCTACCACATTCTGTCAAATTCAACTGTTGCTTCTATTGTTTTTCCAAATCCACTAAACACTTGGAACTTTTTGACTTCCTCTCTCTGAAACTTGACCTTCTACAGTCCAACTTTTGCAACAGTGAGGTAATTTTCCTTGATGATTTTAATGTTCAGTACTCCTGGCTTCTGTTTTCTAGTTAGATGGACCCAGCTGGTCGAGCTGCTGAGGCATTTGCAATTACAAATGAACTCATACAGATTGTTAGTTTACTAACCAGAATACCAGACAATCCTAACCACGCAGCCAACAAGTTTGATGTTTTTCTCACAAACAGCCCTTCCAAGTATATGGTCAAGGTGAGTGGTCCTCTAGGCACCTCAGATCAAAAATTGGTGATGGTCAATTCTTCAATCAAGCCTTTTTTTGGGGCCATTCTCAACCTAGTATTGTTTGGTATGCAAACAAAAGAATGCAAAATGGGATGATATTCGAGATTTCGTTTCCTCAGTTGGCTTACTGTTTCAAATCTTCTGATTTCAACGTTTGCTCAGATCGTGTCAGTGAAATTATTCTTGTAGGAAAGGAATCCTTTATTCCACACTCCACTTTAAAATCTCGTCCTTTATCTAAACCTTGGTTTTCCAATAAATGTGCTAAGGCTGTTCAAGAGAAGAACGTTGCATATTATAATTGGCTTGGTTACAATTCTTCAGTTTCATTTTCTGCCTACACCAAAAGCTTGCAACCATTGCAAAGCCACTTCAGCCAAGGATAAAGCTGATCTGCTAGCATCCCATTTTTCTTCCATCTTGGTAAAACACCTCCCACCATTTCCAGCATGCTCCATTCATTTCTTCCTGTGGCCTTCTGTCAAAAGGATGTCAGAAGGTTTTTGACAAATCTTGATGCTAAGAAAGCTCCAGGTCCTGATGGTATTTCTCCACTGTTCTCAAAACCTGCACTCCTGAAATTACTCCTGTTTTTTGCTGCCTTTTTTCACTTTCTTATTCCAAAGGTATTTTTGCTTGGAAATTTGCTCATATCCAGCCAATTCCTAAAAAAAGGGTGACAAATCCTCCCATTCAATTATCATTCCATTGCACTTACTTCTAGTCTTTCAATTAACCACCAACTCAAACCATCTAGAAACCTTCCATCTGATCAGTGACCGCCAGCATGGATTCCATCAGTATTGATCCGCTGGTGATATTCTGACTTATGCTACCCATCTATGGACAAATTTAACAGAAAAGTTTGGTGAAACTCAAGTAGTTGCTCTTGACATTTGCCTCGATAGCATCAGCAAATATTCTTGCACCCTTTCTATTTAAGTGTATTTGATCCTGTAGAAGCAGCCTCTCAACTTCACTCTTAGAACTACCTTTATGTATTGGCAATATGTAGGGACTTCTCCAATCCAAAGGAATCTCCCCCAAGTCCAAAGATGCCCTCATAATTGACCTCAGTGGTTCAATACACTCCCGGGTGTTCTCTCAAATGTACAAGGTATATGCCTTCAACTCTAGGAGCCTTACTTGCATTTTTTGCTCAAACGTTTTTCTAATAAACAATCATCTGTAATTACAACATCACTAATTTCATATGGCTTAGCTTCACTCGTACAGCCTATTTTCAGCACGAAGGGTCTTTTTTTTCAGTAAAGACTGATGCAAAGTACCTTTCGGTTCATCTGCAACATCAGCTGGATTTTCTATGACTTTCTCACACCCAGTGCACATGGGTGCACTGATCTGATTAGCTTTCTTCTTAGTTGTATTCACATATATAAAAAATTCCTACTCCCATTCTTTGCTCTCTTAGCCAATACTTTCTCATGTGCAGTCTCCTTAACCTTATTTGTGGTACTATTACATGTGGACACGTACCTGTTGTAGGCTTCAGTACTTTTCATCACTCTGTAACTATCCCATGCTGTCTTTTTCTGCTCCATTTAACCGGCCAGCTTCGCAGTCATCCATTTTGACATCCCCTCCTTCAATATTTTCTTAAGGGTATGTATGCATTCAGGGCTTCTGTGATTTTTGCTTTAAAAGTATTCTATAATTGAAATGTATTCGCTAACCCCCAGAAATCCATCAAATTCATAGATGCCATATAGCATCTTAAACTGTCAATGCTCAGTGACTCAAATTCTTCTTATAATGCACCCAGTTCTAATTCTAGTTCAAGTTTTAATTCTGATTCATGTTCTAGTCTAGGCAGGAATGTAGCAGTATGATGCACTAAAGCAATTATTAGTACAGTCGATTCCGGTTATTTGGGACACATCGGGACTAGAGAATTTTGGCCCGATTAAGCGGCTGCCCCAATTATCTGAAGTTTCACGTAAATAGTTAAAAATACAATGGATCCCCACTTTACAATTGGTTCACTGTACAATCATGTTAATGGTAATCACCATACTAAAGTACTGTTCACTATACGATGCGTAGTAAGCACCAGTCATTGTGATCACATTTGTGAATTGCATTTTAATTCTATTAAACAGTGATTTTAATTAGCAAAAATAGGAGGAATATTATCCACAGGCTATAAAAGTAAAGATATATTAAGCACAAATTTATCCTTTATTATCTTACTTTTAAAAAATTAAATGATACATGAAAATCGGAATAATTAATATGTATTGTAATATGTACATACTAACTAGTTGACATTTCTGTTCATTGACATCTGTGGGTGGGGTTAAAATTTAAAACAGCAAAAAGATAAGCAATAAGAGCAATAAAAAAGAACACGGCACCCACAAATTGCAAGAAACATGATACGCACAAGTGAGAATGGAGTAACAAATTACGAAGCTTTAAAAATAGGAATGAAAAGAAAATTCTGAAAATTAATTTTTTTATATGATTGAAGATTTCATGGAAGTGTAAACACATTTTGCCATAACAACCCACAGAATTCCAGCTGTCAGTATAATCACAAATTCAATAAGATCGAGTTTACTATCCGTTTATGACAGATTGCACTAACAGAAAAGTCCAATAAACAGGTGACTGCTAATTGTTTTATGGTCGTGACCTCCAGAAATCTGACCGAACCACATGGTTCAGTCAGAGACAATCATAGGGTAATCTCAAGTGCTACGGTCTCCTGCTCCGATTAAATGGCATGTTGTCCCAATTAAGTGAAGTAAACTCTGGCTATTTTCTATATTGGTTTCTGTTTTTTAAGATTTGCCCCAAATAAATGGCTGTCCCGATTAACCGGTCACCCAACTAACCGGAATCCACTGTAGTAAAATTCAAGAAATAAAACTTAATTCTTCAATGGAAAAAAAAAAAAAAAAAACCCTCCCACATCTACTGTATATTCCCTTCAATAATTTGCCTAGTTCCTCCTTCAATTTATTCAAGGTTGATTGTTCAGAGTTTGTTACAACAATCAATGATCCCCTGACTGATGGCAAACCTCCGCACATCTATTCTGCAATCATCCTTCCTCAATTTGAATTTATGCCCCCTCCTATGTGTAGTTGGAGCAAGAGGAAGAATATCATCAGCACTGAGCTTGCTCAATCCATTCAAAGCTGTTTGTTTGTTTGTTATTTGGTTTTTAGGAGCATTAGCAACTAAAGCCATATTGCTCGGGGGATATGCGGTGGTCATTCCCTGACCTTTCCGCATCGTCCGTATTTGGTGGTCACGGGCTCGAACCCCAGTCTAATCAAGAAGTGTGTGCTACGCACTGCTGCTCCTGCCCACCTGGCTACGGAGGCACCCATTCAAAGCCTTAAACACCACAATTAGATCACCTTGTAGGTGCTTAGTCTCCAGATACAGCAATTTGCAGAAATGAATCCTTTCTTGATAACACCACCCTTTTGTTCCCTTCGCCAATCTTGTTGTTCTTTAGCAACTAAAGCCATATTGCTCGGGGGATCTGCACCCATTCCAGATCTACATTCAAGATGTGTCCTAACCATTGACCTATACAACAGAATAATCACCTTCTTACCCTGCTAGAAAAGTTCCTGTATATCATAGATGAAACCCAAAAGCTCCTGTATATATCATAGATGAAACCCAAAAGCTCCTGTATATATCATAGATGAAATTCTCTGAGCAATGCAGGGAGGCTGCCCTGGCAGCCTCTGCATTGTGCAGAGAATTTCATATCTGACTGCATACCATAGATCTTTTTCCACGAATGTAGTACTACACAGTTGGTACGTTAATCTGGGATTACTGCTACCTACATGCAGTACCTTGCACTTATTAGTAGTACAGGTCGACCATCACTAATCCGGCCACTGGTAATCCGGTTCCACCACTGATTCGGACATAATTTCCGCGAACGTAATTTCAAATTTCCCCAGTCCGCACACCGACCAGCTGATACTGTTTTGGGGCGTTGGTTGCAGCATTAGTTGTTGGCACAAACTCGTAAACACTGGCAGGCCATTTCTACTTGTTTTTCTGCATTTATTATTACAATCTGCTCATATTTAGCCCCAGCCATGGTTCCAATGTATAAAGGAAGTGCCTCTCGTGGTGTAAAGCGCAAACATCATACATTGTCCATAACAGATAAAGTTGAACTTCTGAAAAAAACTTGGCAGCAGTGTGTACGTGAGAAGTTTAACTCTGCTTAGTTGTAAATTCCAGCAATTTCTCTCAGTTCCTCTTATTTTAGTAATTTTCTTTTAGCCATTCCTTTTTAGCTTTTTTTTTTTACAACCCACTTGTACAAACTTGCGGAAAACGCAACACAATATGATGGATAATACAGTGCGCTAACAAACTTGTTTTCACAAAATCTCTAACAATACTGGCAAACTTATTGCGACATTTGAGAGTTTATTTTATCACAATTAGTTTTATTGCAGTGCTCGCCACACGTGCAATAAACTAATCACAAATGACCTTCACACAGAGTAGTAACACAGTTCTCTGTGGACTTTCATATGTATGCCGTTACAGCGTCACACATATGTGGCCGATACGGTTTCTCAAGAAATAAAGTAACCTACTGGGCCACATATATGCGACATAAAAAAACTCTTTTCTTTTGATATTTTAAGTGAAAAGCAACAACACTGACATTACAATATTTATTTTACAATTACTAATCAAATTATTTGCTAAATATTTTTTGGTCCCTGGGGAATTTTTTTCTTAAATTAACTTGGCAGTCAACATGTTAAAGGAAGGATGGTTAACTGTTAGGTAAAGTGTATGTGCTAAAATAACCACCTGTGATCCGGCAAACTCACTAATCTGGCACCCCGTGGGTCCCAACGCTGCCAGATTAGTGATGGTCGACCTGTATTATTATTAGTAGTAGTAAATGATACAAGTAAGCAAGCTTATACAGCATCAACAAAAAAAAAAAAAAAAAAAACCCTTTCCATTTCAGCTATCCATCCCCTCCAACAAGCCTGTCTAATTCCTCCTTGAATGTATTCAAACTATCCACTTCCTCAACATCAGACAAAAGTTTGTTCCAGCAAGACCCCAGAGACTCACATCTGGTGCATATGGGCTTGGCACGCCCAGGGTCCTGAACTGGATATCTTCTCTTTCTTAGTGATCTCTCTCTCTCTCTCTCTCTCTCTCTCTCTCTCTCTCTCTCTCTCTCTCTCTCTCTCTCTCTCTCTCTGGGTAACTCAGAAGTTTTTTTTTTTATTTTGCTGGTGCAGCATAAGCCTCAAGCTTCCTTGCACTATATGGCTAGTAATAATAATAATAATCAACCATCCACTGACTAAAGGCACGGGTGCCTAGTCTCCAGATACTGCAATCTGCAGAACTGAAGCCTTTCTCGGTAAGAGTACCCATTTGTTCCCTTCACTAATCTTACTGCCCTTCTCTATACCCACTCCAGCAACTCTACATCCTAAATTTGTCAAAGTTAAACTTCAAATGCCACTTCTCAGTTCCATGTCCCTAATTTTTTCAGGTCTTGTTGCAGTAGCTTACCCTGATTACTGTCATTAGCCACCCTGTCAACTTTTGTATCATCTGCAAACTTAGACATTAATCCTGATATACCTTCATCAATATCATTAATAAATTGCTTGTGCTTATTTTATTATTGTAACAAAGGTTTTAAAGAGAGTGATATAACTCTGGAACAGTCAGCATTATTTAGCCTATCATCCCCAGCACTACGAAGTACAATTTCAGAACTTGCATCTGTAATAGCTACTTTCTCAAGCAAGAAAGTAGCTATTACAGTTTTTCTTGCATCTGTAATAGCTATTTTCTCAAGAAAAGTACAATACTTTCTCAAGTATTGTACTTTTCTTTTTTTTTTTTTTTTTTGTAATTAGTTCCTCATTTTTTGACAAAAATGCTGCAACAGTGTTATCCCAACAGCCATATGATATTGCACTATGTGCCCTATGATACTGGCTTCACCAACAAGTAGGCTTTCCCCACAGTATCTGTAATAACGTTAGCATCATGATATCATATTTCTAGAAAATGAAGCATTACACAGGAAAGACCACATATAATTACATTTAAAAACTGGGTAGAAACTTCTGTGACATCATATCAACAAGCAGTCATGTCAGTCAACACTATTAATGGAACCACATAGTAAGGCATGGACGTTAACAGACCATATATTTATAGTGAGCATGGCTTTGTGAAAGATTTAGTTTACATCTGAATCAGCATCTACTAGAACTTACCACAAATGAATGACAGGATGAATTCAGTGACCTGGATGATGCCTAAAACATGATAGTTATGGACAACTTATGTTTAATGAGAAAGCCTTCAAGGAAATAGTATGCAAACATATTTTAACAGGTATATTATTCTCTCACTAATAATAATATTTCAATGGTAACTAATAATAATATTTTAACCTTATTTCAACAGATATATTTATTAGTGAGATGGTAAAAAAGTTGATCACATCACAAAGTTGATCATTTTAAATACTAAATTATAGAATACAAACTTACTCAAATCCAAAGGAGATTAAGGAAACACAAACAACTAATATATCCAAAAGATTGAAAGCACTGCGACAAAAAGAGCCTTTGTGTAGCACCAGCCCATATGTTATAGCCTGAAATAAAGGTCAATTAACATATTATAAATATTAACACCTTTTGCCTTAATAATAATCACTATGTTACCTTACAAATTCAAATTTAATATGCTCATCAAACTAAATTGGGAAAAACTGTTTTAGAGGTGGATCACAATTTACAAATTTAGAGGAAAATAAAATATCTAACTTCTAATGTTTAAATAAAAATGTTATATGCAATGTAGCAATTTTATTTTGAGCTATGAAAGTAACATGACAGATATTATATGAACTGCCCAAACATTGAATATTTTAATCTTCTTTATTGCAACAGAGAGAAAAAATACTCATAACGATTTGCAATGCCTTAACAGCAGACAGTGCCAGAGGTTTTACATTGAATGACAATAATATTTTATATACAGTAAGTTAATTTAAAAACAAAACTAATTGTTATGACAAAACAAATAAACATATATATATACACTAAACTCTCACTAATCCAGATTAATTGGGGGAGAGGCCATCCAGATTAGTGAAGCAAAAGATAGCCTTAAAAGAACAAAAACTTAGAACAAAAATAAATGGAAAATTTATTAAATAAAATATAGGTAATGCTGATGAAAATAAATAAAAACATATCACTGTAGAGCCTTTATCTAATACATTTATCCATCTATCGATGGATAAATGTATTGTCTTTTTATAAAATTATCAGGTGGCGCTAGTATTGCACACCAATGCCACTTAATCATTGCTGTTATTTGTTATTTGTTTTTTAGGAGCATTAGCAACTAAGGCCATATTGCTCCGGGATATGCGGTGGTCATTCACTGACCTTTCCGCATCCTCCATATTTGATGGTGACAGGCTTGAACCCCGGTCTAATCAAGAAGCGTGTGCTACGCACTGCTGCTCCTTCCCACCTGGCTCCGGAGGCGCAATCATTGCTGTGAATACCACTTAAATACAGCTTCTTCCAGCAACACCTTTATTGTCTTTTTTAATGTCTGTCTATTTGATACACTGCTTTTATCACCTCCCACATTGAATTTTAAAGCAAATGTCTTTATAGATTATTTTTGTTTTTTTAATATCTGACACAGTCTGTTGGCCAATACTAAATTCTTCAGCTTTTTTTTTTTTTTTTTTTTTCCCCAGTAACACCATTTAAGTTGTTCTATCACTTTGAGTGTTAATGATAGTTAAAGTAACGTGTTTTCTTTTTATTCCCCTCTTCAATTCTTTAGAACCAATAATTATATAAATTATGTTAACTTATGTATATATATATATATATATATATATGTACACGTATAAAAAAGTACGCAAATGAAGCAATAACATCCGTATAACTCAGAGTCAACAACAATACTGAACAACACGCAAGACAATGTAATGTATGTTCCATCTCTCTCTCTCTCTCTCTCTCTCTCTGCACAGTCAGAGTGACTTATCTACCCTTCTAAATCCCATGTGTCTTTCAAAGTACTGAACTGTGAACAGAATTTTTTATATTTCAATCCAGATTATCAGATATCCGGATTAGCAAAGGTTTACTGTATATATACATATACAATGAGGAATGCATAAGAGATGAGCATAAAAACTACTGATAGTCAGGTTACGGAACCAAAGCAGGGATTGGTTTAGCATATGGGAAGGGGTTTTTTTTTTTTTTTTTTTCGCTGATGCTCTATAAGCTTGCTTTCTTGCATCATTTTCCACTACTAATATTCATATTCTCATCATTGGCAGACAATCTCCTGCTGTACATGTGACACCTCTGAAGAAGGCACAGGCTTGAGAGAAATGTTGGGTGCTAATATGTCGTCTGTAGGCACAGTTGGCGATGAATTTTTGGTGGCACAACATCTAGACTACAGATGTTTGGTAGCACAAACTGGTCAACCTGTCTGTGTGCAACAGTCTGCGGAAAGGAAGGGTCCAAAATGTTTGAAGAGGAATCTTCCACTGGCATTCTTCCCAAAAATTAGAGGTAATAATGTCTCCTATCATCGATTTTTAGTGTTCTCTAAGTCATAAAGCAAAACTCCTATTAAATATAGTTATCAAAGGCTGTCTTCCAAATAATGGCCTCATGATATGTACTACTTGTTTGATGTTTGCAGATCTGTCTGAAATGGGGCATGATTGAGCCAAGGGAGATGATCTTCTGTGTGTATTCAATGTAAAGAGTGTAAGGATAATAGATGCCAAGTCAGAACTATAATAGGTGTTTATACAGGCTGGATTCCCTCAAAGGAATTAAGTTGGGAAGGCCCATCAAGCTCTCAGCTGCCCACCTCAACAGCAGAGCTTGCCCTTGCACATCAGACAAAACATGGACAACCATCAAGACAGAATGTGCATCCCACAGGAGTCAGTTGTTGTCAGGGAAACAGGAAATATATGGTGCAAAATGGATAGGTGGAACATGACCAAGATATGTCGGCAAGGTGCAAAAGTTGATGACGTTGCAGAGCAGATATCATCTTTTATGGGCAAAAAAGTGATATTGTTGTACACATTGGCATAAATTACATTAACTATAAGAGTTCTAAAGACATGCTTAAAAGTACAGGGCAATGTTGGGAAAAAACTGAGTTACAATTAAATTTGAAAGTGACTGCAATTCTGCACAATCACGATAGGATTACACAATGAGATAGGAGTACACAATGAGAGCTTTGTCAATCAATTCAGCCTTGGAGGGATTGTGCAAGGCTCATGGGGTAGAATTTTTCTCAGCGTGGCCTGTGTTTACAGCAGATACTGCTTCTGCAGGATAGGGTACACTTAGAAGAGGCACAAGAATATTTGTTGATACTATCGAGGCAGCCTTAGGTGGGTTGGAAAACTGCTAGCTTGGGACGGATACACAGACTAATAGATTAACAATGGTCTTTGACAGAAGTGAAAGTGATTCTTGCACTGCTTCCAGTAGAACATACAGCAGCTGGGAAAGCAAGGTAATAGGGATTTCAAAGCTTGCTGTGGTCATCATGGAACAAGGAAATACATGGGCTGTGTTAGGGTAACCAAGGGCAAGAACAAGGCATGTATAATGTCATGTACACCAATGTTAGGAGCAAAGAAAATAAATATGATGAATCTGAAGTGCCGATCAAGACATCAAATGCACACATTGTGGCAATATCAGAGACATGGTGTAACTCAGATATAAGGGATGTAGAATTTGAATATGAGGAGTACAATGTATATAGAAGAGAGAGACAGGACAGGAGTGGGAGGGCTATGCTCTTAATTAAAAAGCATATAAAATTTAAGATGGTGCATCCAGTTAACATGGGTGGTCAGTGCAATGTTGAGTAATTTTGATGTGACATCAGCACTGACAACAAAAATGAGAGTAAGAGTGTGTTATAGGTCAAAAGACTGTGAGAGTACAACAAACAACTGCACAGAGAAATAGAGTGCACCAATAAATCAGAATGTCTTATAACAGGAGTTTTAACTTTCTAGACATTGAAAACAAATTTTGGGTTGGTCAATCAAATACTACCATTTTTGTGGACTTACTGGGGTGACTGTTTTCTGCTGAAGCATGTTAGAGAGGAAAATTAAAGAACAATACTCTTAATCTGATTACCAGCAGTGATTCTCGATACATTAAGAATCTGCAGATAAAAGAACCACTAGGTGGCAGTAATCACACTCTATTGATATGGGATTTACTTAAAGATGTAACTACCATCAAGGGTAAAGTGAAGTGCCGATCAAGTCATCAAATGCACACACTGTAGCAATATCAGAGACATGGTGTAACTCAGATATAAGGGATGTAGAATTTGAATATGAGGAGTTTTGGTTTTGTAAAGGAGACAAATGAGGTCTCAGACTATTTTAAAATTCTATTGAGTAAAATCAACTAATGTTATTACTAACAACAAATTCTAAATGGAAACCATTCGTGGAAATAATCACAGAAGCTACTAAACTTTTCATCTCTTCTCTTCTCTTCAAAAGGAGTGTTTTCATTTACAATGGGTTTCCTCAGCCTACAAGTTATTTTTTGGTAGGAATTTTTTCCTGCCATAAAATGCAGTTCAAGATGTCTTGGTTGGTTAAACTTCCGGCTGTCATGTACTCCCATACTCCATCCATCCATATCCTCCTAGGTCTTCCTCTTCTTCTTCCAGGAGGTATACATTCCAGGATAGCCTTTGGATATCTGGTTTCATGCATTCATTTTACATGTCCATACAAAGTTAAACACTTTTCTTTGATAGTGTTAATAATATTCTTTTTCACTTCCATTTTCTCTCTTATGTCTTCATTCCATTTTCTGTCTCTTCTAGAAGTTCTTGGCTGAGCGTTTCCAAAAATCCATTTCTGTGGAGAGTAATTTGTTTTCCCCTTGCCTATTCAACGTCTGGGTTTCAGCTCCATACAATAGAAAAGACTTTTTACAATCGTTTGAAATATAAGTTTATTTGTTTTATTTAGAATTTAACATGCTGATAGCCTTTCTGCCATCTGCAATTCTCTTATTGATCTCTGCTTGGGATGATCCATTACTTTGGAAGATTGATCCCAAATATTTGAATTTATCGACTTGTTTGATTTTAAAACCTGCAATATTTAGAATGTGTCCTGATCCTGAAGACAACATTTCAGTCTTGCTAAAATTGACTTCTTAAATTGACTCCTAAAATTGACTTAGAAACAATTTCACGCTCCCGGTGAAGTTGTTTCTAATGCTGTTGTCCTGAAATAGTTCAACGTTAAATTAATCCACTTGTAGCATTTCTCCTTCCCTGAATTGTTGGTTGTCCACTCTTATTTTCTTAATCCAGTTCCACCTCAGTGTTGTTTTAACAAGAAAATGGTCAAATCCACATTCAGCTCCTCTATAAACTCTGACATTTTTCAATACATATGTCCCTGAATGTTTCAAAATAATGTAATCTATAACTGATCTAATTTGTCTTATCTCCTGTGACCAAGTATATTTATGGATATCCTTGTGTTGGAAAAATGTGTTGTTTATTCTCAAGTCAAACTGTTCATAAAGATTGAATAGTCTATCTCCGTTGTTGTTCCTCTCTTTCTTTCCAAATCTTCCAATAACTTTGCTATTTTGTTCAGTTCCTACTCTTGCATTGAAATCCCCCATTAAAAATATCTCTTTGCTCTTGGGGATTTTTTCTATTGGTTCTCACAGATCTTCACAAAATTCATCCTTCAAGGTATCAGCAGTGTCATTAGTCAGGGTATATATTCCCAAAATACATATTTCTCTCCCATAAATTGTCAATTCCAATGAGATCATTCTTTCATTAATAAAATTGCCACTTTTTGATGTTATGTCTCAATTTCTTTTTAACAGCAATAGAAACTCCTGCTCTTTCTCTTTCACTCTTATCGACTTTGCTCAAAAAATGGTAGTATTCTCCCATTATTTCCTCTCAACGTCCCTTTTTCTTTGTCTCTGATAACACAACAATGTCTAAATTGAATTTTTGCAGTTCACCCAGAAGAAAGTTTCTTTTAGTTGAAAGCCCTTGAATATTCCAGCATCCCAAAATAATTGTCCTTTTCCATTTGCCAAGTCGTTTCTGAAAATGTAGTCCACTTTCATTTTCACTTGTAGATCATTTAGCATTTGTGTATTTTTTACACTGAACGAGGAGCTAGCCGGTTGCAGCAAGGCTCTAGGCTTTTCATACCAACTAAAAAACGAAAATAACTGATTAAACAAAAATAACTATATATGAAAAAGCCTGTTTATCCCACTAATGGCTCTGAAAAGCACTGAAAATCATGGTCATGAGGAACATTTGGCACTCAGGTTCCGACATCACTTCAGAATTACCACCCGTGTAATAATGGAAGTTTGACTTGCACTTACAGCAGTACAGTTTACATGTTTTACTATTATACTTTATCAAATAGTAGAATACAGCACCAACACAGAAAATATAAAATTCACACACATGAATGTTATCTATAAAAAAAATCAAATAATAATAATGTTGGTAATACAAAAAAATAACTTCTTTAAAGGCATTTAAATATACGATTATGGCAGTCTGACGTACACTTATTCCATGCTACTGACCAGTTCTTCTTCTGTCCATATATAGAAACGTATATCTCATAGTCAGTCTGCTTGCAGGTATTAAATAGCTGTGTGTAATATATTTTTGTTGATTTTTTTTAGTCTGCTTGCAGGTATTAAATATTTGTGTGTAATATGTTTTTGATTTTTTACTTTAAGTAGCTTTTATTAATTTAAACCTTAAATATGGCTGATAATAGGAAAATCAGTGTTCAAGTGATAAATAAAAAAACAAAACAAATATAAAAATTAGGTAGTAGAAAGGCAACTACACTAAAAATGAAGAGAAAGGTGATAACATTTAGTGAAAGTGGATTGTCAAAATAATTATTTAAAATGAAAAAAGTCTTAAAGACATTGTTACATGTGTAAGGATCAACAAATTCAGAACTATTCCACTTCACTGCACTGGATTAGCAGGATTTAATACATTCAATATATAATATTTTCCTACAACTATTCAGAAGAGAAGAATCATTTTCACATTAAAAATGTTTGTAGGCATCATCTCCGAGCCAAACATCTGGGAGCAGTGTTCGTGGCAGGTTCTACCATCTGGACTTAGGACAAAACCAGCACTTATATGTCACAGCAACAGACTCTGCATAACACAGGTTTCATCTAAACAACTGTTCTCTATCATTCAGGAACTAGACTAAGATTCCAAGAGATTCATCACTGATAAAAAATGGTCATATTTTCCTACAACTATTCAGAAGAGAAGAATCATTTTCACATTAAAAATGTTTGTAGGCATCATCTCCGAGCCAAACATCTGGGAGCAGTGTTCGTGGCAGGTTCTACCATCTGGACTTAGGACAAAACCAGCACTTATATGTCACAGCAACAGACTCTGCATAACACAGGTTTCATCTAAACAACTGTTCTCTATCATTCAGGAACTAGACTAAGATTCCAAGAGATTCATCACTGATAAAAAATGGTCATATTTTCCTACAACTATTCAGAAGAGAAGAATCATTTTCACATTAAAAATGTTTGTAGGCATCATCTCCGAGCCAAACATCTGGGAGCAGTGTTCGTGGCAGGTTCTACCATCTGGACTTAGGACAAAACCAGCACTTATATGTCACAGCAACAGACTCTGCATAACACAGGTTTCATCTAAACAACTGTTCTCTATCATTCAGGAACTAGACTAAGATTCCAAGAGATTCATCACTGATAAAAAATGGTCATATTTTCCTACAACTATTCAGAAGAGAAGAATCATTTTCACATTAAAAATGTTTGTAGGCATCATCTCCGAGCCAAACATCTGGGAGCAGTGTTCGTGGCAGGTTCTACCATCTGGACTTAGGACAAAACCAGCACTTATATGTCACAGCAACAGACTCTGCATAACACAGGTTTCATCTAAACAACTGTTCTCTATCATTCAGGAACTAGACTAAGATTCCAAGAGATTCATCACTGATAAAAAATGGTCATATTTTCCTACAACTATTCAGAAGAGAAGAATCATTTTCACATTAAAAATGTTTGTAGGCATCATCTCCGAGCCAAACATCTGGGAGCAGTGTTCGTGGCAGGTTCTACCATCTGGACTTAGGACAAAACCAGCACTTATATGTCACAGCAACAGACTCTGCATAACACAGGTTTCATCTAAACAACTGTTCTCTATCATTCAGGAACTAGACTAAGATTCCAAGAGATTCATCACTGATAAAAAATATGAAACAATTCTTCAGTCTTCTCCCACTTCAATCCTGGAAATCTTGTATTGTATAATTCTCATTTTTAATTTTTGTTTTATATAAATGTCTCATTTTTCATTGTATAATATCTTAATTTTCTCAATTTTGTATTGCCAAATTCGTAACTTTTAATCTATTTGTAAGTTTTGAATATTTTTGCTTATTCTTTACGTATCTTACATTGTTAACTCCTGGCCTTTGGGTTCTGAAGGGCTTGTACAACAACAGTATTCATTTTGCTCATTTTACAATAAATGGGTATTCATTTATTTATTTATTTATTTTTCCATCTGTGGATTTCTGATTGAATTGTCTTTTAGACATCAACTGATAATGCATGCTTCAAGAAAGGTACTGTAGCAAACTTTCAGAAATGTTGAGCCAAAAATAATGGCACTGTCCTTCAGGCTTATCTGTCAAGAGAATTTCCAAAATGGCAACGAAAAGAAAAGATCTAAATTCAGTTGTTTTTTCACTTGGTTGAATATTCTCTGACACATGGCATTGCTATGAGGAATTATTAAAATGCCAAGTATGACTTGGGATAACTTGTTATATTTCATGCTTAATTGTGTACATGTCAGTAAATTAATTTAACTTTTCCAATAACCCAGTTGGGCAATTTGATATTGATGAATTACATTTGGAGCTAGCACACACTTTTCAATTTAGTAAAGAAACACATTTTTTTTTTTTTTAAAAAATTCACGACAGAAAGTATTGTAGGCTAAACAAAGTTTGCAATTTACCAAAGTTATTCATAAAGTTGCATAGCTTCTGCTATGAGTGCATTCAATATTAACAGCTCACTGGATTATATCAGCATACGAATAATCTTTTTTTTCCTTGTTTTTTTTACCATATCAATAAAACATCTTGGGTAAAGGTAGGTTTACTGCATCAACCTGTTTTGAAGTTCAACAAATATTGTCTCTGCATTTGTCTCTCACTGTTCCTTTGTAGTTCTGATTGGCAAGTTTACTGAGAGGAAATGGTGTAATTTTGGCTCATATTTCTAGACTCTACTGAGAATGCAAATTGAGTTGAAAACAAAATTTATTTTCTTTGAAAGTAAATCTTTAATTATATTAGTTTTTAATAAAATTTAGTCTTAGTATTAGCAGATTACCCAAGAAAGCATGCTGATGCAGTAACAATTAAAAAAAAAAACATACCATATTTCCCCACGTATAAAGACGCACCTTAATTTTGGGGCCCGAAATTTGAAAAAATATGTATTACATAAAAGTTATTGAACTCAAGTTTTATTCATCATAAAATTCATACAACTCATCACTGCCAAAACTCCCATCCATTAGCAGAGGCGGATTTAACGGCGGGTGCACCGGGTGTGCACCTTGGGCCCCGACTTCTGAAGGGCCCACGCAAAACCCTAACAAATTAGTTGAACATATTAGTTCAAAACTTTGTGATTATTATTAATTATATTATACATATATTATATTCAAATTTTATTGGAAATAAAACATTAATACTCTCCCTCTCACAACAACCACCGGTGACGATGGCATCCCCCAGTTCATAATCAAATGTTTAAGTGTCTTCATCATCGACTCACTCCTCAACCTATACAACAGATGCCTCGAAGTTCATTTCTTTCCACCCCAGTGGAACAGGTACTCTGTCTGGCCCCTTCCTAAGCACCAACAATCGACGCTCCCAAGCCAACACAGGCCCATCGCTTGCGCCTCTGTATTGCTAAAAATTCTGGAGAAAGCATTGCTACCGTCTGTGACCCATCAAATTCTCCATGACAGTCCTCAGCAAATACACTATGGAATATCAGGAAGGTCAACTGTAACTAACCTTGTAACAACCACTCTGCACATCTTAGATGCCTTCGAACAAAGACAGGAATTGTCAGTTATATATCTTGACATCCATTCCGCATTTGATGCCATCTATATACCTAATCTCCTACGTCTCTTAGAAAACTACTTCAATTTTCACGGCGATTTTCTCTGGTTCCTAGAATCTCTCCTATTGAAGAAGACCCTTGTTCTAAAGATCGGAACAAAGACCTTCACGCGTCACATAACTGCCGGTGTACCTCAAGGGGGGGGGGGTCCTGTCTGGCATTCTCTTCTCAGCAATCATGGTGCCATTTGTGACCAATAAGTGCAATTGGATCACATATGCTGACGATGTCAAGTTCCTTACTAGAATATCGCCATCCAACTCGGCAGCCGAAATCACTCAGCAAATCACTAGCAAACTGCAGGACATGGCTGACTACCTCAATACCTTCAACCTCCAAATCAACCCCCTAAAATCAGCACAAATAACTTATTCTCTAAAGGGCATCCCAACAACGTTGGAGCCTGTGCTTAACGGCTCCTCAGTTCCAAGTGTTGAAACACACAAAGATTGAGGGGGTCGTTTTCGACTCCAAACTATCTTTCAATGATCACATAAACCTCATACAGTCGAGGCTGAATTCACTACGCTGGGTCACCAAACAACAGCTGCTCCACACCACCGATCCACAACTGGTAAAAAGATACATCGTATCAATCCTTTACCCGACAATACTGTATGCTTCAGAGATATGGGCCTCGGCCGCCGAATCCAACGTTAAAAGAATATTCTCTGCCGAATTCTGGCTTCTAAAATGGGCCAACAGCAAACTCCATCTTCCCCCAGCTCTCAAATCAATGCAGTTAGCAGAAGCTCTTCAACTACGCAGGCTCCGGTCCTACATCGGAGAAAGAAGGCTGCTGTTCACCATCAAGATGGCCACCGGTAAAATTACAGAGCTGAACTTCTGGGATCACTGCTCTTGGCGCATTCCTCCCCCCCTTATCTCCGGTCTTCAGCACAGCTGCTAGCAAACCGTAACCGATTAGTACTAACCGACAGATTCCTGCCAAAGCAAATGCTGCTCTCACTGCAAGCCATCGACGGAGACCTCCAAGAAGTGGTCAATAATAAAAAAATACAGGAAGGGTATCCTCGTCGAACTGAAAATGTAAAACTGTGCTTTGTTAATAATCTGATGTAACTTATGTTTTTCTTATGTATCTTTTGTAAATATGTTTTGTAAACCCCTGGCACCACCATGCCGTGACGGGAACTAATTGTATGTCTATCATTGCAATTAAAGATTTTATTATTATTATTATTAATAGTACATAATATTTTTATTTATTTAAAAAAATGGTTAACATGTATTTTTATTTTCCCTGTCTCTCTCTCTCTTTTTTTAAGGGGCCCAATATTTTCTTCTGCACCCGGGGACTCAACCGACCTTAATCCACTCCTGTCCATTAGCTTGTCCTCATCTGCGTCTGATGACGAATCACTATCTTCATATACTGCCTCATCCTCAGTTCCATCTATGGCATTTGAAATGCCACACTTCTTAAATGATTTGACAACGATCTCAATCTTGATATTATCCCAGGATCTTTTCACCCAGGTACAAACTTCTCCTATAGTTGGTTTCTTCACTCTTCCTGCTGGTGTCAAATTGTCCCCAGAAGACTTCATCCATTGGTTCCATTCATCTCTCATGGCAGCTTTGAAGGGTTTGTTAATGCTGACATCAAGTGGTTGGAGCTGGAATGTCAAGCCTCCAGGTATGACGGCGTTTTGTTTTTTTGCTCTGCAGCAATCTTCTTTGTATTTTTTGTCATGTGTGCCCTGAACTGATCAAGCACCAATAGGGCAGGTTTGCGTAAGAGCCCACCTGGTCTCCTGCTCCAAACTTTCTCAAACCAGAGATCTTCATCCCATCCTGATCCATCCAACCCTTGTCATGAACGTGGACAATCATTCCTTGAGGAATGTCTTCTTTTGGCATTGTTTTGCGTTTGAAAATCAGCATAGGAGGCAGCTTGGTTCTGTTGGCACTACAAGCTAGAACTGTATAATGGCTCTTTTCATGTCCACTTGTCTTCACGGTTAGTTTTCACCCCCTTCTTATCAATAGTTCTGTTACTTGGGACATCAAACTGAAGGGGGACTTTGTCCATATTTGCAATCTGTCCCAACTCAAATTGATGTGTCTTCCGACATTGAATGACAAAACAATGAAATTCAAGGACCTTCTGCTCATAGCTTTCAGGCATCTTTTGGGCAAGTCTGGTGCGTGTACACATGCTTAGTCCATTCCATTTCATGAACCTGAAGCACCAATTGTGTCCTCCTTTGAAATCACTAATTTCATTTTCATCAGCAATTCTTCTTGCCTCATGCTGAACCATCTTTGTGAACACAGGAATTCCAATTGCCCTTTGCTCCTCAATCCATAACTTCAATTCCCTCTCTAAATCAGGCCATTTTGCTGACTTACCTCTCATGGCCTTCTTCTGCCGTGGCGTTTTCAGTACGGTTTCTTCTTCCCGTAGCCAATCTTGGATTGTTTTCTCAGTTGGAGGAGGACCAAACTTATGTTCAGCAGCACGATTTCCATTCACTTTTGAAAACTGGATCACTTTTAACTTGAATTCTGCACTGTACGAAAATCTTTTCTGAGCAATTTCGGGCAAAACATAACCTAATATACCGGTAAAAAGTGCGAAACAATGAGCGCAAAGACAACAAGTGCAAAAAAGCAGGAAATTCAAGTAAAAAAAATCTACAACCACTGTATAAGATGCACCCAGTTTTTAGACCCCAAATTTTTCGAAAAAAGGTGCGTCTTATACATGGGGAAATACGGTACTTCCCGCATCTGTTCATTCCCTCTAATAATTTGTTAAGTTAATCAAATGCATTCAAACAACCCACTGTTACAACAAAAAAAAGGAATTTTTATTGCAATCAACTACCCACTGGCTGAAGGTAAATTTCTGCAGATCTATCCCGGCAACCATCCTTAATCAATTTGAATTTATGCCCCCACCCAAGTGTGTAGTTGGTCTCAATTATGATTAAAGGATTACATCAGAATTGAGCCACCTAGTGGTTCATTTATTTGCAGATCCATAATGCATGAAGAGTCACTAATGATAACCAGATCAAATGTACTGCTTTCTCTCATTGTCTCTTCTACATGCTGGTGTAGAAAACAGTCGTCCAATAAATCTAAAAGTCTTACTACTGTGCGAGTGAAAACTGACGAGACTTGTGATTGAGAAGAAAAACTCATGGGATGCATATAAATTATCTGGTGATACAGAAGCCAATGGTAGGTACAAACTAATCTGTAATCAAGTCACAAAGGAGGTTAGGCAAGCTAAGGCAGATTACAAGAAGTCTCTGGCAAAAAATACCAAGAAATGCAACAAAGATTTCTTTACTTATATTAACAATACAAGGAATGGGCTGAATTACATTGGTCTACTTGATATCAGCAGTGTGACTGTTAATGATCCTGCTTAGGTTGCTGACAAACTGAATGAGTATTCTGCAGCTACATTCCCACAAAAGGAATTCTTTAGAGAAGTTAATTCCAGAAGCTTATCGAACTCTAACAGGAAGTTGAATGCTTTTGTACTAAGTAGGTGGAAGACAAATTAACATAAGAAAGGCTCCTGGGGTAGATTAACATAAGAAAGGCTCCTGGGCTCCATAACATAAGATAAACATAAGAAAGGGATCTGTAGGGATCCCTTTAAGAAAGGGATAAGTAGATGGGATCTATCTAATTATTAAGGGAAGCAGCAAAAGAGATAAGCAGATGCTTAGCCATAATCATGAGAGCATACTTGGATTCAGGGGAAGTATAACCTGTGGACTGAAAAAGTGCAACTGTATCCACATTTCACAAAGGGGGATGACTAATTGCAGACCTGTTAGCTTAACTTTTGTTCCATGGAAAATAAAGGAGTCGTTGGTTAAAGAAATACAGTCAAAGCTCAATATAATGACTCTGTAGGAGAATGAGAAAAACAGTTGTTATATTGGAAGGACGTTATATCGATTGTTCATAAAATCAGCAACAAAACAAGCAAAAGCTTGAAAATTTAATGTAATGCTGCTAATACAATACAGTATAACCTTATTTATAATATGTACTATAGTATTAAACAAGAAAATTATGAGTGTAAATTTTGCATTGATTGTAGAGTGCACTAAGGTTACAATTAAATTGTAAATTTCATTACATATGCTACATTTCTATCAAAACCTAACAGGAGAATTGTTTCATACTTTAAAATAATCTGTTCAAATACACTATTTAAATGGTAGAACATGTTTTAAAAGAGAATTATGAAGGTGAGCAATAGCAGTTATTTCACTTTCACAGTTAGGCTGCGCTTGAAAATATCGACATACAAGTTCTAATCCTTGATGAGCAGCTTTCACTGAAACTTTTTGTTCAACCACGGTAGGTTCCTCATCTTCATCACTACAAATTTCAGATGATTCCATTACATTTACAATGAGTTTCTCTTCATTCATACATACCCTTAAACATTCAATGTCAGCATTCACTTTAGCATTAGTAGAGGCATTTGATGCAACAAAGCAAGCTTATGCAGCATCAGCCAAAAAAAAATAATAAAATAAATAAATAAATAAAAAATAACCACTTCCACTTCACCCCTCTGTTAGTTCGAAATACCTGTCCATCTGAGCCTTAAACTTATTTAGGCTATCAACTTCCATGACAAGGGATGGAAGTCTGTTCCACCAACCAATCACCCACTGGCTAAAGGCAAATTTCCTCATGTCTATCTTACATCTGTCTTTCCTCAATTTGAATTTATGCCCTCTCAGGTGATTATTCTGAGCAAGAGGAAGAATCCCATCAGCATTGAGCATGCTCAAACCATTCAAGACTTTATACACCAATATCAGATCACCTCGCTGGTGCCTAGTCTCCAGACACTGTAATTTGCAAAATTTAAGCCTTTCTTCGTAAGAGCACCCCTTTGTTCCATTCACCAATCTTGTTGCCTTGCTCTGTACTCGTTCCAGCATCTCTACATCCTTCTTGAAATGATTCCTCCAGACCTGTATACAGTACTCTAAGTGTGGCCTGACCATTGCCTTATACAAGGGAATAATCACCTCCTTATCCCTGCTAGAAAAATTCCTATATATCATTGACAATACACCATGAGCTACTCTTGCAGCCCGTCTGCACTGCTCAGAAAACTTCATATCTGCCTGCACAACCATCCCCAGGTCCCTTTCATTCTCTACCACTGTCAGTGTAGTACCACAGAGTTGATATGTTGCTCTGGGGTTGCTGTTCCCCATATGTAGTACTTTACATTTGTCAATGTTAAACTTCATTTGCCACCTCTCAGTCCATCTGCTCAACCATTCCAGATCCTGTTGCAGTAGCACAGTGTCAGTAGTGTCCTTGACAACCCTGCCAACCTTTGTATCATCTGCAAACTTGGACATTAAGCTTGATATACCATCATCAATATCATATATAAATACAGAAAACAATAATGGACCCAATACTGAACCCTGAGGGACTCCACTAATAACATTAGTCCACGATGAGCAGTGTCCATTGATTACCACTCTCTGTCTTCTCCCCCTCAACCACCCCTTTATCCATAGCAGCAATTTGCCTCCAATGCCACACTGCTCCAATTTGCGCAGCAGTCTTCCATGTGCAACAGTATCAAAAGCCTTTCTAAGATCCAAGTATATAATATCAAAGTTATTCCCTAATTCCAGTTCTTTTGTGACTGCATCATAGTATCCAATCAAATTGGTCAGGCAAGACTTCCCCTTAACAAAACCATGCTGTGTCTGAGCTATAACTGAAGTCTTGTCTAGATGATCCTGCAGTGCTTCTTTAACCAGTGCCTCCATTAATTTTCCAGGAACAGAAGTTAAACTAACAGGTCTATAATTACTTGTGTCGCCCTTTGATCCTCCTTTGTGAATTGGGGTCACATTTGCACATCTCCAGTCCATGGGAACTTCCCCTGAGTCCAAGGAAGCTCTCATAATTATGGCTAAGGGTTTGCTTACTTCCTTTACTGCCTCCTTTAATATAACTGGATAGATCCCATCCACCCCAGGTGCCTTTCTTGTATTTATCTTCAACAATTTCTCCTCCACTTTACTCTCAGTTATTACAAGATTCTCTAGCTTACTGCTACAGTTGAAAACACCTCTGGCATTCCCCTCGCTGAATAACTCCTCATGTGTGAATATCGATGCAAAATATTCATTTAGTTTGTTAGCTACCTGAGCAGGATCATCAACAGTTGACCCATCAATATCAAGTGGGCCAATATGATTCATCCCCTTCCTTCTAGAGTTTACATAAGTAAAGAACTCTTTGCTGTATTTCTTTGCATCCCTTGCCAAAGATTTCTTGTAATCTGCCTTCGCCTGCCTAACCACCTTTGTAACTTGGTTACAGATCAAGTTGTATCTATCATAGGCTTCTGTGTCACGTGTTAATTTGTATGTATCCCATGCATTTTTCTTCTCTGCCATATGTCTCATTAGTTCATCTGACATCCACTTAGGCCTAAACCTTGAACAATATTTCTTAGTTGGTATGTAAAGCCTAGTAGCTTCCAAGATAAGTTCTTTGAATGCTTCCCATTTTGAATTTGCTGTTGGTAACATCATCAGTTGGTCCCACTGTATAGAATTTAAATACTGTCTTAGTCCATCGTAGTCGCCTTTACGAAAGCAAAAAATAACCCTTCCCTTTACCCCTAATGGTAGTTACCTCTTTGAGTAAATCCCACTTCAGCACACTGTGATCACTGCCACATAGTGGTTCATTTACCTGCAGATTCTTAATGCAAGAAGAATCACTACTGATAATCAAATCAAGAGTATTACTCCCTCTAGCTGCCTCCCGAACATGCTGATGTAGAAAACAATCATCCAATAAATCCACAAAAGCCTTGCTAGTGTGTGAGTGACCAGCCCCCAAATTCCAGTCAATATCTGGGAAATTAAAATCCGCCATTATAAGACTCTCTGATTTACTGGCCCACTCTATTTCCCTGTAATATTTCTTATTATACTCATCAGAGTCATTAGGCCTGTAGCACACTCCTACTCTCAATTTTGATCTCTCAATGCTTAGGTCACACCAAACTGACTCGACACTGCACCGTCCAGCAATGTCGACTGGCTTCACTTCCTTGGATTTTATGTGTTTCTTAACTAATAGCATAACCCCTCCTCCATTCCTATCCTGTCTATCCTTTCTGTAGACATTGTACTCGACAAATTCCAGTTCTGCATTCCTTATATCTGTGTGACACCACGTCTCTGAAATCCCCACAATATCTGCCTTTGATGTTTTGAGCAATACCTCAAATTCATCAAATTTATTTACTAAACTCCTAGCATTGGTGTACACGCAAGTATATATGCACCTGTTCTCTTTCTTAGCTACCCTAACACAACCCATGTGTTTACTTGTACCCCAATGATTCCCAGCAGTCTCTGAAATATCCTGCATCTTATTTTCCAGGCTGCGGCTGATTCCAATAGAAGCAGTGCAAGAATCACTTTCACCTCTGCCAGGCTACTGTTAATCTATTAGTCCTTGTATCCCACCCAATCTAGCAGTTTTCCGACCCACCTAACACTGCCTCGATAGCATCAGCAAACATTCTTGCACCCTTTCTATTTAAATGTATCCCATCCCTGTAGAAGCAGTCTCTCCTGTTAACAAGTACAGACCAGGCTGAAAAAAATTCTACCCTTTGAGTCTTGCACAATCTTTCCAGGGCCGAATTGATCGACAGGGCTCTCATCATATATAATCCCTACTATCGTGTGTGGGCAGAATTGCAGACACTTTCAAATTCAACCCTAATTCACTGCTTTTTTTCAACAGTGACCTGTACTTGTTAAGTAATTCCGCCGGTCTCCTACTCTTAATATCATTTGTGCCAACGTGTACAACTATATCACCTTTTGTGCCCTGAAAAGATGATATCCGCTCTACAACGTCATTAACCTTTGCCCCTGGCAGACATACCCTGGTCCTGTTCCACCTATCCTTTTTACAAAGCATGTTTCCCGTTTCCCTGACAATAGAGTCACCAGCAACTACTAGTTCCTTTGGGACCAGCGCATTCTGCCTTGGGGGCTGCCGCTGTGTTGCGTGACGACCAAGTGCAAGCTCTGGCATTGGTGTGGGCAGCTGAGAGCTTGATGGGCCCCTCACTTTTAATCCTTCAAGGGCATCCACCCTGTCCAAGCTCTCATATAGGCCCATAACAACGCTGAATTCAGAGGGCAACTGCGCCCCTCAGTTCTCCCCTGAGCCACAGCACTCCCATTAGCTTGAGCCTTTTGCTTTGCTGCTCTGGTCTGAGTCATGATTTCGATTTAATTTCAATAAAATTTCAATTTCAGTACAAAATTAAAACCGTAAACTTATATCCCAACACAGTTATAACGCTATATTTATGTTTCAGTATTGAGTGTTATCTATGAAATCCCTTTATATAACTTCCGTATCAAGTTAAGTATTAATTATTTATTTTTTTACAAATTATTTATGTTACATACCCAAAATCGTTATATGTATAGTTAAAAGTACAATTAAATTGACAATGAAGTTCAACAAGATTAATTATCTGATTAATTGACAATATTATGTACTATACTAAACTACAGTGGTACCTCGATATACGAGTGCCCTAATATACGAGTGTTTTGAGATACGAGCCGCCGAGCGAGCGATATTTTGCTTTGAGATGAGAGCAAGATTTGAGATACGAGGAATCGCACACTACACCGCTGCACACGACCCCAACATGCGGGGCGCATGTTGGGGTCGTGTGCAGCGTCTAACAGTTTCTCCCACCTCAGACTAGACCTCAGTCTGTGTGCTTGTTTCCCTCGTTTTCGTAGCATTTTTGATAAGTTGGGTTCGCGTTTTTTGCTTTTTGTACATTTACAAAACATTATCAGATTTATTTTTATAACCATGGGTCCGAAGAAGAAGATGATGTCTATTGAATTAAAGCGTGAAATCATAGAAAAACATGAGCAAGGTGTGCGAGTAATTGACTTGGCGAGGATGTACGGGCGTAGCACATCAATGATATGTACTGTGCTTAAACAGAAGAAGTTGATAAAGGGTATAACGCCAGCCAAGGGCGTTACAATAATTTCTAAGCTCTGGACCTCTCTCCATGAGAAAATGGAGAAACTACTGATGGTGTGGGTGACAGAGAAGCAGCTTCAAGGAGGATTCTTAACACAAAGTATCATATGTGAGAAGGCAAGAGCGATTTACGGTGATTTGCTGAAGCAGATCCCACACACTTCCACAAACGAGGAATCGGAAGACTCGTTTAAAGCCAGTCGGGGCTGATTTGACAACTTTAGGAAAAGGACCGGCATTCACTCCGTCGTCAGGCATGGTGAGGCAGCAAGTTCAGATGTGAAGGCAGCTGAGGTTTACATCAAAACGTTTTCCGAACTGATAGAAGCCAAAGGATACATCCCTCAGCAAGTCTTCAACTGTGACGAGACAGGGCTTTTCTGGAAAAGGATGCCGAATAGGACTTACATAACGGCAGAGGAGAAGACGATGCCAGGTCACAAACCCATGAAGGATAGATTAACTCTAGCACTTTGCGCCAATGCGAGTGGCGACTGCAAAATCAAGCCTCTGCTAGTATACCATTCGGAAAATCCCAGAGCCTTTAAGTCACATAAGATTTTAAAAGAAAAACTACAAGTTATGTGGAGGGCAAATCCGAAGGCGTGGGTCACCAGGAAATTCTTTGTGGAGTGGATAAACCTGGTGTTTGGCCCTTCTGTTAAAAAATATCTACAGGAAAACAACCTACCCATGCAAGTCCTTCTCGTCCTCGACAATGCCCCTGCTCACCCAACAAATCTCGAAGATGATTTACTCGAAGAGTTCAAGTTTATAAAGGTTCTCTACCTACCACCCAACACCACTCCTATCCTGCAGCCCATGGATCAGCAGGTGATTTCTAATTTTAAGAAGTTGTACACCAAGCACATTTTTCGGCGCTGCTTTGAAGTGACGGAGAACACAAACCTTACCCTTCGAGAGTTCTGGAAGGACCACTTTAACATCGTGATATGCCTAAGAATTATTGATCAGGCCTGGCTGGGTGTTACAACGAGGACCTTAATATCTGCATGGAAGAAGCTGTGGCCTGAGGCTGTAGCTGAAAGGGCTTTTGAAGGATTGGAACCCGAAGTGTCAGTGGTAGAGGAGATTGTTTCTCTGGGAAAATCCATGGGTCTGGAGGTGGATGAGAGAGATGTGAACGAACTTGTCGAGGAACAGACTCAGGAGTTGACAACCGAAGAGTTACACGATCTACATTCGCAGCAGCATATGGTGGTTCAACGAAAAATTAGTTTTGAAGAGGAGCCAGAGATGGAGAAGGTTATCTCTACAAGAAATATAAAGGAGATCTTGGGAATGTGGGAGAAAGTTGTAGAGTTCGTGGATAAAAATCACCCCGAAAAAGTTGCAACTGGTCGTGCATCGGAGTTGTTCAACGAAACTTGCCTAACACATTTCCGCAATATCCTGAAAGGGAGGAAGAAACAAACCTCCTTGGACAGTTTTTTTAAACGATCTGCAGGTGAAAATGAGCAAAGCGTGACAAAAAAAGCGAAGACCAATGACGAAAATTATACGCTTCCGTAAGCACTTCACCTTTTCTTTTATTATGTTTCTATAGAATATGTATTTGTTATTTATAAATAAATGTTTCTTCTTGTAAATACAGTACATTTTTCTTATTCAAAAACACTTAACAAAAACAACTGAGGTGGATTTTTGGGAGCTGGAACGGATTAATGGCATTTCAATTAATTTCAATGGGGAAAATTGCTTTGAGATACGAGCAATTTGACATACGAGCAAGGTTACGGAACGAATTAAACTCGTATGTCGAGGTACCACTGTATATTAAGCTTGTGCTATCTATTATCGCGTAACAATGGCGGCAATTTACGTATAGTAAACACGTGGATTTGATACCCTTTCCAATACTAAGTAATTCCTACAAAATCTCTTATCTAAGTTACTTTAAACTAAGTATCGTAAATAGGAATATAAAGCTACTCTAGAAAATAAGTTAATATGCCAATTTAAGCTAATAAAACAGAAAATAAATCAGAAAAAACTTCTCAGTTCCAGGAGCAGCAAAAATGTAAGTCCGCACAGGCTACACTCAATCTCAGACCACTTCTGCGTAATCTTTGAAGCCTAAGTTTTCCTGTAAATTTATGTGACGATGCACATGCTCAAATATTTCTTCCCTATTATCGGACTGTTCTTTGCAATTAATAGAGGAAGAAAAATACAAAACTTCACACATTTCATCATTCAAAGAGGTAAATCCAGCATGTTTGAAGCAGTTGGCGATCGCTTTTTCATCAACTTCGTCTCATGCTGAAACAAATACATTGCCTGCAGGATGTCGATTTCACATTGATTTTTGCTTTCAAGACATAGGACAATTTTGTTTAATAGCATTCTACAGTAGTTTTTATTTAATAATTTTCCTTACATTCTTTGTGGCGTCAATGTAAATGGCTGCATTTTTGCCACACTTTTTGAAAAACAGGCCATGATGAGTTTTAAATTTCCGGAACCATCCATTTGAACTTTTAAATTCTTCAATATCCATTCGATGCACAAACGAAACAATAAACATACACTTGATTCAGCCTTAGCTTTTAAAAGATTACCATCTACAGGAACATTTTCTGCACCCAACATCATCATTAGTCATTCCAAAGGCATCTTCTTAAGATGCAGATACTTTGCCTTTTGTGCTCAAATCCTACCCAATGCAACAGATTTCTCTAAACTTTCATTCTTTTCCTGATCTTTCAGAATAGTGAATGAACAGAGTACTCTTAGGAATACCAAACTGATTGGTGAAGTCAGCCTTAGAATGCACACCATTATCTAGTTTGCAAAATCCTAATTTTATCTGTGATTGATAAAGCCATCCGCTTTCTTGGAGCCATACCAATAAACATACACTCGAACTAATGAAATGAACTTCTAGCCGATGTTCATTTCATTATCTCACTGCGAGAAAAGAACATGGGAAATCTTAACAAATGATTTAACATGGTCAGGCTGCAATTACTTCAATGTATTTGAAGCATTCTGCCATTTTTAAATGTAAATATTGTAATAAAAAAGTAAATATTAAGATTAAGAGATAGAAATTTGTTTTGGGACGTTAAAAAGAGGGTTCCTATAAAGCTCTTCAACTGTAATGCAGTGCCATCTAGACAGGAATACAGTTATACTTCAGACATAGCATGGGTTTGTAAAGGAAAAATCTTGTCTGACCGATTTGATTGGATACTATGATGCAGTAACAAAGGAATTAGATGCAAAAAATAAATTCGATAACATATATTTAGATTTCAGGAAAGCTTTTGATACTGTTGCACATAAAAGACTTCTATACAAATTGGAGCACTGTGGCATTATAGCCAAATTACTGCTATGGATAAAGGGATGGTTGAGTGGGAGAAGAAAGAGAGTTGTTATTAATGTACACTGTTCTTCATAGACTAATGTTATTAGTGGAGTCCCTGAGGTTCAGTGCTGGGCCCGTTATTGTTTCTACATCTAGTGAAACCCCGGGGGCTCATATCTAGTGAGTATGGGCTTGGCAAACCCAGGGTCCTGAGCTGGATATCATCATTCTTCTCTTTCTTGGTGATTCCTTTCTACTCTCTCTCTCTCTCTCTCTCTCTCTCTCTCTCTCTCTCTCTCTCTCTCTCTCTCTCTCTCTCTCTCTCTCTCTCTCTCTCAGGGGGGTAACTTGGGAATTTTTTTTTTGGCTGGTGCAGCATAAGCCTCAGGCTTCCTTGTACCATGTGGCCATTAATAATAATAATAATAATAATAATATTTATTAATTATATTGATGAATGTATATCAGGCTTAACATCCAAGTTTGTAGATTATACAAAGGCTGGCAGGGAGGTTAATGACAGTAATCAGGGTAAGCTGCTGCAACAAATATAAACAAATTAGGATAATGGATAGAGAAATGGCAGTGCAAGGTACTGAATATGGGTAGCAGTAATCCCAGATTAACTTACCACTGTGTGGTACTACATTCAGGGCAGTGGAAAATAAAAAAGACCTGGGGTAATTGCAGTCAGATATGAAGTTCTCTGAGCAATGCAGACAGGTTTCCAGGACAGCTCATGGAGTTTTCTCTATGATATACAGGAACTTTGCTAGCAAGGAGTGATTATCCCACTGTATAAGATAATGGTTAGGCCACATCTTGAGTACTGCATACAGGTCTGGAGGCCTCATTTTAGGAAGGATGTAGATTGCTGAAACAGGTGCATAGTAGGGCAACAAGATTGATGAAGGGAATGAAAGGGTAGTCTTATCAAGATAGGCACCAAATTGCAGTTTCTTTACACTAGGCATCTATGAGATGATCTGAAAGAGGCTTTGAATGCATTGAGCAAGCTTAATGCTGATGGCATTCTTCCTCTAGCTCAGACTACACACAAGGGGGCAGGCATAAATTCATATTGAGGAAAAGGATGGTTGCAGGATAGATGTGAGGTTTGCCTATAGCCAACAGTGGTTGATTGTTGGAATAAACTTCCATCTGATGTTGTGGAGATGGGCAGTTTGAATAAATTCAAGGAAGAACTACTAGACAAATTATTAGAGAGGTTGACTTGGGAGGGTTGGGGTTTTTTTTTTTTTTTTTTTGCTGATTCTTTATAAGCTTGCCTCCTTACATCATATGCCACTAATAATAATAACCCCTAGTTCCAGTCAATATCTCGAAAGTTAAAATTGCTCCCACCCTAAGTTCTTTTAGTAATCTCCATTGCTTTCTTAATTGAGAGAAAGAGGTATCAACCCAGATGATATCGATGTAATGCAATGGAAATGAAAATAGGTAGAATAAAATTTGCTTTTCTTTCTTTTAATAACTAAATAATCACGTCAAACTATTTTCAGGTATTTACCACAGCTGTACACTTAATAAAATTAATTTTAAAAAATTCACTAAATTTTTTAAAAATTCTGCTATTTTTTGTGAAATCCAGAGAAATCCATGGTACCAAAATACAGCATCTCTATCATATATCTAGAGTTAGCAGCTATGTATTTATAATTATGTCTGTAAAATTTTGCTTACTCATAGTTACAAATATAATCCCCTACTATATAATTGTTTCTCTATAAAAATATTTTGACTGCCATTATTTCAACTCAAAACACTTTTTTTTTATTTTTTACTTTTTTTAATTAATTTATTATTTTTTAAGTATTTAAGGAACTAGCACAATTCTGAGAATTATGCAAGATGATTCAAAAAAGAAATATTCACGTTCAAATATTCATTAAGCACTATAACTCATATTATAGTAAATTTTAATAAACAAAACTATACACACATTGAAATTATTTTTGACCTCCACTACTCAAAAAGGTATTTTCTATCACATCTATTGAGCAGTAAAATGGCTTCCCTGTGGGATTAAGCATTTTGTGTCACCAGTTTCCAAAGAAAAATTTAGTAATTAGTGCTGAATCTGATTTTCAAATTCACTAAAATACAGACTACACTACACATAAGCCAATTTACAATTTGTGTAAGAAGTTTGAAAGCAAAGGCAATGGAAAGAATCTGGATTCTCCTCATCACACTGATGAAACAGAGCAGCAACATGTAAGTAAGAAAAGCCTTTCAGCAGAGTGCACAAAATTCCACTTTATAGATGTAGATATGAATTGAATATGCCTCAAATTCAAGCATTTATTTTGAAAGCTTAAGCTCTGCTAGTGCAAGCATTAAAACCAAATGCTAAATAAAATCATTGCAAAGTCACTTGGATGGAAAAATCATCCACTGCAACATTTGGGCATGGGCACTGTAAATCCTTATCAAGTCAGAGCATGAACAGGAATGCCCAAAAAAAAAAAAAAAAAAAAAAAAAAAAAAACAATTTATGCCATTTCACATTGGAAAATTTATCAGCATTTTTTTTTAATTGAAAATATACCTAGCCAATTTACCTAGCCATAATGAATAACTGACTTCAGCCTCAGTTTCATGGTTTCACTGATTTATCTTCCAGCAAAATGGTGTGGCCTTCATTTTAATATGGACAGGCGAGAATGTCTGGGCACACACTACTTCAGCAGTGGACAGGTTGTGTAGCAACACAATTTTTCTTTAAGAAATTAACTGTGTTTGGACATTTGTCTGCCTTTTGCAGTCATAACATTAAAAAATTCTGTAGAGCAGAAGCAAATCCGATATGAATTAAAAAGAGATTAAATATATTTTCCAGATTTCATCTTCAGATATTAGCATTAGTAGAGGCATATGATGCAAGAAAGCAAGCTATGCAGCATCATCCAAAAAAAAAAAAAAAAAAAAAAAAAACACTCCCATTTCATCCCTCTGTTCATTCCAAATACCTGTCCAGCTGAGCCTTAAATTTATTTCGGCTATCAACTTCCACAACAAAGGATGGAAGTCTGTTCCACCAACAAACTACCTGCTGGCTAAAGGCAAACTTCCACACATCTATCCTACATCTGTCTTTCCTCAATTTGAATTTATGCCCTCTCTGGTGATTATTCTGAGCAAGAGGAAGATCCCATCAGTATTGAGCATGCTCAAACCATTCAAGGCTTTATAAACCTCTATCAGATCACCTTGCAGGTTCCTAGTCTCCAGACACTAATTTGCAAAATTTAAGCCTTTCTTCATAAGAGCAACCCTTTGTTCCATTCACTAATCTCATTGCCCTTCTCTGTACTCGTTCCAACAGCTCTACATCTTTCTTAAAATGAGACCTCCAGACCTGTATACAGTACTCAAGGTGTGGCCTGACCATTGCCTTATACAAGGGGATAATCACCTCCTTATCCCAGCTAGAAAAATTCCTGTATATCATTGACAAGACACTATGAGCTACTCTTGCACACCATCTGCACTGCTCAGAAAATTTCATATCTGCCTGCACAATTACCCCTAGGTCCTTTTCGTTCTCTACCACTGTCAGTGCAGTACCACAGAGTTTATACGTCACTCTGGGGTTACTGCTTCCCCATATGTAGTACTTTACATTGTCAATGTTAAACTTCATCTGCTACCTCTCATCCCATCTCCTGAACTTTTCTAGATCCTGTTGCAGCAGAGTACTGTCATTAGTACCCTTAACAACTCTGCCAACCTCCGACTCGTCTGCAAACTTGGACATTAAGCTTGATATACCATCATCAATATCATTTATAAATACAGAAAACAACAATGGACCCAATACTGAACCCTGAGGGACTCCACTAATAACAGTCCATGATGAGCAGTGTTCATTGATTACCACTCTGTCTTCTCCCACTCAACCATCCCTTTATCCATAGCAGCAATTTGCCTCCAATGCCACACTGCTCCAATTTGTGCAGCAGTCTTCCATGTGCAACTGTATCAAAAGCCTTTCTAAGATCCAAATATATGATATCAAAGTTATTCCCTGCCATCCAGTTCCTTTGTGACCACATCATAGTATCCAATCAAACTGGTCAGGCAAGACTTTCCCTTAACAAAACCATGCTGTGCTCCGAGCTATAACTGAAGTCTTGTCTAGATGATCCTGCAGTGTTTCTTTAACCAGTGCCTCCATTAATTTTCCTGGAACAGAAATTAAACTAACAGGTCTATAATTACATGTGTCGCCCTTTGATCCTCCTTTGTGAATTGGGGACACATTTGCACATCTCCAGTCCATGGGTACCTCCCCTGAGTTCAAAGAAGCTCTCATAATTATGGGTAAGGGGTTGCTTACTTCCTTTGCTGCCTCCTTTAATATAACTGGATAGATCCCGTCCACCCTGGGTGCCTTTTTTATGTTTATCTTCAACAATTTCTTCAACAATATGATATTCTATTTTACTTATGTTGTTGTTATTCAGTTTTTAGGCGCATTAGCAACTAAGGCCCTGTTTCTCCGGGGATATGCGGTGGTCAATCCCTGACCTTTCTGCATCCTTTGTATTTGGTGGTCATGGGCTCGAACCCCGGTCTAATATTTTACTTATATTTTCCTTTTCAGCATTCTTTTTGATGACAATGATTTTTAACAGAAGTGCAACATTTCTCTCTCAGAAGCGACTTTGAACTTTTAAAAAGAAAAAAAGAACACTAGAGGAAGAAAAGATTTTTCCAAAACAAACAGGAGAATTATACTTTTTTAAAAAAGTAGAAAGTAAAATTCAATACCTTATTTATCTACAAACAATTACTGTTCCTAAGGGATACAACACCCATAAACACTAATATATATAACAATATGATTCAATAACTTGAAAAATCAGAGAGGAAAAGGTCTCGCAACTGAAGGCAACATCTGCCTATGATGACAGGATGGAATGGAATAAGGCTACAATGAGACAGAAGCATTTTCAATTGCCCTTCACAAAACTACACATGCTTCAGATAATGCACATCATCCAGTGTTCATTAGAGATGTGGACCGTGACTTGAAAATAGCCAAAGAATTACTGGCCTTAATACCACTGAAAGGTGCCACAATGGGGCATGACATATTTCAAGGACTACAAGAAAAGTGCATTGAAAAATGCCAATTGATCGTGGAAGGAACTTGAAGCTTTGGCTACAGATGGTAAGCCAATGTGTTCTGAAAACACCAGCATGGTTGGATTGATGAAGAAAGGACTTAATATTCACAATATAGCAAAAACTGCTTCCCTAGTATACAATTTGCATTTCACACCAAAAAGTTCTTTGTGGCAAAAAACTATATATGAAGGAAGTTATGGATGCAGTTTTTAAAATTGTTACTTTTATACAGATGTGTATAAAATTGAATTAATTCATAAGCAGTTCATTCCTTTCTATAGAAATTTTCCATACACCTAAAAGTATAGAAAATTTCTATATCATTTTTCATATATATCATATTTCTATATTGTAACATTTCCTTGACAGTTTAGTCAAGGAAATGTTCTGAAGCATTTTTCAGCTTTTAAAGAGAAGATGGATTCGTTCATGAAAATGAAAAACACGCAGGTACCCCAACTTACTGATATACTTTTATTTGCAATATTAGCATTAGCATTAGTAGAGGCATATGATGCAAGAAAGCAAGCTTATTCAGCATCAGCCAAAAAAAAAAAAAAAAAAAACACCCCACTCCCACTTCACCCCTCTGTTCATTCGAAATACCTGTCCAGTTAAGCTTTAAATTTCTTTAGGCTATCAACTTCTACAACAAGTGATGGAAGTCGGTTCCACCAACCAACCACCCGCTGGCCAAAGGCAAATTTCCGCACATCTATCCGACATCCGTCCTTCCTCAATTTTAATTTATGCCCACTGAGGTGATTATTCTGAGCAAGATGAAGAATCCCATTGGCATTGAGCATGCTCAAACCATTCAAAGCCTTATACACCTCTATCAGATCACCTCGCCGGTGCCTAGTCTCCAGACTCTGTAATTTGCAAAACTTAAGCCTTTCTTAATTAATAGCATAACCCCTCCTCCCCTCCTGTCCTGTCTATCCTTTCTATACACATTGTATTCCCCAAATTCCAGTTCCCCATTACTTATATCTGTGTGACACCACATCTCTGATATCCCAACAATATCTGCCTTTGATGTTTTGAGCAATACCTCAAATTCATCAAATTTATTTACCAAACTCCTAGCATTGGTGTACACGCAGGTATACATGCACCTGTTTCTATTCTTAGCTACCCTAACACAACCCATGTGTTTACTTGTACCGCAATGACTACCAGCAGTCTCTGAAATATCCTGCATCTTGTTTTCCAGGCTTCTGCTCATTTCAATAGAAGCAGTGCAAGAATCACTTCCACCTCTGCCAGTGGCTACTGTTAATCTATTAGTCCTTGTATCCCCCCCAACTAGCAGTTTTCCGACCCACCTAACACTGCCTCGACAGCATCAGCAAAAATTCTTGCACCCTTTCTATTTAAGTGTATCCCATCCCTGTAGAAGCAATCTCTCCTGTTAACAAGTACAGTCCAGGCTGAAAAAAATTTTACCCCTTGAGCCTTGCACAATCCCTCCAGGGCCGAATTGATCGACAAGGCTCTCATCATATACTCCCTCCTATCGTGTCTGGGCAGAATTGCAGACACTTTCAAGTTCAACCCTAATTCACGGCTTTTTTTCAACAGTGACTTGTACTTGCTAAGTAATTCCGCCGGTCTCCTACTCTTAATATCATTAGTGCCAACGTGTACAACTATATCACCTTTTGTGCCCTTAAAAGATGATATCCGCTCTACAACGTCATCAACCTTTGCCCCTGGCAGACATACCCTGGTCCTATTCCACCTATCCTTTTTACAAAGCATGTTCCCCGTTTCCCTGACAATAGAGTCACCAACAACTACTAGTTCCTGTGGGACCAGCGCATTCTGCCTAGGGGGCTGCCTCTGTGTTGCCTGATGACCAAGTGTAAGCTCTGGCGTTGATGTGGGCAGCTGAGAGCTTGATGGGCCCTCAATTTATTTCCTTCGAGGGCATCCACCCTGTCCTTCAAGCTCTCATAAAGGCCCATAACAACGCTGAGTTGTCGCCTGATTTCCTTGCACTCCTTACATCGCGCACACACAAAGACATCCCCCTTGGCAGTATCATGTCCCGTACCCGACTGCTCCGCAAACATCAAGCAAACAGTGCATTTTAAAAGACTGTGATTCAGAGGGCAACTGCCCCCCTCAGTTCTCCCCTGAACCACAGCACTCCCATTAGCTTGAGTCTTTTGCTTTGCTGCTCTGGTCAGAGTCATGATTCCGATTTAATTCAATAAAATTCAAAACAAAAATTAAATCCTTAAGTTATATCCCAAAACAGTTATGTTATATATATTTTTTTTCGGTATCTAGTGTTTTCTACGAGTTCCCTTTATACAACTTCCGTATCACGTGTACCACTATAGTTATGTATTAATTATTTGTTACGATTAAGTCGTTATATATATATATATAGAGTTAAAAATACTATTTAATTGACAATAAAGTTTATCAAGATTAATAGATTTACTGATTAATTGATAATATTATATTATGCACTATACTACACTAAGCTTATGCTATCGTGTAAAAATGGCGGGAATTCACGAACGGTATTTCTACGGACTCGTAAGTATTGATTTGCTTCCAAATCTCGCTATCTCAATTTAGAATAAACTAAGGATTCTAACTAGGTCTATAATCTACTTATAGAAGATAATTTGATATAACAATTGGTTAATAAATCGACTAAATTTGGTTAAAAAAAAAAAAAAAAAAAAAAAAAGACCTCTCGTCCAATTTGTGACACGTGGATTTGATACCGTTACCGATACTAAGTAATATCTACAAAATCTCTGTCTAAGTTAAACTTTAAACTAAGTATCGTAACTAGGAATATAAAGCTACTCTAGAAAATAAGTTAATATGACAATTTAAACTAATAAAGCAGAAAATAAATCAGGAAAAACTTCTCTGTTTCAAGAGCTTTAAGGATCAACGTCCGCACAGGCTAACCTCGAACAGATGTAAATGATCACTTGAATGCCTTAGGTTAAAACTACAAAGCTGAAAGCAAATGGTTAACAGAAATGTATGACGATACTAAATCACCCAAAGGGAAACTTGGTTTGTGAAAGGAACACGTGGCTGCTGGCAATTTAGTTTACATTAGCATAGGCACATGATGCAAGAAAACAAGCTTCTTATATAGCATCAGCTAAAAAAAAAAAAAAAAAATCAAATCTAATTTCAAACATCCACTCGCTCCAAATGTTTGTCTTGTTCTGCCTTGAATGTTTAAGCTATCAATTTCTACAACGACAGATGTAAGTTTGTTCCAGCAATCAACCACACGCTTGCTAAAGGCAAACTTCCACACATCTATCATACAGCTGTCTTTACTCAATTTTAATTTATGCCCTCTCAGGTGATTATTCTGAGCAAGAGGAACAATCCCATCAGCATTCAGCATGCTCAAACCATTCAAGGCTTTATACACCTCGATCAGATCACCTCGCAGGTGTCTAGTCTCCAAACACTGTAATCCACAAAACTTAAGACCAACATTTTGTTCCATTCACTAATCTTGTTGCCCTTCTCTGCACTCGCTCCAGCAGCTCTACATCCTAACTAAAATGAGACCTCCAGACCTGTATACAGTACTCAAGGTGTGACCTGACCATTGCTTTATACAAGAGGATAATCACCTCCTTATCTCTGCTAGAAAAATTCCTGTATATCATTGACAAGACACCATGAGCTACTCATGCAGACCATCTGCACTGCTCAGAAAAATTCATATCTGCCTACACAATTACCCTCAGGTCCTTTTCATTCTGTACCACTGTCAGTGTAAAAACACACAATTGATAAGTTAATCTGGGGTTACTGCTTCTCATATGTGATACTTTACATTTGTCAACGTTAAACTTCAGTTGCCACCTCTCAGCCCTTCTGCTCAACTTTTATAGATCCTGTTGCAGCAGCAGACTGTCATTAGTGTCATTAAAAACCCTGCCAAGCTTCATATCGACTGAAAATTTGGACATTAAGCCTGATATACCATCATCAATATCATTAATAAATACTGAAAACAATAATGGACCCAACCCTGACGGACTACACTAATAATATTAGTCCACGAAGAGTAGTGCCCGTTGATTACCATTCTCTGTCTTATCCACTCAACCATCCTAGCCGACCGGGCTAGCCGAGTGGGTAAAGTACCTGCCCGGCAACCCAAAGGTCGCGGGTTCGATTCCCGCCTCGGGCTTGGATCAAAGTACTGCAAAAACCTTGGGAGGTGCAGTATGGCCACAGAAGCCGATGCGCCAACAACTACCAAATCAAAAAAAAAAAAAAAAAAAAAATCAATCACTCAACCATCCCTTTATCCATAGCATAAATTTGCCTCCAATGCCACACTGCTCCAATTTGTGCAGCAGTCTTCCATGTACAACAGTATCAAAATCCTTTCTAACATCTAAATTTCAAAGTTATTCACTGCATCCAGTTCCTTTGTGACCACATCATAGTATCAAATCAGATCAGTCAGACAGGACTTCCCCTTAACAAAACCATGCTGTGTCTGAGCTATAACTGAAGTCTTGTCTATGCAGTGCTTCTTTAAACAGTGCCTCCATTAATTTCCCTGAACAGAAGTCAAACTAACAGGTCTGTAACCCTTTGATCCTCCTTTGTGAACTGAGGTCACATTTGCATATCTCCAGTCCATGGGTAGCTCCCCTGAATCCAAGAACTCTCTCATAATTATGGCTAAGGGTTTGCTTACTTCCTTTGCTGCCTCCTCTAATATAAATGGATAGTTCTCATCCACCCCAGGTGCCTTTCTTATGTTTATCTTCAACAAAGGAAAGGCACCAGGGGTTATTTCCCTAACTTAAATTTCTTAAGTAAAGTTAAACCAAATCTTTGAAGGAGTTTACATATATTATTTCCAATTTACATAAAGAGTTGATACAGAATTTTATTATTTTAAGGGACTTGAGCCACAATTTAGCCTTTTTGAATACATTAACTATTGCAGATTTGACTGATTTGATTTGGTAGTTGTTGGCGCATCGGCTTCTGTGACCATATTGCACCTCCCAAGGTTTTTGCAGTACTTTGATCAAGCCCGAGGCGGGAATCGAACCCGCGACCTTTGGGTTGCCGGGTAGGTACTTTACCCACTCGGCTAGCCCGGTCGGCCAACTATTGCAGATGACAATTTTCAAGTGTATGATTTTATTGGCACATTAGCAAACAAAGTTACGACATTTATAAATTAGGTTTCATAAACAATATAAAGAGGTTTTTTAAAAAGGATTCTAGCAGAATCCAAAAAATGGAAAAAAGGTGCTAAGGAGAATGCTAGTCAGGATCATTAGTTTATTCTGAATTGAGACAGCAAGATTTGGAAGATAATTAATACTTAAGTGTCCGTAGATTTACCGTTCATATCTTGCCGACTTTGTTATAGGATACGATATATCCCGAACCAGATAGCGTTAGTACAGTATAGTATATAATATAATATCGTCAATTAATCAGCAAAATCTATTAATTTTGTTAAACTTCGTTGCCAGTTAAATTGTACTTTTAACTAAATACATATAACAACTCAGATTACAAACGTAACATAATTAATATATAACTTTTGATGCGAAAGTTATATAAAGGGAACTCGTAGATAATATTTGATACTGAAAAATATATGTAGCATTATAACTGTGTTGAGATACAAGTTTAGGGTTATAATTTTGTACTGAAATTGAAATTTTATTGAAATTAAATCGAAATCATGACTCAGACCAGAGCAGCAAAGCAAAAGGCTCAAACTAATGGGAGTGCTGGGGCTCAGAGGAGAACTCAGGGTGGGCAGTTGCCCTCTGAATCACAGGCTTTTAAAATGCACCGCTTGAATGATGATTGTGGAGCAATCGGGTACGGGATATGATATTGCCACAGGGGATGTCTTTGTGTGTACGCGATGCAAGGAGAGTAACGAAATCAGGCGACAATTCAGCATTGTTATGGGCCTATATGAGAGCTTGAAGGACAGGGTGGATGCCCTCGAAGGATCTAAATCAAGGGCCCCATCAAGATCTCAGCTGCCCACATCAACACCAGAGCTTGCACTTGGTCATCACGCACCACAGTGGCAACCACCAAGGCAGAATGCGCTGGTCCCACAGGAACTAGTAGTTGTTGGTGACTCTATTATCAGGGAAATGAGGAACATGCTTTGTAAAAAGGGTAGGTGGAACAGGACCAGGGTATGTCTGCCAGGGGCAAAGGTTGATGACGTTGTAGAGCGGATATCATCTTTTAAGAACACAAGGGGTGATATAGTTATACACGTTGGCACTAATGATATTAAGAGTAGGAGACCGGCAGAATTACTTAACAAGTACAGGTCACAGTTGAAAAAAAGCTGTAATTTAAGATTGAATTTGGAAGTGTCTGCAATTCTGCCCAGACATGTGTCGATCAATTAGGCTTTGGAAAGATTCTGCAAGGCTCAAGGGGTAGAATTTTTTTCAGCCTGGTCTGAACTTGTTAACCGGAGAGACTGCTTCTACGGAGATGGGATACACTTAAATAGAAAGGGTGCAGGAATATTTGCGGATGCTATCGAGGCAGTGTTAGGTGAGTCAGAAAACTGCTAGCTTGGGGGGGGGATACAAGGACTAATAGATTAACAGTAGCCACTGGCATAGGTGAAAGTGATTCTTGCACTGCTTCTATTGGAATGAGCAGAAGCCTGGAAAACAAGATGCAGGATATTTCAGAGACTGGTGGGAGTCATTGCGGTACAAGTAAACACATCGGTTGTGTTAGAGTAGCTAAGAAAAAGAATAGGTGCATGTATACTTGCATGTACACCAATGCTAGGAGTTTAGTAAATAAATTTGATGAATTTGAGGTATTGCTCAAAACATCAAAGGCAGATATTGTGGGGATTTCAGAGATGTGGTGTCACACAGATATAAGGAATGCAGAACTGGAATTTGGGGAGTACAATGTCTACAGAAAGGATAGACAGGATAGGAAGGGAGGAGGGGTTATGCTATTAGTTAAGAAACACATAAAATCCAAGGAAGTGAAGCCAGTCGACATTGCTGGACAGTGCAGTGTCGAGTCAGTTTGGTGCGACATAAGCATTGGGAGATCAAAATTGATAGTAGGAGTGTGCTATAGGCCTAATGACTCTGATGAGTATAATAAGAAACTGTACAGTGAAATAGAGTGAGCCAGTAAATCACAGAGTCTTATAATGGGGATTTTAGTTTCCCAGATATTGACTGGAATTTGTGGGTTGGTCACTCACACACTAGCAAGGATTTTGTGGATTTATTGGATGATTGTTTTCTACATCAGTATGTTCGGGAGGCAACTAGAGGGAGTAATACTCTCGATTTGATTATCAGTAGTGATTCTTCGTGCATTAAGAACCTGTAGATAAAGGAACCACTAGGTGGCAGTGATCACAGTGTGCTAAAGTGGGATTTACTCAAAGAGGTAACTACCATCAGGGGTAAAGGGAAGGGTTATTGCTTTTATAAAGGCAACTACTATGGTCTGAGACAGTATTTAAATTCTATACAGTGGGACCAACTGATGATGTTACCAACAGCAAATTCAAAATGGGAAGTATTCAAAGAACTTATCTTGGAAGCTACTAGGCTTTACATACCAACTAAGAAATATTGTTCAAGGTTTAGGCCTAAAGATGTCAGATGAACTAATGAGATACATGGCAGAGAAGAAAAATGCATGGGATACATATAAATTAGCACGTGACACAGAAGCCTATGATAGATATAAGCTGGTCTGTAACCAAGTCCCAAAGGAGGTTAGGCAGGCAAAGGTAGATTATGAGAAATCTTTGGCAAACAATGCAAAGAAAATCAGCAAAGAGTTCTTTATTTATGTAAACTCTAAAAGGAAGGGGATGAATCAGATTGGTCTACTTGATATCGATGGTTGAACTGTTGATGATCCTGCTCAGGTAGCTAACAAACTAAATGAATATTTTGCATTGACATTCACACATGAGGAGTTATTCAGCAAGGGGAATGCCAGAGGTGTATTCAACTCTGGCAGTAAGCTAGATAATCTTGTAATAACTGAGAGTAAAGTGGAGGAGAAATTGTTGAAGATAAACACAAGAAAGGCACCTGGGGTGGATGGGATCTATCCAGTTATATTAAAGGAGGCAGCAAAGGAAGTAAGCAAACCCTCAGCCATAATTATGAGAGCTTCCCTGGACTCAGGAGAGGTACCCAAAGACTGGAGATGTGCAAATGTGACCCCAATTCACAAAGGAGGATCAAAGACTGTCACAAGTAATTATAGCCCTGTGAGTTTAATTTCTGTTCAAGGAAAATTAATGGAGGCACTGGTTAAAGAAGCACTGCAGGATCATCTAGACAAGACTTCAGTTATAGCTCGGACACAGCATGGTTTTGTTAAGGGGAAGTCTTGCCTGACCAATTTGATTGGATACTATGATGCAGTTCCAAAAGAACTGAATGCAGGGAATAACTTTGATATTATATACTTGGATCTTAGAAAGGCTTTTTGATACTGTTGCACATGGAAGACTGCTGCACAAATTGGAGCAGTGTGGCATTGGAGGCAAATTGCTGCCATGGATAAAGGGATGGTTGAGGGGGAGAAGACAGAGAGTGGTAATCAATGGACACTGCTCATCGTGGACTAATGTTATTAGTTAAGTCCCTCAAGGTTCAGTGTTGGACCCATTATTGTTTTCTGTATTTATAAATGATATTGATGATGATATATAGAGCTTAATGTCCAAGTTTGCAGATGATACAAAGGTTGGCAGGGTTGTTAAGGAAACTACTGATGCTATGCTGCTGCTGGAACAGGATCTAGAAAGGTTGAGCAGATGGGCTGAGAGGTGGCAAATGAAGTTTAACATTGATATATGTAAAGTACTACATATGGGAAACAGCAACCCCAGAGCAACGGATCAACTCTGTGGTACTACACTGACAGTGGTAGAGAATGAAAAGGACCTGGGGGTAATTGTGCAGGCAGATATGAAGTTCTCTGAGCAGTGCTGATGAGCTGCAAGAGTAGCTCATGGTGTCTTGTCAATGATATACAGGAATTTTTCTAGCAAGGATAAGGAGGTGATTATTCCCTTGTTAAAGGCAATGGTCAGGCCACACCTTGAGTACTGTATACAGGTCTTTAGGCCTCATTTCAAGAAGGATGTAGAGCTGCTGGAACGAGTACAGAGAAGGGCAACAAGATTAGTGAATGGAACGAAGAGGTGCTCTTACGAAGAAAGGCTTAAGTTTTGCAAATTACAATGTCTGGAGACTCGGCACCAGGAGGTGATCTGATAGAGGTGTATAAAGCCTTGAATGGTTTAAGCATACTCAATGCTGATGGAATTCTTCCTCTTGCTCAGAATAATCACCTAAGAGGGCATAAATTCAAATTGGGGAAAGACAGATGTATGACAGATGTGCGGAAATTTGCCTTTAGCCAGCGAGTAGTTGGATGGTGGAACAGACTTCCATCCCTTGTTGTGGAAGTTGATAGCCTAAATAAATTTAAGGCTGAGCTGGACAGGTATTTGGAACAAACGGAGGGATGAAGTGGGAGTGTTTTTTTTTTTGGATGATGCTGCATAAGCTTCCTTTCTTGCATCTTATGCCTCTACTAATGCTAATGCTAGCTAAAACTAGAAGTAAAATAAGAAATATTGCCATAAGAATGAATTCGGGAATAGAAAGTCTGAGGGATAAGATGATTACATCACATTTGTGATAGTTTGTACACATGAAGAGAATGAACTTAGAAAGATTACAAAAAAGAATGTTTGAGATGAAAATGGACAAGAGGCTGCTGAGAGGAAGACTCAGGAAGAGATGGAGAGATCAAATTAGAGATGTGGAAACAAAAGGAATTGATTGAGAGAATGATAGAAGACAAGATTTGGGAAGATAAAAAAAGATGAAGGCTTTGGCTCAGCTTACCCAGCTTTAGTTTGGAATGGTGAGGAAGATAACTTTTTATAGAGGTTACCTGATCAAAATGTTATGTATACATATGTTTAAAAGGTGGTATATATAATAAAAATATATGCTTTGTTTTATATATTTGCATATAAATTAATAAGTTATAAAAATAATAAATAAAATGATGTTAAAACATCTGACATTGTCACTGCTGGATAAAATCTGAGTGTATAAGGCTCAGTCAAATGGTTAAAAGCAGAAAAATGTGTGTCATTAAAGTCTGTGCACTCAATTAAAATATGTCTGAGAGATAAAACTGTGTCACAGGACTAACACATAGGAGAGTTATCAGCCCTCAACAAATACAAATGTGTCAGATGAATGTTGTTGTTTGGTTTTTAGGAGCATTAGCAACTAAGGCCATATTGCTCCGGGGACATGCGGTGGTAATTCCATGACCTTTCTGCATCCTCCGATTTTGGTGGTCACAGGCTCAAACCCAGGTCTAATCAAGAAGCGTGTGCTATGCACTACTGCCCACCTGGCTATGGATGCATCCTATGTGGGTTAGAGCAAGAACAACTTCTTCTTTATGATTCCTGCACAGACTAGGCTGCCATGGTTCAACTACAGGTTTTATCTGGTATAAATTATTTGTTGTCTGTCTATTCCATGAATCCTGCCACTGGGAGTGCATTATCTTATTGGGTATTATTTACCTGTAGTCTGTATAGGAAACTAACATGCAGCAGTTATTAGTTGCAACTGCTGATTTGGCTGCAGTATTAGCCAAACCATTTTCACTAATAACTAATCCCATTTTGAATGGGAATCCAGCAGAGGTGGATATGATATTTGCATTCATGGAGAGAATGGATCTTCTGCTGAACTTGAGACAGAACTGGATGGGAATCATATATCACCAATAATAAAGCTTGTAAGACACTCAAAGAATTTGAATATAAAATGAACCATTGGTACTGGCAAGTATTAATGTAATCCAAGGCTAACTCTATCGCATGCAGCTCTGCAATAAATATGCTTCATTCAGGAAACATCTGCTCGGATATAGTGGCATTCAAAAAGATAGCAGCAGCAGATTCTACATATGATCCAACTTCAAGCCATCTATGTAAACTGCTGTGAATTCAGAATGTTCAGATTAGTGAGAACCAATAGAATAGAACTATAGGTAGACAGATAATGGACTATCAGACTTTACCCAGTTCCTAAGGAAAAAGTCACATGCCAGAACATGAGCATGCCAGGGTGGAAGGGGCTGCCTCGGTGATGGAGTAACCTTGTCTACCTTGATGTTAAGTTCTCTAAGTAGCCCTTGAAAATGAATACCAAAAGGAGAATCGGCAGTCTCTGATGGGTGTTGTAAAAATTTTCCCATTGTAGCTCAAAAAAGGATAGCCATATAGGATGGACTAGCAGGTATTTCAGTTATAAAGCATAACATAGAGACAATAACAGTGGTTCATTTTCTTCTACGTAGAGGCTTTGTACATAGAGGCAGGATATTTGAAATGCTCCAGTAGCAATACGGATAGCCTGCTGATGGACAGGGTCCAGCCATCGACGTACACAATTTCCAGCAGATGAATATACCTGGAACCCATAATCAAGTTTAGAATGCATAAGTGCATGGTAGATGCATAATAAGGTTAATCTGTCCACAGCCCAAGATGTGGAAGAGAGAGCACGGAGAATGTTCATTTTGTACAGAGTTGCTGGATGTGTTCTAGAAACATCAAATTTTTACTTACAAGTCCCAAGAATAGGAGAATGCTGAAGCTTCTCATGCACTTTATACAGAGTTGATGGATGTGGTTCTAGAAATGTCAACATTTTATCAAATACCAGTTGCAAGAATTTTATGTCTATCACTACTGAAATGGCATTATGTCCAAGTCTCAATTCAGGTTCAGGATGAAGATTATGTTTACAACAATGTATGCAGATTTCTGCAGTGAGAATCTGAATCCATTAACAAGTGCCAAGGAATTAAGGCGACTGATGGCTTGTTGCAGTTGTCTTTCAAAAACCTTCATGTTGCATGACTGAGAAAACATGCTAAAGTCGTCAACATAGAGGACACTGTTTACAGTTGTAGGAATTTGTTGATGGAATTTACTCCGATGGCAACAAGTAATGCTTAATACTGATATTTTGTGGTAGTCCCTCCTCTTGGCAAAAGGGACAAGTCTTTTAAGATAACAAATCTCCAAGTTGTGTCATACACTTTCCTCATATCAAAGAATACAAACACAAGATGTTCAAATTTTCAGAAAGCATCCGGGATGGATGTTTACAGTCTAATAAGATAGTCCAGAGTGTATTGGTTCTTTCAGAAGCCACAGTGGATGTTGAAGAGAAGGTCATCTGATCCTAAATACCATATTAAATGAAAATTAACCATTCTCTCCAGGATTCTGCATGGGCAGCTACTCGGAGCGATAGGAGGATCCTTTCCCAGCTTTGCAAAGGCAAGAATGGTTGCCATGCACCAAGCATTAGAAACTGTTCTTCAATAAAGATTCTGTTCTACAGAAGGAGCAAGTGATCAAACAGATTTTGGTGAACGGTCCTTAATCATTTCATAATGGATGCCGTCTGGTCCAACAACATCTGCCTTAGAAAGGGTGAGAGCTCTTTTTAGTTCTTGTACAGTGAATGGCCCATTGTAGGAATAAAGGCCCTTTGATGAGAAATGAAGTGCTTCATTTTCACTTTTATTTTTCAGGATCAGAAACTCTGGGGAATAGGAAGATATCGCAGACATATTGGAAAATGTTTCCCCAAGAGCACTGACTATTGCAGTTGGCTCTGCAATAGTGCATCCATTATATTCTAGGCTCGATGAAGGGTGAGATATATATATTTCCCTTCATTTTCTGGATTTTATCCCAGACCATTTTAATGAACTGAGTAATTGATGATATGAAAACTTTGGGACTGAGTAACTGATTATGTGAAATGGATCCATGTCTGACGAGGAATGTAGTGTGCTTTGGCCCATGCATGTTTAAAGGCTATTAAATTGGCCATGGTAGGATATCATTGAAACATACCCCGAGTTTTGTTTTGAGACTTTTCTGTATTCCACCATAGTTTGGGAAAAGTTGGAAACCATGTACATGTTTTTGGAATGGCAATTGAAGCTGCAGGAGCAATATTTTCTGTGATGTACATCACTGCAGCATTGATAGACTCCTGACTGACTGTAGTGATGTCAAATTCTTCCAGATGTTGAAAGGCAGTCCAGTCAGCCTGATCATCCTTCAGTACCTAAAAGAAAGGCATGGATTTCCACTAATTAGTGTGGTTATCACTTCCACATGTATTCTTCTCCATGTCCCAATTAAGTGAAGAGAGGAGGGAAGGAGAGCAGATAGAAAGATCAATGGCAGAAAACATACTGGTAGACACGTGAAAGAAGGTGTCAGTTTCCATATTTAGAAGGGAGAGATCATTGTCAGTGGATATAAGCTCTATGACACATCCCCTTCCAGAACATAACTTAGCCAGGTGGGCAGGAGCAGCAGTGCGCAGCCACGCTTCTTGATTAGACCGGGATTCGAGCTCGTGAGCCACCAAATACGGAAAGGTCAGGGAATGACCACCGCATATCCCCGGAGCAATGTGGCCTTAGTTGCTAATGCTCCTAAAATCCAAATAACAACAACATCCCCTTCCATTAATATCAGCACTACAGCACAGGGTGTCACAGCCATTGAAATCCCTGAGAAGCAGGACATGGGAGGACAGCTCCACAATGAGATCATCAAGGTCTCTCTGGGAGATGTCAGCCCCAGGTGGCAAATACACTGAATAGATGGTTAATAAAAACCCAACCATAAGGCAAATTGTTACTGCTTATAAGTTAGTTGAAAGTGGCACAGATTGGGATGGGCAATGATGGCAACTCATTCATTGGCAGGTCCATCTCCAGTTCTGTCCTTACATATGATAGTAACATTATGAAGTGATGGGTTTTCATTTGTCTTCAAATATGTCTCCTGCAAACATATTTGAGCATACCGACTCATCTTTTGTAGGATGTCCTTCATGTCATCAGTATTTTGCCGGAATCCACAACAATTCCACTGTAGTCTTCACAAGGAGTTCTAAGACTGTTTTTGTCAGGCACCTCTTCCTTGATATGTATTTTTTCTTGAGAACTAGGATGTACTTCAGGTTTCTTATTCTTTTCTCCAGTAATTTCTTTTGTTACTGGTGGAGCATTAGGAGTTGAAGATATAGGAGTGGCGATTGATTGATCCCTTTGTGCAAGTTTCATTGAGCTTAACAGTTAATGTGCGATGAGAATGAATGGTCATTTCGGTCTGATGGTGGAACATCTCTCTGCTGCCTTCTGAGCATAGGTAGGTTTATTTGCATTTATAGATTTCATTGCTTTTCTTGCCTCCCAATATGATATGTTTGGCTCTGCCTTAAGTTTTGTATTTCTTTTTTCTTTCTTCCACCTCTAGATGCTCATGAATATGTAGCGTGTTCTCCTTGGAAGTTAATAGAGGTGGGTTTTGTGGCAGAACATGATGTAGCTTTGTGGTCCTTTACAGCATATCAAGCACATGCAAAGGGCTCCACAATAGGCCATTTGCAAGTGTCCATATTTCTGGCACTTAAAGCACCTTAGAGGATTTGGGACATAAGGACACAAGGGACAATTAATATAGCCAGCTTTTATCTCAATAGGAGACGTCTGTAAATTAAATGTCAGGATAATATTTCTAGTGGGAATATGTTTTCTATCCATATGCATGAATATTCGTTTTGCAGCTGTTACTCCTTGGGGTTTTAATTCAGAACAGAATTCCTTTTCAGACACTTCCATGAGTTATTATTGTTATTGTTATTTGGTTTTTAGGAGCATTACCAACTAAGACCATATTGCTCCAGGATACGCGATGGTCATTCCCTGACCTTTCCGCATCCTCCGTATTTGGTGGTGACGGGCTCGAACCCCGGTCTAATCAAGAAGCATGTGCTACGCGCTGCTGCTCCTTCCCACCTGGCTATGGAGGCACCACTTCCATGAGTGATTGGCATTCTACCTATAGATGTGGCTTGGAGGAGCTGTTCTGAATTTTTCTCACTTCTGGTCTCAATGAGGATGTCTCCTGAATGAAGTAATTTGACAGATTTAGGAGAGCCTGCCAGCCGTTCCAAACCCTGCTGGATAAAGTAGGGTGACATTATCCTCATACGTTTCTCACTTGTAGAATGCATTACCAGGTAATGGGGTATTGGACCTGATACTACTTCTGTTTTCTGACTTTTTCTGAAGTGATATTATTGGGGTCAACATTTAATTTTTCAGATAGGGAACATGTTGTGGCCCCAGAAGAAATTTTTTGTTCAGCTCTCAGGTTCCCTGCCCACTACATGGCCCAAATGGGATGCCCACTACCCAGCAAGCAATAAATGCACTCAGAAGTGGCACACCAAGGCTACCAAGATACCATATCCACACCACTGCCAGCTTGAATCCTGTCTCTTGGACCACGAGGGTAGGGACATGGCATTCACACAACTGATCCTTGCAGGTGAACAAACTAGCTGACTGATCCTGGCCGGACTAACCAGAACCACCTGTCCAGTCAAAGCAGAGGCCAAAGTGATGTACTTAAGCTGGGCCTCTCGACCACCAGGTTCCTCTCTCCCCCTTTCCGAATTTCTACAGGTTGCAGTGCACAGCAAACACACCAGATTTCCATGATGTTAGCCTGGAACCTAGGCTGTGGGCATTGGATCCCAGTGATGCTAATCTGGAGGGCCAGCAGCATCACTGGGAGGTCCCATCACCACGTACAGGTGCCCACGTCGAGGGGAAGAAACAGAGTTAACAGAGTGTCAATGTTATACTATTTTAAAATAGAAGTATATAGATATTGGTATTCTAGAGTTCTACAAGTTTTCCTAACTGCTGCCATAATGGTGCAAGCAATGTTTTTAAGTACACATACACTGAGCGATCACTGAATTATGACCACCCTTATGAAAAGTGAATGCGACCTGTTGACCACCTGAGGTACGAGAGTGCGCAGTTAGTTGACCTACATAGCATAGATAAGGTGTTGGTGGTTCAGTAGGTAGTAAAATTCCGAGCGTGATGGGTAAAAGGAAGGATTTATCGGACTTTTATAAAGGACAGATTGTGGGAGCTTGACGAGCTGGTGCCTCAATTTCCCAAATTGCTGAACTGGTGGAGTGTTCAAGAGCTGCTGTAGTTAAAGTTTACCAGGACTGGCATCGAAATGGTCAAACAATGACCCAACAGCAAAACTGCAAAGGTCAGTGAAAGGTTGTTGAAGTTAGAGGTGAAACAGGTCTGCCAGGTCTGATGACTCATACAGGCGAACAGGCACAGCACAGTTCAAGAGTTGACTACCCAATACAACATGGTCCAGCCCGGAACAATATCTGCCATGATCGTGCGTTGCACACATGAGCTATACCAGCAGATGACCCCTACGGCAACCTCTCCTAACCAAGGTTCATCAGTGTAAAAGACTCGCCTGGTGCAAAGAGCATGAAAATTGGACGTTAGAAGACTATAAGAAGGTGTGCTGGTCAGATGAATCACGTTATTTACTCCACACTGTGGATGGTCATGTACAGATTTGGCATCAACAACGTGAGGCTCTTCATCCATCATCCATGGTATCAAAAGTGCAGGCCAGTGGAGGCAGTTGTATGGTATGGAGCATGTTTCACTGACAGGAACTTGGACCCCTGGTGCATGTGGAACAACGTATCATTGGTCTCCGATATCGTCAACTGCTTGCTGACTGTGTACAGCCCACTATGTTGCATTTTTTTCCAAATGACGATGATGTCTTCCAAGATGACAATGCGCAGGCCATCGGCCACTTGTTGTGCAGGAATGGTTTGAGGAACACAGTTCTGATTTCCAGCATATCGATTGGCCTCCAAACTCCACTGATATCAATTTCACAGAGCACTTGTGGAACACTATGGAAAGGCATATCAGGCATCTGGATACACCAATCATCTCCATACCTGCATTGCTGGTCACACTACACACAGCTTGGTTGGCCATACGTCCCAAATGCTTCCGATATCTTGTTGAATCAATGCCACGTCAGACAGCTGCTGTACTGAGAGCAAAAGGAGGACCTACGAAGTATTAGAATTTTTTTTTTTTTTTTTTTTTGCATAAGAAAATTAACATATCTGCTCTGAGTTCAAGGCTAACTGATGAACATTTGTAAGAAATACTCAGATTAGCTTTGTCTCATTATGTAAAGCAAAATACAGTAAAATCTCATTAATACACACTTGGTTTATACAAAGTACTCGTTAATATGGAACACATACCAATCCCCTGCAAAAGGATAGGCTTTTCTATGTAAATATATTCATTTATTACAAAATTTGGTTAATATGTATTACAAAGTTCATTTTCACACCGTGAGATATAAATATTGTTATGCTGTACGTTTAATACAAATCTTGGCACATCTGTCCAATTATTGCCCCTATTGCCTCTGGTCACTCGATCCCCTGCTTCTCAAAGGATGGCACTGACTTGTTATTAAAAAATCAGTTTTTCTAAGTTGTTTACATACACTCCCTCACTCTCCACAGGATTAAGGGCAGTTGCAATTGTTATGCCAGTTCAAAGAGTATTTTCCTACTCTAAAAGGAAGGGGATGAATCTGACTGGTCCACTTGATATCGACTGTTGACGATCCTGCTCAGATAGCAAACAAACTGAATGAGTATTTTGCATCTACATTCACATATGAGGAGCTATTAAGGTTTGAAAATGGCAGAATTGTAGCAGGGTGCTTAATGATTTTGTAATAACTGAGAGTAAAGTGGAGAAGAAATTGTTGAAGTTAAACATAAGAAAGGCACCTCGGGTGGATGGGATCTATCCAGTTATATTAAAGGAGGCGGCAAAGCAACTAAGCAAGCCCTTAGCCATAATTATGAGGGCATCCTTGGACTCAGGGGAGGTCCCCACGGACAGGAGATGTGCAAACATATCCCCAATTCACAAAGGGGATTGAAGGGTGACATGAGTAATTACACACCAGTTAGTTTAACTTCTGTTCCGGATAAAATAATGGAGTCACTGGTTAAAGATGCACTGCAGGATCATCTAGACAAGACTGCAGTAATAATTCATTCAGACACAGCATGGATTTGTTAAGGGAAAGTCTTGTCTGACAAATTTGATAGGATATTATGATGTGGTTACAAAGGAATTGGATGCAAAAAATAATTTTGATATCATATATTTGGTTTTCAGGAAAGCTTCTGACACAGTTGCGCATGAAAGACTATTGTACAAATTGGAGCAGAATGGTATTAAGGGTAAGTTGTTAAAATAGATAAAAGGATGGTTGAGTGGGAGAAGACAGAGGGTGGTAATTAATGGGTGCTGCTCTTCATGGACTAATGTTATTAGTGGAGTCCCACAGTGTTCGGTGTTGGGTCCTCTGTTTTGTATATTTATCAATGATAATGATGAAGGTATAACAGGCTTAGTGTCGAAGTTTGCAGATGACAAAGGTTGGCAGGGTTGTTAATGACAGTAATGGCAGTGTGCTACTGCAACAGGATCTAGATAATTTGGGCAGATGGGCTAAGAAGTGGCAACTGAAGTTTTAACCTTGACAAATGCAAAATACTGCATATGGGTAAAAGTAACCCCAGAGAAACGTACAAACTGTGCGGTACTACACTTAAGGTGGTAGAAAATTAAAAAAAAAAGGGAGTAATTGGGCAGTCAGATATGAAGTTTTCTGAGCAATGCAGACAGGCTGCCAGGGCAGGTCATGGGGTTTTGTCAATGATATATAGGAATTTTGCTAGCAGGGAAAAGGAGGTGATTGTCCCTCTGTATAAGGCAATGGTCAGGCCATGCCTTGAGTACTGCGTACAGGTCTGGAGGCCTCGTTTTAGGAAGGATGTAGATTTACTTGAGTGTGTACAGAGAAGGGCAACAAGATTGGTGAGAGGAATGAAGGGATCCTCTTACCAAGAGAGGCTTAAGTTCTGCAAATTGCAGTGGCTGAAGACTAGGCACCTGCATGGTGATCTGATTGAGGTATATAAGGCCTTGAATGAGTTGAGCACGCTGAATTCTGATGGGATCCTTCCACTTGTTCAGATTACGAACCTAAGAGGACATAAATTCAAATTAAGAAAAGACAGATGTAGAATAGATGTGCAGAAATTTGCCTTTAGCCAGCAGGTGGTTAATTGCTGGAACAAACTTCCATCTGTCGTTGTGGAAGTTGATAGGTTAAATAAATTTAAGGAGGAACTGGACGGGCATTTGGAGGGAAATGTGTGATTTTTTTTCCTTTTTTTTTTTTTTTTTGGCTGATGCTGCATAAGCTCATACACTTGCTTTCTTGCATCACATGCCACTACTACTACTATACTTGTCAACTAAAATACAGTATACTTGTCAACTCAGATAAAACCCCACAAAAAATCTATTTTTTGTGGGGTTCTATCTGAGCTGATGTCTTTTTCGGAACTTGTCTTTAAATTAATGTTGTTTATATTAAATCTCATCTAGTAGTGTTATGGTTACAAAACTTAAAGTGACGGAATTAAGCCTGGAAATTAAACTGAAAATTATACACGAGGCTGATAGGATTGAACTTAGAAAAATGTACATTGCAAAGGAATACTTTTGCAATGCTTTTACCTACTTTATCTACAATAGTGAAAAAGCAAAAAAAAAAAAAAAAAAAAAAAAAAAAACTTGTAGTGCATGACACTGGAGCAGCAATAAAAAACAGGAAAGGAATTCCTGGTTCAAAACACGAGGAGCTTGAAACAAAACGTTTCAAGTGGTACCAACAAATATGTGCATCTAATTTGCCAATATTAGGTCCAATTTTGCAAGAAAAGGCAAATTATCTAGCTCGCCAACATGGGATTAGCAAATTAAAATGCAGCAGTGGTTGGCTCCAAAGATTTAAAGATAGGAATAACTTGGTTTCACAAAATGTTTGCGGAAAGTCTGGATTAATCGACAAAGAAACGGCTGGTTTTGTTCTGTACGGTCCATTCTTGAAAAATATGAGGATATTTTTAATCTTGACAAGACAGGTTTATTTTATAATTTGCTGCCAAACATAACATTTGCTTTTCGAGGAGAGTCTTGTCATAGTGGAAAATTAAGTAAACAAAGACTCACTGTTCTGTTATGCTGCAATTCAGATGGCAACACAAATCTATGCCCACTTGTTACTGTAAGTTTTCCAAGCCAAAATGTTTTAAGGAAGTTAACCAACTTCCCTGTGATTTTGTGGCCATTAGAAGTGCTTGGCTTATGGTAAAAATTTTTCAGTCTTGGTTATCAAAAGTGTACAGAAAAAAGGAATATTTTGATGATTCTAGTTCATTGTACAGCACATTCTGCTGAGACACTTAAGTTGACAAATATACGGCTGTTATTTTTAACTCCCATTACTACCAGTTTTATGCACCCACTGGATCAAGACTACAAGATCTACAAGAGTTATAACTACAAGAGAGCACATAGAGCCTGCCTGATAAGGTACTTGATCCTCAACATAGGAGGGAGGAACAATTTTACAGCTAAACTGGATTGTCTTGGATGCTATCCGTAATCTTGTTATTGCTTAGGACAGTACTACATCAAGTGTAATAATCAACTGCTTCAGAAAAGTTGGCTTTGGAGAGAATATCACTGAAAAACATGGTGCAGCAGACGAATGTGATAGTAACATTGAGGAATGAGGATTTTGTTGGAGAATCTGAAGTGTTTGTGAAGATGGTTGATGAAGTTGCTACCACAGCAATGCCAACACCAGAAAAGCTGCTAAGCACCAACAAAACAATGATGTTTTTGTTACCAGCAACAGAAAAAATATAGTCGTGCACGCATGCACACTGCCATCTAAAAAATATGCCCAAAATGTATTGAGCATCATAGAGAATGAGTTGGCCTACAGTAACATTGATAAAGAAAAAACTATTGCATTTCATAATATCTGTGCTGTAGTTAAAAATGAATGGACAAAAACTGTGCAAAGAACATTGAATTCTTTCTTTAAATTAGATTAATTTATCAAAAAGTTAATGGTTTTGTGTCTCCTTTTATATTAAGAGTAATTCTTTTTACATGATACTAAAATATTGTACGGGTCAACCATCACTAATCCGGCAGCGTTGGGACTTGTGGAGTGCCAACGCTGATTAGTGAGTTTGCCGGATCACCGGTGGTTATTTTAGCACATACAGTTTAGCCAACAGCTAACCACCTCCTACCTTTAACAAGTTGACTGCCAAGGTAGTTTAAGAAAAAATTCCCCAGGGGTCAAAAAATATTTTGCAAATAATTTGATTAGTAATTCTAAAAGAAATATTGTAATGTCAGTGTTGTCATTTTTTCGCTTAAAATATAAAAAAAAGACTTATGTCGCACATATGTGGCCGATGTGATCCAGTAGGTTACTTTATTTCTTGAGAAGCCATGTCGGCGACATATGTGTGACCACAGAGTAGTAATTTTCTGTGCATGTGATGCTCTTACATCATACATATGAAGGTTGTTTGTGATTAGTTTATTGCACGCACTGCAATAAAATAAACTATCAAACATCACAATAAGTTTGTCAGGATTGTTAGAGATTTTGTGAAAACAAGTTCATTAGTGCGCTGTATCCGTCATATTGTGTTTTGTTTTCCGCAAGTTTGTATAAGTGTGTTGTCAAAAAAATTTTTAAAAAAATCTAAAAAGGAATGGCCAAAAGAAAATTACTAAAATAAGAGGAACTGAGAGGAATTTCTGGAATTTACAATTAAGCAGAGTTAAACTTCTCATGGGACACATTGCTGTCGAGTTTTTTCAAAAGTTCAACTTTATCTGTTATGGACAATGTACAGTGTTTGCACTTTACACCACGGGAGGCACTTCCTTTTTGCATTGGAACCATGGCTGGGGCTAAATGTGAGCAGGTTATAATAATAATAAATGCAGAAAAACAAGTGGGACTGGCTTGCCAGTGTTTACGAGTTTGCGCCGACAACTGATGCTGCAACCAACGCCATCAAAACAGTAGCAGCAGGTCAGTGCTCCGACCCGAGAAATTTGAAATTACGTTTGTGGAAATTATGTCCAAATTAGCAGTGGAACCGGATTACCAGTGGCCGGATTAGTGATGGTCAACCTGTATATATTAAAACATATACTATACAATATTTTAATTTCTCTTAATTTATCTCAAAAATAAAATAAAATAAAATCTTTAAAAAGTGTGTTATTCCTATTACTGTATTGTAAGGTAAGGCTTTTTATTATTTATTATTTTTGTTATTTTATTAATTTAATTTAATTATTTTTTTTTATTTCTTTTTGACATTATTATTATCATTTATCATTATTCTTAGATATATAACGTGTACCAAAAAAAAAAAAAAAAAAAAATCTGTAAAATTTTGACACTTTTGTGGGACCTCGGTATTACAAAATGTGAAAAATGGTGCAGCAAAAGCCTCAGGCTTCCTTGCACCATATGGCTAATAATAATAATTCAAGGAAGAACAAAAAAAGGAAACTTATTAGAGGGAAGAGACTGGTGATATGGGAGGTGTCGTCCCCCCCCCCCCATCGATGCTGTATAATACCATTAATGAAATAATGACTTAAATTTTTTAGAACTATTTTAAGGGACCAACTTCTGGAAATTTATTCCCCCACCAAGGCACTTAGGCCATGAGCACCAGACCATGTCTGTACTTTGTCTATTTGCCATTTTGTGGGATGAAAAACCAATGGCAGAACAGCTTTTATCGAGGGAGTGGAAGAAGTCATGTGACTAAATCAACTAGTGAAAAGATTTTATAAAAGTTCATCCCATCATTTCTCATAGGCTGAAAGAACAAGCATCATAACTATTGTATTAGCCATGAGGTCATATTTCATTTAAGTGTTAAGCATGGTATGTGGGTATTAATCTGCTTCACAGGCTGAGAGAAGTACAAAATTTCAACAAATGGGATAAGTGATATAAAAGTTTACACAATATCAGTTTAGAATATGTATTTATAAATTTATGTTTGCAATAAAAATTTCACTTACTTAATACTTACTTTCAAAGTTATTTCAATGGTGAAAACACTAGTGAAGAAATAATCAAAGTAGTTTAAAACCTTAAAAACAAAAAAAAAAAAGTGAAAGTGACAAATTTATTTCAAAATAGAAACTCTAAAAAAGTTTTATACAAAAATTAAAAAATAATAAAAAAATATGAACTCAGCTAATGAGACCTTTTGAGATAACTTGCCCAATGATACATTTATGTTGAAAATTTAAGCCACAGAAAAATCAATGTTATATTGTGTAGAAAGATTTGATACTAGAGAGCTATTACGTGCTCGATAATTCCTATATTTATTTTTTGATATAGGAAGCTTCCTTTCCAACTCGCCTTGTCCAACTCGCTACTAATTCATGGGGAAGGCGATGTCAATTTTGCAAAACATTGTCATAAAGTTAGATTTTGGGGGTCTAAACGGGCTAATAATTAAGGATCGATTTTTCTTTTTGGTCCTGTGGCTGGATTTTGAGTTAAATTTAGAGGTTAAATTTTGAGTTAAATTTAGAGGTCTAATAATTGGGTAAGGGGCGGGGGTGGGGGGGGGGGTAAGGGTTGGTGGTTATTCTCTACATTCCTTAAGTTGGACTAGAACTTTTCGGGGCATCATGTTCACAGGAAGAGAGTTACTCACAATTAATCCGAAACTTTTTTTCTTTCCTTATGTTGTAGTATTTGTTCTTCACACATGCGTATAAGTGACCAATCGTCGGACAATAGGAATGGCCTACGGATATTGATTGAAGTTTCATGTAGTTTCATCTCTAAGGTTTCTGCAATGAGTAGTTTGTAGTAGTTGTGTTGAATATTTATAATTTTTGTTTCAGTAAAGCCGAATGTATGTCTTTCATTTATTGCGTGGAACGAAAGTTCCGATGCATTGGAACGACCCGCCCGCACCGAAGCTTCATGTTGTTTTGCTCGAAGCTGTGCCACCCCCATGGTGGATACAGTATACCATGCAAAAAATTGTGACGCTGTCTATGTAGGATCCACCATGGGGGTGGCACAGCTTCGAGCAAAACAACACGAAGCTTCGGTGCGGGCGGGTCGTTCCAATGCATCGGAACTTTCGTTCCACGCAATAAATGAAAGACATACATTCGGCTTTACTGAAACAAAAATTATAAATATTCAACACAACTACTACAAACTACTCATTGCAGAAACCTTAGAGATGAAACTACATGAAACTTCAATCAATATCCGTAGGCCATTCCTATTGTCCGACGATTGGTCACTTATACGCATGCATGAAGAACAAATACTACAACATAAGGAAAGAAAAAAAGTTTCGGATTAATTGTGAGTAACTCTCTTCCTGTGAACATGATGCCCCGAAAAGTTCTAGTCCAACTTAAGGAATGTAGAGAATAACCACCAACCCTTACCCCCCCCTCTTACCCAATTATTAGACCTCTAAATTTAACTCAAAATTCCAGCCACAGGACCAAAAAGAAAAATCGATCCTTAATTATTAGCCCGTTTAGACCCCCAAAATCTAACTTTATGACAATGTTTTGCAAAATTGACATCGCCTTCCCCATGAATTAGTAGCGAGTTGGACAAGGAGAGTTGGAAAAGAAGCTTCCTATATCAAAAAATAAAGGTAAGCCCTGTTGATTCATAATTGTGTAGAAAGATAACATCAAATAAAAAAAAATAATAATAATAATATATATATATACAAATATACTAAAAAAAGTTACAAAAGCTTGGACAGAAATGTCCTACTTGAGACCTAGCAGAAAAATGTGGCATGTATGAAGTCAGTTGGAAAATTAGATTATGATCGCAACCCCTCATGATACACAAGTCCACACTTGACAAAAGCAGCATAAATATTAACCAGAAAATAAATTTTTGTGTAATCCCTTCTGTCTTTCAAACCCTCAACCCAACAATTTTTTTAAAGTACAGATGGAACTCCACTATTTGAGGTGAAACTAGAGGGCAGATTTGTTCAGATGTCTGCAAACAGAAGACACCAGGAACATACCCTCCCCAAAATTTAATAGTTGGGGGGGTACAGTATGTTCTGCAAGCATTGAAACATCTATTAGAACCAAAGGGTTAGGTTCTTGGTAGGCAGAAGATAATTTATAAAATAATTTTAGTAAAATATATTTTAGTACTGCATTAATATATTTTATATATACTAAGTAACCATTATTTCTGCTAGGTAGCAAGTATAAATCTAGATTACAGAGTTTGTGGTATTAAATTAATTTAACTAAAAAAACTCCATTGGCAAATAACATTAGTTAACAGGCTAATTAGGCAGGAAAGTAAGAAAATGTGCTCCAGATTTTGACTAGAAGCCAAGGTGAAATTCTGCACATAGATATAAAAGATAATATATAAACAAACTCAAACATCCTTTTCATTACATAAAGAATGTTCAAGGTATTTCATTGGATTGTTATCACAATTTGCCAGCTGTGAATTTGAGTTTCTATATTGGCAAGAATGATCATACTGCCAGCTGTAGACCTCAATTTTACATGGAAAATGAAAAATCTCCTATGACAGGATTTAGTTTGTATATATTTAATTTGTTTTTGAATTTATGTGTTTATCACCAGCATTAATAGAGACATTAGGCCTATTGTCTAAAAAGACAAATAAATAATACATAAACTGATTTACTGATGTGTGCTTCTTCCCAGCCACATATCAGTATTTAATATGTGGCTGGGAAGAACATATCAGTAAACAATTTATGTATTATTTATTTGAAAATGGGTTTAAAAAATTGCATTATTTATTTGAAAATGGTTGATTAACAGGGACTTCCAAGCCAATGAACATATTGGCTACAACAAAATTTTCCACATGTGTACCAAAAATTGCTAAATACTGTTAAGTTTCACAAATAATGAGGGAGTAAGCCTTGATGGGTACAGTATAATCAAAGCAAACTATGAACAGTCAGGCCTTTTAAGAAAATAAAAGTTCTTCTCTTTACCCTTATAACAGTAATTTCCTTGAATAAATTATGCAACTTCCCATATCAAAACAGTACAGTCACTGCCAGCAGTGGCTCCTGAACTTTAAAAACTTTTATTAGCAAATGAATCATTAGTAATAACCAAATCAAGAATACATTCTTCCGTCTAATGGCATCTCTAATAAGTTGATAAAATGTCATCTAGATGTTCTTAGAACTAGCTGTTACCAGACAAGTGTAATGCCCACAAGACCCTCCCACACCCCATTATGACACAATGTGATTTTTCTTACCCCCTCAGTTGTGTGTGTATAGTTGATCATCATAACAAATTTATTAAGATATATGATGAAAAATATTAATTGCTAAAATAATGTTTATTAAATGCAAGGAAAGATAAATTAATATATGGATGTTGGTAACATCACAATAATTAACACCATCATAGTAATCCTACCCATGATCATTACTCACAAATTTAAAAAATACTGTATTACTAAAAGTCTGAATGATGAAAATTATACCATTCTTCCATTTAAAATTGAAATTCTCCTGAGAGAATTTAATTCTAGATTCCATCAGTAGACCTGATTACAAAATTCTTGGCTAATACCTTCAATTTTTGAACAGTGACATGTCTAATACTATTGCAGTTTATTTTAATATCAATGGCATAGTAATCATAGTAACAGTAATATAGCATTAGCATTAGTAGAGGCATTTGATGCAAGAAAGCAAGCTTATGCAGCATCAACCAAAAAAAAAAAAAAAAAACCCACTTCCACTTCACCCCTCTGTTCGTTCAAAATAACTGTACAGCTGAGCCTTAAACTTATTTAGGCTGTCAACCTCCACCACAAGGTGGAGGTTGACAGCCTAAAGGCTGTCAACCTCCTGAGCTAGAGGAAGAATCCCATCAGCATTGAGCATGCTTAAACCATTCAAGGCTTTATACACCTCTATCAGATCACCTCGCTGGTGCCTAGACTCCAGACACTGTAATTTGCAAAACTTAAGCCTTTCTTTGTAAGAGCACCCTTTTGTTCCATTCACTAATCTTGTTGCCCTTCTCTGTACTCGTTCCAGCAGCTCTACATCCTTCTTGAAATGAGGCCTCCAGACCTGTATACGGTACTCTAGGTGTGGCCTGACCATCGCCTTATACAATGGAATAATCACCTCCTTATCCCTGCTGGAAAAATTCCTGTATATCATTGATAATACTCCATGAGCTACTCTTGCAGCCCGTCTGCACTGTCAGAGAACTTCATATCTGCCTGCACAACCACCCCCAAGTCCCTTTCATTCTCTACCACTGTCGGTGTAGTACCACAGAGTTGATACGTTGCTCTGGGGTTGCTGTTTCCCATGTGTAGTACTTTACATTTGTCAATGTTAAACTTCATTTGCCACCTCTCAGCCCATCTACTCAACCTTTCCAGATCCTGTTGCAGCAGCATAGTGTCAGTAGTGTCCCTGACAAGCCTGCCAACCTTTGTATTGTCTGCAAACTTGGACATTAAGCCTGATATACCATCATCAATATCATTTATAAATACAGAAAACAATAATGGACCCAACACTGAGCCCTGAGGGACTCCACTAATAACATCAGTCCACGATGAGCAGTGTCCATTGATTACCACTCTGTCTTCTCCCCCTCAACCACCCCTTTATCCATAGCAGCAATTTGCCTCCAATGTCACACTGCTCCAATTTGTATAGCAGTCTTCCATGTGCAACAGTATCAAAAGCCTTTGTAAGATCCAAGTATATAATATCAAAGTTATTCCCTGCATCCAGTTCTTTTGTGACTGCATCATAGTATCCAATCAAGTTGGTCAGGCAAGACTTCCCCTTAACAAAAACATGCTGTGTCTGAGCTATAACTGAAGTCTTGTCTAAATGATCCTGCAGTGCTTCTTTAACCAGTGCCTCCATTAATTTTCCTGGAACAGAAGTTAAGCTCACAGGTCTATAATTACTTGTGTCAGCCTTTGATCCTCCTTTGTGAATTGGGGTCACATTTGCACATTTCCAGTCTATGGGTACCTCCCCTGAGTCCAAGGAAGCTCTCATAATTTTGGCTAAGGGTTTGCTTACTTCCTTTGCTGCCTCCTTTAATATAACTGGATAGATCCCATCCACCCCGGGTGCCTTTCTTGTGTTTATCTTCAACAGTTTCTCCTCCACTTTACTCCAAGTTATATCAAGATTCTGTAGCTTACTGCTAGAGTTGAATACACCTCTGGCATTCCCCTTGCTGAATAACTCCTCATGTGTGAATGTCGATGCAAAATATTCATTTAGTTTGTTAGCTACCTGAACAGGATCATCAACAGTTGACCCATCAATATCAAGTGGACCAATCTGATTCATCCCCTTCCTTCTAGAGTTTACATAAGTAAAGAACTCTTTGCTGTTTTTCTTTGCATCCCTTGCCAAGGATTTCTCGTAATCTGCCTTCGCCTGCCTAACCTCCTTTGTAACTTGGTTGCATATCAACTTGTATCTATCATAGGCTTCTGTGTCATGTGTTAATTTGTAAGTATCCCATGCATTTTTCTTCTCTGCCATATGCCTCATTAGTTCATCTGACATCCATTTTGGCCTAAACCTTGAACAATATTTCTTAGTTGGTATGTAAAGCCCAGTAGCTTCCAAGATAAGTTCTTTGAATGCTTCCCATTTTGAATTTGCTGTTGGTGACATCATCAGTTGGTCCCACTGTATAGAATTTAAATACTGTCTCAGTCCATTGTAGTCGCCTTTACGGAAGCAATAACCCTTCCCTTTACCCCTAATGGTAGTTACCTCTTTGAGTAAATCCCACTTCAGCACACTGTGATCACTGCCACCTAGTGGTTCATTTATCTGCAGATTCTTAATGCATGAAGAATCACTGCTGATAATCAAATCAAGAGTATTACTCCCTCTAGTTGCCTCCCGAACATGCTGATATAGAAAACAATCATCCAATAAATCCACAAATGCCCTGCTAGTGCGTGAGTAACCAGTCCCCAAATTCCAGTCAATATCTGGGAAATTAAAATCCCCCATTATAAGACTCTCTGATTTACTGGCCCACTCTATTTCCCTGTACAGTTCCTTATTATACTCATCAGAGTCATTAGGCCTATAGCACACTCCTACTCTCAATTTTGATCTCCCAATGCTTATGTCACACCAAACTGACTCAACACTGCACAGTCCAGCGATGTCGACTGGCTTCACTTCCTTGGTTTTTATGTGTTTCTTAACTAATAGCATAACCCCTCCCCCCTTCCTATCCTGTCTATCCTTTCTGTAGACGTTGTACTCCCCAAATTGCAGTTCTGCATCCCTTATATCTGTGTGACACCACGTCTCTGATATCCCAACAATATCTGCCTTTGATGTTTTGAGCAATACCTCAAATTCATCAAATTTATTTACTAAACTCCTAGCATTGTTGTACACGCAAGTATACCTGCACCTGTTTCTATTCTTAGCTACCCTAACACAACTCATGTGTTTACTTGTACCGCAATGGCTCCCAGCAGTCTCTGAAATACCATGCATCTTGTTTTTCAGGCTTCTGCTCATTCTAATAGAAGCAGTGCAAGAATCTCTTTCACCTCTGCCAGTGGCTACTGTCAATCTATTGGTCTTTGTCTCCCCCCAAGCTAGCAGTTTTCCGACCCACCTAACACTGCCTCGATAGCATCAGCAAATATTCTTGCACCCTTTCTATTTAAGTGTATCCCATCCCTGTAGAAGCAATCTCTCCTGTTAACAAGTACAGTCCAGGCTGAAAAAAATTCAACCCCTTGAGCCTTGCACAATCTTTCCAGGGCCGAATTGATCGACAAGGCTCTAATCATATACTCCCTCCTATCGTGTCTGGGCAGAATTGCAGACACTTTCAAATTCAACCCTAATTCTCGGCTTTTGTTCAGCAGTGACCTGTACTTGTTAAGTAATTCTGCCGGTCTCCTACTCTTAATATTATTAGTGCCAACGTGTACAACTATATCACCTTTTGTGCCCTTAAAAGATGATATTCGCTCTACAACGTCATCAACCTTTGCCCCTGGCAGACATACCCTGGTCCTGTTCCACCTATCTTTTTTTACAAAGCATGTTCCCCGTTTCCCTGACAATAGAGTCACCAGCAACTACTAGTTCCTTCGGGACCAGCGCATTCTGCCTTGGGGGTTGCCTCTGTGTCACGCGATGCCCAAGTGCAAGCTCTGGCGTTGATGTGGGCAGCTGAGAGCTTGATGGGCCCCTCAATTTAGTTTCTTCGAGGGCATCCACCCTGTCCTTCAAGCTCTCACATAGGCCCACAAGAACGCCGAGTTGTTGCCTGATATCGATACACTCCTTGCATCGCGCACACACAAAGACATCCCCCATGGCAGTATCATGTCCCGTACCCGATTGCTCTGCAAACATCAAGCAAACAGTGCATTTTATAAGGCTGTGAGTCAGAGGACAACTGCCTCCCTCAGTTCTGCTCTGAGCCACAGCACTTCCATTAGCTTGAGCCTTTTGCTTTGCTGCTCTGGTCTGAGTCATGATTCTATTAATTTATTAATTAATTATAATTAATTATGTTATGTTATTAATTATGTTAAATATAATTAATTATATTACGTTTGTAATCTAAGTCGTTATATGTATTTATTTAAACGTACAATTTAACTGCTAACGAAGTTCAACTAACGCTATCTAGTACGGTATATAACTATCGTATCACAAAGGCGGGAAATTTACGAACGGTAGCGGAGTTGAAACAAGTGGAAACCCTTACCGATACGTTTATGCAATTACAAGGCCGAGTAAAGAATAAATACACCAAATTAATCAGAAAATCACAAAATAATGTTATACTACTAAATTTAAATCAAAAGTTTTAGAAAAACAATAATTTCAAATCAATAAATAAGAAAAATCCACTTAGCGGCTTTGAACACGACCGTCTCTAGTAGCCTCGTCAGAAGTTACCTAATTGATACTTAACTCTAGGGTTACTGCTTCCCATATGCAATACTTTACATTTGTCAATGTTAAACTTCAGTTGCCACCTCTCAGCCCATCTGCTCAACTTTTCCAGATCCTGTTTTTTTTTTTTTTTTTTTATGAAAACCCCAGACATGAAAGGTATCAAAACCTATAGTACTTAGTACGTGCATGGGTTGAAGGAGAAGTATGGTAGGGCACAAAATAACATTAGTCCATGAAGAGCAATGTCCATTGATTACCACTCTCTGTCTTCTCCCACTCGACCATCCCTTTATCCATAGCAGCAATTTGCCTCCAAAGCCACACTGCTCTAATTTGTGCAGCAGCCTTTCATGTGCAACAGTATTAAAAGCTTTTCTAAGATCCAAATTATTCTTTTCATCCAGTTCCCTTGTGACCACAATGTAGTATCCAATCAGATTGGTCAGTCAGTGACAAGACTTCCCCTTAACACACCCATGCTTTGTCCGAACTATATTTGAAGTTTTGTCTAGATGATCCTGCAGTGCTTCTTAAACCAGTGCCTCCATTAATTTCCCTGGAACAGACGTTAAACAAACAAGTCTGTAATTACTTGTGTCACCCTTTGATCCTCCTTTGTGAACTGGAGTCAAATTTGCACATCTCCAGTCCATGGGTGCCCTCTTAATTATGGTTAAGGGTTTACTTACTTCCTTTGCTGCCTCCTTTAATATAACTGGATAGATCCCATCCACCCCAGGTGCCTTTCTAATGTTTATCTTCAACAATTTCTCCTCCACTTTGATCTCAGTTATTCCAAAATCATCTAGCTCACTGCCAGAGTTTAATTCACCTCTGGCATTCCAATCTGATTCATCCCTTTCCTTCTGGAGTTTACATAAGTAAACAACTCTTCGCTGTTTTTCTTTGCATCCTTTGCCAAAGATTTCTCATAATCTGCCTTTTCCTGCCTAACCTCCTTTGAGACTTGATTGCAGACCAGCTTATATCTATCAAAGGCTTCCTTGTCACCTGTTATTTTATAAGTATCCCATGCATTTTTCTTCTGTGCCACATGTCTTATTAGTTCATCTGACATTAATTTAGGCCTAAACCTTGAACAACATTTCTTAGTTGGTATGAAAAGCCTAGTACCTTCCAAGATTAATTCTTTGAATGCTTCCCATTTTGAATTTGCTGTTGGTAACATCATAAGTTGGTCCCACCCTATACAATTTAAATACTGTCTCAGACCACTGCAGTTACCTTTCCAAAAGCATAAACAAAACCCTTCCCTTCACCCCTGATGGTAGTTACCTTTGAGTAAATTCCACTTTGGCAGCACACTGATCACTGCCACCTAGTGGTTCCTTTATCTGCAGATTCTTAATGCATGAAGAATCACTACTGATAATGAGATGAAGAGTATTACTCCCTCTTGTTGCCTCTCTAACATGCTGCTGTAGAAAACAATCATGCAATAAATCCACAAAAGCCTTGCTAGTGTGTGAGTGACCAATCCACAAATTCCAGTCAATATCTGGGAAATAAAAATCCCCCATTATAAGACTCTCTGATTTACTGGCCCACTCTATTTCTCTGTACAATTGTTTATTATACTCATCAGAGTCATTAGGCCTAAAACACACTACTACTACCAATTTTGCATTCCCAGTGCTTATATCACACCAAACTGACTCAACACTGCACTTTTCAGACATGTCGCCTAGCTATACTTCTTTGGATTTTATGTGTTTATTAAATAATAGCATAACCCCTCCTCCCTTCCTATCCTATCTATCCTTCTTCTACACATTGTACTCCCCAAATTCTAGTTCTGCATTCCTTATATGTATGTGACACCACACCTTTGATATCCCAACAATATCTGCCATTTGATGTTTTGACCAACACCTGAAATTCATTAAATTTATTTACCAAACTCCTGGCATTGGTGTACACACAAGTATACATGCACCTGTTCCTATTTTTAGTTACCCTAACAGAGCCCATGTATTTACTTGTTCTGCAATAACTCCCAGCAGTCTCTGGAATCCTCTGCACCTTGTTTTCTGGGCTGCTGCTCATTCCAATAGAAGCAGTGCAAGAATCACTTTCACCTCTGCCAGCAGCTACTGTTAATCCATTAGTCCGTGTATCCTCCCCAAGCTAGCAGTTTTCCGACCCACCTAAAACTGCCTTGATAGTATCGGTAAATATTCTTGCACCCTTTCTATTTAAGTGTATCCCATCCCTGTAGAAGCAGTCTCTCCTGATAACATATTATTTATTCTAGTTGATTGCTTTCTTCTACTTCCATGTTGTCTATTTTATTTCCATTTACTTCAGTGGTTCTAGCTTGTTTTGTGGATTCTCTTAGTTGGTGGTAGCATCGTAATGGGTGTGTTTATTGCTTGTTCTGATTTTTGTTTTGGATCAACAAACAGAAAATGCAGCCAATCGGACATGGATTTTTTTTGGGAGATCGTTACACCTGTGTGCATTTCTATTGTTCTATTAGTTTGTATTACTTCTGCATACAATGCTCTATTTGTTTGTTGTGGTTGTATTGGGTTTTTTTTGCATCTTGGTATGTTATATTGTTTTCTATTTAATATTTCTGTATTCTCTTTTCTCTCTTCCACTCTTCACATTCTTTTGAGTGGACATTATGTTCTCCTCTGCAGTTGGAACATCTTGAATTTTGTGCTGTGCAATCATGTGTATGTTCTTGCAATTTGCACTGATAGCCAGGGCTGTACTTATAAATAGACATATGAGGCACTAGTTTTGGGGTCTCACTATAGAGGGAGCTTCTGAAATCCAAAATTTTTAAAGCGATTTCTTTTTTTAAAGCCCTGATCTAAACTAGGTCCCACTTGTACCTACCATGTAAATAGAGACAAGTGAAATTTTATGTAAGTGTGGATAAATCATTTCTCCGAAAGAACAAATTAGTTTCCAGAATAAAGGAAAATCACTCTCTCCTAATTCTCTACTAGGAAGTAACAGAAGAACACAGGCTGACTATGGCATATTATCCGCATCCAGAATATGTCTTAATCTTTTCCATTGTCTATGAACACAAAAAAGCAATGACCAGTATGACTTCTCGGTATAGTACGTGGGAGAGGTGGTTGTAAATGTATTATGAACATTAAATTGCAGATTATTAATCCTTTTAGCTCTTAATTCATACGTTCAACAGCAGCAGCTCTATTGCCTAAAGGCCAGAGGTGCGAACAATGCATACTTTAGCCTCTCTTGAAATCCATTTGTTATATAGAAATTTTATTAGAACTCTATAAATTATGCCGACATTAGCATAGGCACATGATGCAAGAAAGCAAGCTTATACAACATCAGCAAAAAAAAAAAAAAAAAAAAAAAAAAAACTTTCTCATTTCACTGATCCATTCATTCTAATTGTTTCTTTAGTTCTGCCTTCAATTTATTTAAGCTGTCAACTTCCACAACAACAGATGGAAGTTTGTTCCAGCAATCAACTACATGCTAGCTAAAGCCGAATTTCTGCACATCTACCATACAACTGTCTTTCCTCAATTTGAATTTATGACCCCTCATGCGCATAATCTGAGGAAGAGGAATCCCATCAGATTAAGCTTCCTCAAACCATTAAAGGCCTTATACACCTCAATCACCCCGCAGGTGCATTAGTCTCTAGACACTGCAATTTGCAGTGCCTCCATAGCCAGGTGGGTAGGAGAAGCAGTGCGTAGCATATGCTTCTTGATTAGACCAGGGTTCGAGCCCGTGCCCAGCCCAGCAAATATGGAGGATGCGGAAAGGTCAGGAAATTACCACTGCATATCACTGGAGCAATATGGCCTTAGTTGCTAATGTTCCTAAAAACCAAATAAAAAAATAAAATAAATAAATACCGTATTTCCCCATGTATAAGACGCACCTTTTTCGAAAAATTTGGGGTCTAAAAAATGGGTGCATCTTATACAGTGGTTGTAGATTTTTTTACTTGAATTTCCAGCTTGTTGTCTTTGCGCACATTGTTTCGCATTTTTTACTGGTATATTAGATTACATTTTGCCACGTTCTGCCCAGAAATGGCTCAGAAAAGATTTTCGTACAGTGCTGAATTCAAGTTAAAAGTAATCCAGTTTACAAAAGTGAATGGAAATCGTGCTGCTGAACGTAAGTTTGGTCCTGCCCCAACTGAGAAAACAATCCGAGACTGGCTACGGGAAGAAGAAACCCTACTGAAAACGCCACGGCAGAAGAAGGCCATGAGAGGCAATCAACAAAATGGCCTGATTTAGAGAGGGAATTGAAGATATGGATTGAGGAGCAAAGGGCAATTGGAATTCCTGTGTCCACAAAGATGGTTCAGCATGAGGCAAGAAGAATTGCTGATGAAAAAGAAGTTACTGATTTCAAAAGAGGACACAATTGGTGCTTCAGGTTCGTGAAACGGAATGGACTAAGCATGCGTACACACACCAGACTTGCCCAAAAGATGCCTGAAAGCTATGAGCAGAAGGCCCTTGAATTTCATCGTTTTGTCATTCAATGTCGGAAGACATCAGTTTGAGCTGGGATAGATTGCAAATAAGGACAAAGTCCCCCTTCAATTTGACGTCCAAAGTAACAGAACTGTTGATAAGAAGGGGTGAAAACTGTAACTGTGAAGACAAGTGAACACGAAAAGAGCCATAATACAGTTGTTCTTGCTTGTTGTGCCGATGGAACAAAGCTGCCTCCTATGCTGATTTTCAAACACAAAACAATGCCAAAAGAAGACATTCCTCGAGGAGTGATTGTCCACGTTCATGACAAGGGTTGGATGGATCAGGATGGGATGAAGATCTGGTTTGAAAAAGTTTGGATCAGGAGACCAGGTGGGCTCTTACACAAACCTGCTCTATTGGTGCTTGATCAGTTCAGAGCACACATAACAAAAAACACAAAGAAGACTGCTGCAGAGCAAAAAACAAAACTTGCCATCATACCTTGAGGCTTGACATCCCAGCTCCAACCACTTGATGTCAGCATTAAGAAATCCTTCAAAGCTGCCATGAGAGACGAATGGAACCAATGGATGAAGTCTTCTGGGGACAATTTGACACCAGCAGGAAGAGTGAAGAAACCAACTATAGGAGAAGTTTGTACCTGGGTGAAAAGATCCTGGGATAATATCAAGATTGAGATCATTGTCAAGTCATTTAAGAAGTGTGGCATTTCAAATGCCATAGATGGAACTGAGGACGAGGCAATATATGAAGACAGTGATTCGTCATCAGACACAGATGAGGACAAGCTAATGGATGGGAGTTTTCACAGTGATGAGGAGTTATATAAATTTTATGATGAATAAAACTTGAGTTCAATAACTTTATGTAATACATTTTTTTTTTTTCAAATTTCGGGCCCTAAAATTAAGGTGCGTCTTATACATGGGGAAATACGGTAACTGCAATTTGCAGAACTTAAGCCTCTCTTGGCAAGAGCACCCACTGTTCCCTTCACCAGTCTTGTTGCACTTCTCCATACTCATTCTAGCAACTCTACATCCTTCCTAAAATGAGGCTTCCAGACCTGTACGCAGTACTCAAGGTGTTGCCTGACCATTGCCTTCTACAAGGGGATAATCACCTCCTTATCACTGCTCACAAAATTCCTGTATATCACTAATAACACCTCATGACCTACTCCGGCAGCCTGTCTACACTACTCAGAAAACTTAATATCTGAATGCACAATTACCCACAGATCTCTTTCATTCTCCACTACCCTGAACACCACATATGGTACATTTTTCTAGGGTTATTGTTACCCACATGCAGTACTTTGCAATTGTCAATGTTAAACCTCAGTTGCCACTTCTCAGCCCATCTATTCATCTTTTCCAGATCCTATTGTAGCAGCATACTATCATTACTATTATTCACAACCCTGCCAACTTTGTATCATCTGCAAACTTTGACATTGAACTTGATGTACCCTCATCAATATCACTGATAAATATAAAAAAGAACAATGGGCCCAACATCGAACCTTGAGGGACACCACTAATAACATTACTCCACGTAGAGCAGTACCCACTGATTAACAATCGCTCTGTCTGCTCCCACTCAACCATCCTTTTATCCATTGTACCAACTTGTCTTTAAAGCCATTTTGCTCCAATTTGTACTGTAGTCTTCCATGTGCAATAGTATCAAAAGCTTTCCTGAAATCCAAGTATATCATATCAAAATTATTTTCACATCAGGTTTTTTTGTGACGACATTACAGTACCCAATAAAATTGATCAGCCAAGACTTAAAAAACCCATGCTGTGAATTATTACTGCTGTCTTGTCTAGATGATCCTGCAATGCTTCTTTAACCAGTGACTCCATTATTTTCCCTGAAACAGAGCTCTCTAATTACTTGTGTCACCCTTTATTCCCTTGGGAATTGAAGATATATTTGCACATCGCAGTCCATGGGGACTTCCCGCCAGTCCAAGGATGCTCACATAATTATGGCTAAGGGTTTGCTGCCTCCTTTAATATAACTGGATAGATCCCCTTCACCCCGGCTGCCTTTTTTATGTTTATCTTCAACAATTTCTCCTCCACTTTCCTCTCAGTTATTACAAAATCATCCAGCTCACTGCCAGAGTTTAACTCACCTCTGGCATTCCCCTCCCTGAATAACTCCTCATGTGTGAGATGCAAAATACTCATTCAGTTTATCACCTGCCTAAGCATGATCATCAAAAGTCAAACCATTGATGTGAAATGGACCAATCTAATTCATCTGCTTCCTTCTATAGTTTACATAAGTAAACAAGTCTTTGCTGTTTTTCTTTGCCAAAGATTTCTAGTAATCTGCCCTTGCCTGCCTAACCTCCTTTGCGACTTGATTACAGACCATCTTATATCTACAATAGGCTTCTGTGTCACATGTTAATTTATATGCATCTCAAGCATTTCTTCTCTGCCAACGGTCTGAACATCTGACATCCATATGGGCATAAATCTAGAGCAGTATTTCTTAGTGGAACAAAAAGCCTAGTAGTGTCCAAAATTCCTTCCTTGAATGCTTCCCATGTAGAATTTGCTGTTGGTAACAACATCAGTTGTTCCTACTGTATAGAAACCTAAAAAATCTCTGACACCACTGCAGTTACCTTTATGAAAGCAAAAACCCTTCCCTTTACCCCTGATGGTGTAATTACATCTTTAAGTAAATCCCCCACCAGTACACTGTGATCACTGCCACCAAGTGGTTCCTTTATCTGTAAATTCTTAATGCAAGAATTATCACTGCTGATAATCAGATCAAGAGTGTCATTCCCTCTTGTTGCCTCTCTAACATGCTGCTGTAGAAAACAATCATCCAATAAATCCACAAAAGCCTTGCTAGTGTGCGAGTGACCAACCACAAGTTTCAGTCTATATCTGAGAAGTTAAAATCCCCCATTATAAGACACTCTGATTTACCGGCCCACTCTGTTTCTCTGTATAATTGTTCATTGTACTCATTAGGCCTATAACAAACTCCTACCCTCAATTTTTGCTTTCCCTGTGCTTATGTCAAACCAAACTGCCTCATCATCGCACTGTCCAACTATGTCAACTGGATGCACTTCCTTAGATTTTATGTGTTTCTTAACAGCATAACCCCTCCTCCCTTCCTATCCTTTCTGTATACATAGTACTCCGCAAATTCCAATTCTGCATCCCTTATATCTGAGTGGCACCACGTCTCTGATATCCTAACAATATTTGCCTTGGATGTCTTAACTAGCACTTCAAATTCATAAAATTTATTTGCTATACTCCTAGCATTGGTGTACATGCACCTGTTCTTACTCTTAGTTACTCTAAGACAGCCCATGTATTTACTTGTTTCATGACCCCCAGCAGTTCCTGAAATCCCCGGCAACTGGCTTTCCGGGCTGCTGCTTATACCAATAGAAGCAGTGTGTGTGTATGTGTGTGTTATGGAGGTTTAATGGTGCATAAGCTGCTGAGGCTATAGTGCGCCTAATAGAAGCAGTGCAAGAACCATTTCCATCTCTGCCTGTGGCAAATGTTAATCTATTAGCATTAGCATTAGTAGAGGCATATGATGCAAGAAAGCAAGCTTATGCAGCATCGGCCAAAAAAAAAAAACACGCTCCCATTTCACCCCTCAGTTCGTTCCAAGTACCTGTCCAGCTCAGCCTTAAATTTATTTAGACTATCAACTTGACAACAAAGGATGGAAGTCTGTTCCACCAACCAACCACCCGCTAGCTAAAGGTGCAAACTTCTGCACATCTATCCTACATTTGTCTTTCCTCAATTTGAATTTATGCCCTCTCAAATGATTATTCTGAGCAAGAGGAAGATTTCCGTCAGCATTGAGCATGTTCAAACCATTCAAGGCTTTATACACCTCAATCAGATCACCTCGCAGGTGCCTAGTCTCCAGACACTGTAATTTGCAAAATTTAAGCCTTTCTTCATAAGAGCAACCCTTTGTTTCATTCACTAATCATGTTGCCCTTCTCTGTACTCATTCCAGCAGCTCTACATCTCTTAAAATGAGGCCTCCAGACCAGTATACCGTACTCAAGGTGTGGCCTGACCATTGCCTTATATAAGGGGATAATCACCTTCTTATCCCTGCTAGAAAAATTCCTGTATATCATTGACAAGACACTATGAGCTACTCTTGCAGACCGTCTGTTCTGCTCAGAAAACTTCATATCTGCCTGCACAATTACCCCCAGGTCCTTTTCGTTCTCTACCACTGTCAGTGTAGTACCGCAGAGTTGATACGTCACTATGGGGTTGCTGCTTCCCATATATAGTACTTTACATTTGTCAATGTTAAACTTCATTTGCCACCTCTCAGCCCATCTGCTCAACTTTTCTAGATCCTGCTGCAGCAGAGTATTGTCATTAGTGTCCTTAACAACCCTGCCAACCTTCATATCGTCTGCAAACTTTGACATAAGCTTGATATACCTTTTTCTCCCAAACTCTCCAGCCTAGAATTTGGCTTCAATTTTGCCATTAAAGAACAACACTATCCAATAAAAGATTGAATAATCGAACTCCAGTCTAAACTCGATCATCATCCCGATAAGTGGCGACTTATACACCAGTCTAACAGGATAATAAATTCTAAACTCACATCTCTCCCTAACATAAAAAAAAAACAACTCTCGGATTTACAAAGACTAAGCAAAACCCCAAATATCATCATCCAAAAAGCTGACAAAGGAGACACAATCGTTATCCTGGACAAGAACACCTAAACAGAAAAAATGGAATTAATTCTAGCCGACCAAGATACATATACAAATGACAGTAACCACAACATTACAAAACTTAAAAATAAACTTGACACAATTCTCAGAAAACTCAGACAGAACCAAGAAATCAACCTCTTTACATTACAACAGATAGGTATTCGCAACAACATTCTGCCCCACATGTTCAAAATACCCAAGTTACACAAACCTGGCCACCCACTAAGACCTATCGTTTCTTTTAGTAGATCAGCTTTTGCTAATTTATCCACCTTCCTTGTCAAAATTATATCCCCGACTCACACGATCCTCTACATTCAAAATTAATAATACCAACCAAGCATACCAAAAATTCAGCAACACCACCAGATCCGACGAAGATGTATTAGCTTCTTTTAACGTAATATTAGCATTAGCATTAGTAGAGGCATTTGATGCAAGAAAGCAAGCTTATGCAGCATCAGCCAAAAAAAAATAAAACATAAATAAATAAATAAATAAAAAAATAATAAATAAAAAGTAACCACTTCCACTTCACCCCTCTGTTCGTTCGAAATACCTGTCCAGCTGAGCCTTAAACTTATTTAGGCTATCAACTTCCACGACAAGGGATGGAAGTTTATTCCACCAACCAACTACCCGCTGGCTAAAGGCAAATTTCCTCACGTCTATCCTACATCTGTCTTTTCTCAATTTCAATTTATGCCCTCTCAGTTGATTATTCTGAGCAAGAGGAAGAATCCCATCAGCATTGAGCATGCTCAAACCATTCAAGGCTTTATACACCTCTATCAGATCACCTCACCAGTGCCTAGTCTCCAGACACTGTAATTTGCAAAACTTAAGCCTTTCTTCGTAAGAGCACCCGTTTGTTCCATTCACTAATCTTGTTGCCCTTCTCTCTACTCGTTCCAGCATCTCTACATCTTCTTGAAATGAGGCCTCAGACCTGTATACAGTACTCTAGGTGTGCTCTGACCATTGCCTTATACAATGGAATAATCACCTCCTTATCCCTGCTAGAAAAATTCCTATATATCATCAACAATACACCATGAGCTACTCTTCCAGCACGTCTGCACTGCTCAGTAAACTTCATATCTGCCTGCACAACCACCCCCAGGTCCCTTTCATTCTCTACCACTGTCAGTGTAGTACCACAGAGTTGATAAGTTGCTCTGGAGTTGCTGTTTCCCATATATCATCAACAATACACCATGAGCTACTCTTCCAGCACTAATGTCTCATTAGTTCATCTTTACATTTGTCAATGTTAAACATCATTTGCCACCTCAAAGCCCAGCTGCTCAACCTTTCCAGATCCTGTTGCAGTAGCATAGTGTCAGTAGTGTCCTTGACAACCCTGCCAATCTTCGTATCGTCGGCAAACTTGGACATTAAACTTTATATACCATCATCGATATCATTTATAAATACAGAAAACAATAATGGACCCAATACTGAACCCTGAGGGACTCCACTAATAACATTAGTCCACGATGAGCAGTGTCCATTGATTACCACTCTCTGTCTCTCCCCCTCAACCACCCCTTTATCCACAGCAGCAATTTGCCTCCAATGCCACACTGCTCCAATTTGTGCAGCAGTCTTCCATGTGCAACAGTATCAAAAGCCTTTCTAAGATCCAAGTATATAATATCAAAGTTATTCCCTGCATCCAGTTCTTTTGTGACTGCATCATAGTATCCAATCAAGTTGGTCAGGCAAGACTTCCCCTTAACAAAACCATGCTGTGTCTGAGCTATAACTGAAGTCTTGTCTAAATGATCCTGCAGTGCTTCTTTAACCAGTACCTCCATTAATTTTCCAGGAACAGAAGTTAAAATAACAGGTCTATAATTATTTGTGTCGCCCTTTGATCCTCCTTTGTGAATTGGGGTTACATTTGTACATCTCCAGTCCATGGGTACTTCCCCTGAGTCCAAGGAAGCTCTCATAATTATGGCTAAGGGTTTGCTTACTTCCTTTACTGCCTCCTTTAATATAACTGGATAGATCCCATCCACCCCAGGTGCCTTTCTTGTATTTATCTTCAACAATTTCTCCTCCACTTTACTCTCAGTTATTACAAGATTCTCTAGCTTACTGCCAGAGTTGAATACACCTCTGGCATTCCCCTCGCTGAATAACTCCTCATGTGTGAATGTCGATGCAAAATATTCATTTAGTTTGTGAGCTACCTGAGCAGGATCATCAACAGTTGACCCATCGATATCAAGTGGACCAATATGATTCATCCCCTTCCTTCTAGAGTTTACATAAGTAAAGAACTCTTTGCTGTTTTTCTTTGCATCCCTTGCCAAAGATTTCTTGTAATCTGCCTTCGCCTGCCTAACCTCCTTTGTAACTTGGTTACAGATAAACTTGTATCTATCATAGGATTCTGTGTCACATGTTAATTTGTATGTATCCCATGCATTTTTCTTCTCTGCCATATGTCTCATTAGTTCATCTGACATCCATTTAGGCCTTAACCTTGAACAATATTTCTTAGTTGGTATGTAAAGCCTAGTAGCTTCCAAGATAAGTTCTTTGAATGCTTCCCATTTTGAATTTGCTCTTGGTAACATCATCAGTTGGTCCCACTGTATAGAATTTAAATACTGTCTCAGTCCATCGTAGTCGCCTTTATGAAAGCAAAAACCCTTCCCTTTACCCCTGATGATAGTTACTTCTTTGAGTAAATCCCACTTCAGCACACTGTGATCACAGCCACAGTGTGCTTCCTTTATCTGCAGATTCTTAATGCCTGAATAATCACTACTGATAATCAAATCAAGAGTATTACTCCCCCTAGTTGCCTCCTGAACATGCTGATGTAGAAAACAATCATCCAAAAAATCCACAAAAGCCTTGCTAGTGTGTGAGTGACCAAATTCCAGTCAATATCTGAGAAATTAAAATCCCCCATTATAAGACTCTTTGATTTACTGGCCCACTCTATTTCCCTGTACAGTTTCTTATTATACTCATCAGAGTCATTAGGCCTATAGCACACTCCTACTCTCAATTTTGATCTCCCAATGCTTATGTCACACCAAACTGACTCGACACTGCATCCCTATACACTAATGTGCATATTCCTTTCACCCTACAAGCATTACATGTACTTCTATCAGCTGATGACACATTAACGAAACGTACCTCTCTTTCAGTTGATCACATCCTTGAACTTACCACTCTTTTACTAGACGTTAGATATTTTAGATTTAATAATAAAATTTATCAACAAAAATTCGTTTTACCAATGGGTTTAGGCATTTCTGCCCCCCCCCCCTTCTGAAATTTATCTCGCCACTATTGAAAACCAAATTTTACAACCTTTCCCTTCTGAAATTAAATTATACATACGCTAAGCCGATGATATCCTAATAATAGGCAACAGAACGACCATAGGCAGTCTTTTTTTTTAAATTCAATACAATACATGACAGGCTAAACCTCGAAATTGCAACGAACAACCAGATTAATTTTCTTAATATTTATACTATTTATACAACAGACACACATTAAATACCAAGATTTTCGGAAAAAACACGCACAACAGTAAATATCACGGCTTTTTTCAACAGTGACCTGTACTTGTTAAGTAATTCTGCTGGTCTCCTACTCTTAATATCATTAAAGTCAACGGGTACAACAATATCACCCTGTGTGCCCTTAAGAGATGAGTCTGTGAATCCCCCCAAGCTATCAGTTTTCCAACCCACTTAACACTGCCTCGATAGCATCAGCAAATATTCTTGCACCCCTTCTATTTAAGTGTGTCCCATCCCTGTAGAAGTAATCTCTCGTGTTAACAAACTGAGAAAAATTCTACCCCATGAGCCCTGTACAATCTCTCCAGGGCCAAATTGATTGACAAGGCTGTCAATCATTAAATAAATCATTAAATATAAAAATTTAACTCTAACTCACAACATTTTTTCAGCATAAATCTGCAGATCTCCTACACTTAATGTGATTAGTGCCAATGTGTACAATGATATCCCTTTTGTGCCCTTAAAAGATGATATCTCTGCACTACAATGTCATCAACGTTTTCCCCTGGTAGACATACCCTGGTCATATTCCACCTATCCTCTTTGCACAATATATTTCCCATTTCCCTGACAATTGAGTCACCAACAAAAAAGATAATTTATAAATCTGTGGAATTAAGAGCAACAAAAAAAAAAAGTGAACCATTCGAAAAAAAAAAAAAAACTGTTCGTTACTTACATTTAGAACAATAAATCTTTTTCTTCTCTTCACTGCGTGCCAATCATCTAATGGAGGTCAGTGACCACCATGGCAAATGTAATTTACTTTATATAACAAACAGTATATATTATTTTGATATGACCTTAATGAAAGTACTGTTCAGAATATAAAGTAAGTAAAAATAATTGGTTAAAAAAATAAAATAAAATAATTTCTTTTTTTTTTTTTTTTTCAGTGAGTGCTTAAGTGCTTTTTTTTTTTTAGTTAGTGCTTAATTTTTTTTTAGTCAGTGCAGCAAAAATATGAATCTGGGGCATCTAAAGCAAGAGGCAACAAGAAAATGAAGATCAAATTTGAAAACAAAAAAAATGCTCTAATGCTTTTTTTGCACATAGCAAAAAATATAAATGAGGAAAATAAAAGTGCAAGAACAGGATAAGAGGTAGTAAAGACCAAAAAAGAGATTGAGATACAGCGTAAAGAAAATATATGAACAATGGGAAAATGAACAGTTAACTAGAGATAGTGTAATTAGTGACAATAAAATGTTTTTAAAAAATTTAAATGAACCATCGTGTGATATTGTGTATCCAATCGATATCGCAAAGTGGCCCATGGAAATTAATGAATGTTTCATAGAACATTTTTTAATAAATGCAGCAACAAATTTTGGAAAAATTGAAAATTTAAAAACAATGTATAAGGATAGTGACAAATTTGATTATAGAAATATTCATGAAACAGATTTTTACTGTACAAAAGTGAATGGAACAAAGGAAAAACATGAGTGGCTGATATTTTCCGATACCAGCAAATCAGTCTACTGTTTCATGTACAAATTATTTTCAAATTTAAATCATAAATTTATAACTGGTTTTAATGACTGGAAAAATATTTCTAGGTCTTTATGTGTGCATGAAAATTCATCAGATCACATTAATGCTATGTGTGTTAATTTTAAGAGATGTTCAATTTTGGGTCACATTGAAATGGAACTAATGAAACAAATTCATTCTGAAGAAAATTATTGGCAAGATATTTTAAAAAGAATTATTGCTACTGTTAAGCTTTTGAGTAAATTTGGACAAAATTTATACGGAATGTATAAATTTTGTCCAAATTTAATTCAATATAAATTTTGATAATTTTTTTAAGAAATCACGTAGAGATGCATGCTAATTGTAGACCTGGCAAAACCTATTACCTTTCACATAAAACCTGCGATACATTTATAGAATTGATGGCAGAAAAAGTTGAAAAGGTGATAGTTTCTGAAATTAGAGAAGCAAAATATTTTTATATTATTGTTGATTCAACCCTTGACATTAGCCACACTGATCAATTAGTGTTTATTATAAGACACATGTCACAAAATGATATCATCAAAGAACGATCATTAGGTTTCATTCCTATAGAACGTCAAAATGCTGAATATATAGAGAAAACTATTTTAAAAAGATTAGGAGGTTTATCAATTGATATTACAAACTGCAGAGGACAAAGGTTACAATGCTTCAAACATGGCAGCAATATCTTGTTCTACTGCAGTGAATTATTTCCACTTTATACAAAATTTATATAATTTTTTTTCTGCTTTCCTAAGAAGATGGAATGTCTTAAATCAATATTTCGGAAGAAATTCACTAACACTGAAAAATTTAAGCGATACAAGATGGTCTGCTAGGACTGATACTGTATCAGCTCTTCAAAATAGTTATGTTTGTTTGTTATTTGGTTTTTAGGAGCATTAGCAACTAAGGCCATATTGCTCCGGGATATGCGGTGGTCATTCCCTGACCTTTTCCGCACCCTCCGTATTTGGTGGTGACGGGCTCGAACCCCGGTCTAATCAAGAAGCGTGTGCTACGCACTGCTGCTCCTTCCCACCTGGCTACGGAGGCGCCCTCAAAATAGTTATAAATTAATAAATTGATAACCATTTTAAATTAATATGAATGAATTAATAAATTTATCAAGAAGTGAACACAAAAGATCAAGTGAGTGTTTAGAATGTACTAACATAATAAAAAAAAAAAAAAAAAAAAATGTTGAATATGCAACTGCATTGCTTACTGTCCTCTGGGATAAAAAATTAAATAGATTAAATAAAACAGATAAATCTAATAATTTATCTGTTTTATTTAAGATCCTGCAATAAATTTACTGCATGGTTCTGATCTTTTGAAATCATTACATGGAAATATTTTGCATATTACAAATGATTTTAATATTACTGAAAGAGAAGGTAAATTATTACCTGATGAATGGCAATACAAAGATAAAAAAAAAAGTCGAATTAAAAAAAGAAAAACTAACCACATGCGACAAAACGAGAGATAAATGAAGTAATTTTAGAAGGGAAAAAAATGTTTATTATCAATACATTGAATGAAATAAATAGACGAACAAAAGTATACACCAATATTTCAGATACTTTTAAAATATTTATAAATCTTGATTTAAATTACACTGTATTCAACACTAATATCGATAAATATTATATATATTATTTATATATTAATATATAAATATATATTAATATATATTTTATATATACTTTATATATAAATATTATTTATATATAAAGTATATATAAAAATGATTGACTCGGAAAATGTTTGAAGATGAAGTTATCCAATTTTTACTGTTTATTAAAGGACAAAATAATATGAATGAAATGTATAATATCATTAATATTGATTATTAATAATAATGGACTAAGATCTACATTTCCCAACATTGAAACAATATTAAAAATATTTTTTATACTGCAAGCTGGGAACGGTCATTTTCTGTTCTCAAACAAGTAAGAAACTATTCAAGGAATAGTTTAATTCAAGATAAAACAAGTAATTTGTCATTGTTATTTATTGAATCTGAACTAGTAAACAGCATTAATTACGGTGATTGAATAGATATTTTTGACAAGGCAAAGCCAAGGAAAAAATATTTATGCATATAAATTGTATGAACTCAATTTGCATTGCTATTTTATAATGTACCTGCTACTTTTTATTGCTAACAAACAAGATGTGGATGTTTTTAGAATATTTTTGTAACAATTTTTGATATTGTTTTTGTAATAAAATTAGTAATTACACTAATTTGCCATACTTATTTGTGTACTATACTCCATTGTTGTTGGGCTCTCCTTTAGCTCAGTGCTGATGCTAACATCTTCAGTGCAGACGGCCCGGGTACGATTCCAGTAGGATCCCAAATTTATGAAATCACCGTGATGTGAAATGAGGAGCTTCTTGTGAAAGGGCAGCAGACGCTGGTCACAAAAGCCAGAAACACAGCAAGGGAAGTTGATTTGTTGAACACGTGATGAACCGTCAAAGCCGTGTGGCTGGTCATCATACCCTCATGGGCAGTTGTGACACAGTGTTTAGTTCTGTACTCTTCTTTATATTTCGTAGTATTACAATGTTTGTGTTTTGTGTTAAACACAAACATTGTAATGTTAAACACAAACATTACAATGTTTGTGTTTGTGTTTAAGAACAGCAGTGCAATTAGAGGGAATGTCTCTGTCTTTTGTCTCTTAGCTGTACATGAACTAATTTCACATAGTTTTCTGCTAGTTTAAGTAGCAGTTTGATGGTCTGTGTTTGCCATGTTTGCTCCTTTTAGCCCTTGGCAAGAGGACGTTTCTGTCAAGGTTTCGGCCACACCATGGGGAGGCAGAAGCAATGCCACTAGGAAGCCAAGTGGTTAAAGTTGGTTAGTGGAACTAGAAATATATGAAAAAGGTAAAGAAAGGTGAGTTTCCTTTCTGTGTTCTAACTTGTGGTTTTTCAAGTATAGAACTGTTTTTGGCTATACTCCAGAGAGCAGAGTCATCCTAAGTTAAACAAAAGTGAAACTTGGAAATATTCATAAATTGTTCCTATTTTTCCTTTAACATCTTTTTAATTACCGTAAGTGTCCAAAAATTAATATTTGGTTAGCTTGCCACGTGCTTCCTCATGTCGTCCTGAGTTTGTGTCGTGTATCCTGTTCCATCCTGCAGGTAAACTGTTTCATAGTAGTAGTAGTAGTAGTGGCATGTGATGCAAGAAAGCAAGTGTATAAGCTTATGCAGCACATCAGCCAAAAAATAATAATAAAATAAAAAATATACACAACAATTCCCTCTAAATATTTGTCCAGTTCCTCCTTAAATTTATTTAACCTATCAACTTCCACAACGACAGATGGAAGTTTGTTCCAGCAATTAACCACCTGCTGGCTAAAGGCAAATTTCCGCACATCTATTCTACATCTGTCTTTCCTCGATTTGAATTATATCCCCTTAGGTTCGTAATCTGAACAAGTCGAAGAATCCCATCAGAATTCAGCGTGCTCATCCCATTCAAGGCCTTATACAGCCTTGAATGGAATGAGCTTTGCAGCCTCCTTTAATATAACTGGATAGATCCCATCCACCCCAGGTGCCTTAATTATGTTTAATTTCAACAATTTCTCCTCAACTTTGCTCTCAGTTATTACAGAATCATTAATTGTTTGTTGCTGCTGCAAGTCTGCATGCCAGGACTGATGAAGTGAGTTTTCTTTTCCCATTTCATTAACCTTGTATTGTGTCAGTTGTTACGTTCTAAAAAGAAAAGAAAAAATTCTATTGCCATATTGTGCATATACAAAGAGGAATTTTATTGTTAATTCCACATGTTAGTCTACTTTCATTTGTATTTAGCGAAAAAAGGTTATGTTTTATGTTAGGTTTTTACACGACTTCGGTAGGGATTCAAGCAAAAACCGGTTGTTTTGGAATAAAGAGGGGTCATGTGTTTAGTGAAAAAAGGTTAGGTTTTTACACAACTTCAGGAACGATTCAACCAAAAACTGGTCGTTGGCCACTCATGGTATTACTTTTAGTTTCTTGTTTTGAAAAAAAATTGCTTTTTCGCATTAATTTCTCTTCATTTTAACTTTTAAATGTTGTTATGTTACATGACATTTTGTCTTCCCCGAATAAATTGCATTTCTGTTACTTGCTGCTCCGAAAAAAAATTGACATTTTGCTGTTAATTTTGTTGTTTTTCAGCCCCAACATACTGTTATGTCACGTGACATCTGCTATGTGCAGTCAGCAAGAAGAGGGGGAACACAGTGAGTGGATGGGGTTACGAACCGTACATCACTGCTTTCCCCCCCCCCCTTTCTTCTCAACAATTTTGTAAGGGTACCACTCTCTGGAGTTTGCCCTGTTTTTAAATAAAAGAGGTTGATTGAAAGATAGGAACTTAAAAAAATAACTTTAGTCACTTATCAAGAGCAGTCTATAAGTCACAATAATATCACTTGGCCTTGAAAAATGTTTGGCACCCTGGGCCTAACAGAGGAAAGTGGAAGAGAGACTGTTACAGTTAAATGTAAATAAGGCTAACAGAATCTATCCAACTATATTAACAGAAGCACCAAAAGAGGTAATGAAATCCTTGGCCATAATTATGAGAGAATCTTTGGAATCAGGAGAGGTTCCTATAAGATTAGAGATATAAATCCCATTCACAAATGGGAATCAAAGGGCAATGTGAATAATTACAAACCTGTAAAGCTCCAAGGAAAACAATGGAGCCAGAAATTAAAGAAGTAATGTAGAACAATCTTGACAGGAATGCAGGCATTTTAGCATGGGTTAGTTAAGGGGGAAATAAATTTTCTGGTTATACACCAGAACAACAAAGTCAGATGAGTTTTATAAGACAGAGAGCTAAAAGAATATTATGGTATTTATTAGTTACACAGGCTTGAACCACAGTCACTCAAAGCCTATGTACTTCTGTATCCAAGCACACTAGACCAGTCAGCTATAGCAGCTGTCTGACAAATCTGATTAGCTATAAAGAAGTTAGGTATATATCATCCTATCATGCATAAAGAATTATACCTAAAATAACTAATATTTTGAGGAAGTTCTATATGAAAGACTGCTGTACAAATTGAAGCAGTGTGGCTTTAGTGACATATTACTGCTATGAATAAAGTTATGGTTGAATGGAAGAAAACAGAGGATGGTTATTAATGAGTACTGCTCAAGGTTGGCAGGGTGACTAATGATAGGGATCGTGGAATAGTGCAACAAGAATTAGAAAAATTAGGTAGATGGGCTGAAAAGTGGAAATGCAGGTTTTACATGATAAATTTGGTCACTTTTGGGTTCAAGGCTATGAACCGAGTAGATAAATTTTGAGCTCCTGGAAATGGATAAGTTTTTTTGACTTGATTAACATATTAAATTGTGTTCAATAAATAGCTTAATACTCCTTAGCTTATCATTAAATTTGGCTAGAGATTTTGTAAATTATGACAACATTCACAGAGCTTTTGTAATTTAAAACTCTATTTAAAACTCTATGAATGTAATGGCATCACATAATACATAATGTAAACTTGATAGTGCAATACACATTACTGCATTTGGGTATCTATCAGTTTAGTCTATTATTCTCAAATTAAATTGAATTTAAATGGAAACCATGCCTCAGACTAAGGCAGCAAAGTAATGGGCTCAAAACAGCAGGAGTGCTGTGGCTCAGGGGAGAACTGATGGGATAGGTTCTACAAAACACAGCTTTACAAAATATGCTACTTGTGCAATGTTTTCAGGCCTCTCTCTGGAATAGGACATGACATATCCAAGGGGGATGTTTTTGTGTATTCAGTGCAAAGAGTGTGAAGAAATTCTTTGCATAAAGTGAGCATTCTGATAAGCATTTGAGAATTAGGAGAATAGGGTGGATGCCTTCAAAGGCATTAAAACGGGGTCTCAACCCATTTTAATTCTCAAAAGAATTAAAATGGGTTGAGTTAGGCAGCCGAGAGCTTGATGGAGCTTTCAGCTACCCACATCAATTCCAGAACTTACACTTGTGCAGTAGCACAACTGTAAGCCCTGGAGCTGAGCTTACAGTGGCAATCACCAAGGAAGAATGCACTGGTCCCGTAAGAAGTAGCTTTTGTAAGGGAAATGAGAAATATATTGTGCAAAAAGGATGGGTGGAATAGGATCAGTGTATGCTGGCCAGGGGCAAAAGTAGATGACGTAGAACAGATATCATGTTCGAAGGGCACTAAAGGTGATATTGTTGAACATGTACATACTGATGATATTAAGAGTTGCTGTTATTTGGTTTTTAGGAGCATTAGCAACTAAGGCCATATTGCTCCGGGAATATGCGGTGGTCATTCCCTGACCTTTCCGCATCCTCCATATTTGGTGGTGATGGGCTTGAACCCTGGTCTAATCAAGAAGCGTGTGCTATACACTGCTGCTCCTTCCCACCTGGCTACGGAGGCGCCAATATTAAGCGTAGAAGTTCTGAGGGCTTATTAACAAGCACAAGGCAATGTTTAGAAAAAAGCCAAGTTTTAGGATTAAATTTGAAAGTGCTTGCATTCTGCCCAGACATGATATCAGGGAGTACATGTTGAGAGACTTGTCATTCAATTCAGCCATGGAAAAACTGTGTATGGCTCATGAGGCAGAATTTTTCTCAATATAGTCTGTGCTTGTTAACAGGAGAGACTGCTCTTACAGGGATGGGATACTTCTTAAATAGAAGAATATTTGCTGATGCTATCGAGGCAGTGTTAGGTTAAAGGGAAAACTAACAGATTAACTAGAGACACAGGCAGAGATTAAAGTGATCTTTGAACTGCTTCTACTGGAACATGCAGCAGCCTAGAAAGCAAGTGTAGGGGATTTTAAGCCCTGCTGTGGGTCATTATGGAATAAATAAATACACGGAATATACAATATACAGGGCTGTTAAAATTAAAGTATCCCTATATAGAGGGCTCTGGAGCGAGTTCTAAGGCTTGTATTGAAGAGAAATTTGGACAGTACAATAAAGAATGCGCTTGCCATTTATTGGGGAAAAAAATTAGTTACAAAATTTGTCACTATACGCCACTGTGGCAACACAAATCACTTGAACAGCATTACAATTGTTCAATGTGTCCGCCATTTTGGTCAACAACAGTTTACATTCGAAGAACAGCATTTTCCACAGCAGAATGTAACATGTCAACTAGAATAGCCAGCACATGACATCTAATACTGTCCTTCAGATCTGCCAGATTTTGACATCCTTCCCAATACACCTGGTTTCTTCAAAAACCCCACAACCAAAAGTCGCATGGGGTGAGGTCCGGTGATCAGGGTGGACAAGATGTCTGGAAACAACGGCTGATGATCTGTTCGTCTGTAAAGTGTTGCCTTAGCAATCTTTAGAGACAATGGTGGATGTGGGGTGGCACACCATCTTGCATGAATATGGTATCCTGAAAGCACCCACATTGTTGCAGCTCTGGTATTGCAAAATTTGCCAACATTTCATAATATCACTGTCCAGTGAAGGAACAGGTGCGGGGTCCAGTCGGTGTTACCTGTTCAAAAAAAAATATGGCCCAATCATGAATGTGACCGTAAATCCACACCACACTGTCACTTTTGGAGAATGCAGCAGGACCTCTTGGATAACTCAAGGGTTTTCGGTTGCCCAAATGTGACAGTTGTGCATATTCACTTGTCCATTTAAGCAGAAGTGGGCTTCATCACTCCAAAGGATGTTCCATGACCAAGTGATATCCACTGTCATTCACGCCAGAAACTGAAGTGCATATGTGAAATGAATATCTGCATCACCATGCTTTAGTTGCTGTAGCATGTGCATCTTGTAAGGATAGTACTGCAACACCTGATGCATTACCAGCCTTACAGTGGAATACAGCATGTCCACTTCACGAGAAACAGCTGGCACACGTGCACTACCACACGGAGATTGACTTGATAAATCCACGACAGCTATAGCCACATCTTTAACACGAGAGGAGTCCACTCATTTTCAACCTCTATCTGGTTGAACACCAAGATGTCCTGTTGCTTCAAATTTTGCAATTATTTTGCAGACAGCACAAACAGTCATAGGTCCACTCCTTATGTGCTTCTGATGCCGCAATTCTCTGATAGCTGCAGCTGCATTGTTGCTGTTCTGGTAGTACAGCAAAAAGGCAATGTTAGTGAAAATAGCACCTTTTCCTGCAACATTGTTGGCATTGCTGCTGTAGTGCAGCATCTCCTGTATGATTTTGAAGAGATTGCTTTGCTTTTATACAGTACAGTAGAGCTGAGTAATGGTGCTGTGGCAATAACTTATGGTTATGCAAATAACTTATGTTATTTGCATAATTTGTATGGCTTGTAACTATCCTAGTTATGATTATGCAAATAACTTATGTTATTTGCATAATCATAACTAAGATAGTTACAAGCCATACAGTGACAAATTTTGTAACTAATTTTTTTTTTCCAACAAACGGTGAGCGCATTCTTTATTGTACCTCTTGTCCAAATTTATCTGCAGTAAGAGCCTTAGAACTCTACATAGGGATACTTTAATTTTAACAACCCTGTATTAGAGTAACCAAAAGTAAGGCAAGGAGCTTATATATTTGAATGCACTAATTCTAGGAGTGTAGTAAATAAATTTGATGAATTTGAAATAGTGATTAAATTATCAAATGCTGATACTGTAAGGTCTAAATTTAAATATGGGAAGTACAATATGTACAAAAAGGAGGGGGAGGACCAAGGAGTTAAGCTCTTATTTGAGAAGTATATTAAATCCAGTGGACATGGGTAATTAGTGCAACATCAAGTCAGTTTGGTGTGACATAATCACCACCTAAAAAAATGAAAATGAGAGTAGTGCTTTAGCATTAGCTGCTGTAGCATGTGCATCTTGTAAGGATAGTACTGCAACACCTGATGCATTACCAGCCTTACAGTGGAATACAGCATGTCCACTTCACGAGAAACAGCTGGCACACGTGAGCTGGCACACATGCACTACCACACGGAGATTGAGCAGCTAAATCGAGATTCAGCAGCTAAATCCTTACAAGATGCACATGCTACAGCAGATGAGTATTAAAAATACCAAAAAAAAAAAAAAAAAAAAAAAAAAACTATACATAGAAAGAGAGTGGGCCAGTAAATCACAATTACAATGTCTTATAGTGGTAGTTTTTAACTTTCAAGATATTGAATGGAACTGAACTTGTAGTTATCACTCACACACTAGCAAGACTTTTCTAACTTTATTCAATGACTGTTTTCTACAGAAGCATGTTAGAGAGGCAACAAGAGGAAGCAATACTCTTGATACATCAAGAATGTTCAAGTAAACGACCCACTTGGTGGCGGGGATCGCAGTGTACTAACATGAGATTTACTTAAAAACATAACTACTGTCAAAGGTAAAGAGAAGGGCTATTGTTTTCGTAAGGGTGACTACAAAGGTTATTATTATTATTAGCCATATGATACAAGGAAGCCAAGGCTTATGCTGCACCAGCCAAAAAAAAAAAAAAAAAAAAAAATCCCGAGTTACCCACTGTGTGTGTGTGTGTGTGTGTGTGTGTGTGTGTGTGTGTGTGTGTGTGTGTGTGTGTGTGTGTGTGTGTGTGTGTGTGTGTGTGTGTGTGTGTGAGAGAGAGAGAGAGAGAGAGAGAGAGAGAGAGAGAGAGAGAAGTAGAAAGGCATCACCAAGAAAGAGAAGAATGATGATATCCAGCTCAGGATCCTGGGTTTGCCAGGTCTCACTGATTTTTAAATTCTACATAATGGGAACAAATGACAATGTTACCAACAGCAAATTCTAAATTAGGAGAATGAATTCAGGTAAATAATTGTAGAAACTACTAGGCTTTTCATAGCAACTACAAAGTTGGTATGAAAAATGGATTTTTTTTTTTTTTTTTTTTTGGCTAATGCTATATAAGCTTTCTTTCTTGCATCATGTGCCTTTACTAATGCTAATATGCTTTTAATACATGTATAATATAAGATTTGACTTCATTGATTTTTATTTTATTTTATTGCCTGTGAGGATGTGCTAAAGACTGGAATTTTGGCTATTTGGTTTATTTTTTTTATATTTCCATTACAGCATCTAAATTATCTTCACTGACCTAACAAAGAATGCAAAAAATTGCAATCCTGATGGTTATTAAAAATTTGCAACTACCAAGATTCAGGCACAACAAATATAATGTTGAAGATTCTGATGACACCTTACTGTGACATGCTTTTATTCTTGTCCTGAAAACAGTCTTAGCACATTTGTTGGACAGTCAAAATTTCACAGTTTTTGATAGTTTAGAGAATTATGAGAAATATAAGGTTGCATTCTTACCAGAATGATTCCCTAATGCAGTTCTGTCAATTATTTCAAGACATAATGTACACACTCCACACTGTTATAGTGTAATTTCTGTTTTTTTACTATTAAATCTTATTAACAATTCAATAATGCAGTCAAAAAACGCTGGATCAGGAGCTTTAAAACAGAGACCAACAAAGGGAAAGAAGAATAAAAATCATGGAGATGCATTACCAGCACAACTGGAAATTTAAAGCCAGGTGGAGTTATGACCACTCACATCAATTAGAAAAGCTACTTCAATGTTACACAAGTCAGACTTGTGAGTCTACGAATTAGATTTTTTGAGGTGGAAGGTAACATTAATATCAGCATCGTTAAAAATTTCTAATTCTAAAATCATGAAAAATTTAAGCCTAGAATCAATTTAAACTATCATAAACTTCTCATTTAGGAAAAATATGTCCTGCAATCTTAATTACATAAGTACACAGTGGTTATAAAATCAACAGCAATTTAAAATGTAATAAAATTTTTTTCTTTAGAAACAAAAATAGAAATTGCCATTACACAGCACATCAAAGATATTCTGTACATCCACCTTATTGATATGTAACCTTAAGTACACAAAGAATAAAGTTCACGCTCCCCTGCAACAAATCTGTAGAGATTGGTTAAATGCTATTCTTTAAACACTAATGAAACTGGGCTATCTATGTAACCATAGCTTTCCAAATACCACCAGCACAGCCAAAAATCTGCAGGAGTCAAGTCTAGCAAACATAATCTTGTAATCTAACATGAGGGTCTGTCTTGAACACAAAGGTTATGTTACATTTTTGGGCACTAAAATGATAGAAAGCTATAATAAAATATGGTTATTATCATAAAAAAGGCTGACCATTAGAAGTTTGGCAATCGTCTATTTACTTTAGTCTTTTTTTACACAGTACTACAGAATTAAAAGCTATTTCCCCTTTTAACAAATACGTTGTAAAATCTTAATACGTAAAATTTGGTCAATTGGTGGTGAACACGAGCTATTTTTGTTTCTTAAAAGAAAAAGAGAAAAAAATCCTTAAATTTTATGCCTGACTGTGCTAGAAGTTTTTGTTTTTTTTCCCTTATGGTTCTTCATTTTGCCTTTTCATTTTTAAAAAAAGTTAAGGACTTTATAACTACCGAGAATATAAACATGGAATGACAAGTATATTAATAGAGTATCAAGAAAGCAACAGCAATATGAATTATTAAAGAACATAAAAAGAAAACCCAATACCTTATTCCTTTCTGATCCAGCATTTAGAGGATCTTCAGCTGCTAACATAGCACTACTAATCAGAATGCATACCAAAACAATATTGCCAAAATAATTGTGATTGATGATTTTGTGACAAAGAATGCGAAATCTGAAAAATTAACAAAATTTTAGAAGTATTAAATTCATTTTACCCTAGAAATATCTTAAAAATTAAATTAAGAAGAAGATAAAATGATGAATATATACAAGGTGTTCCAAACTTCTGGTACAAAATTAAATATCAATTATGAGAGAACTATTGGTTGCAGAGGGATGCAGTTTTACAACAGTACTTCACAAGTCTTAGAGAGTCTTATAATCTTATAATCAGAGAGTCTTATAATGGGGAATTTTAATTTCCCAGATATTGACTGGAATTTGTGGGTTGGTCACTCACACACTAGCAAGGCTTTTGTGGATTTATTGGATGATTGTTTTCTACATCAGCATGTTCGGGAGGCAATTAGAGGGAGTAATACTCTTGATTTCATTATCAGTAGTGATTCTTCATGCATTAGGAATCTGCAGATAAAGGAACCACTGGGTGGCAGTGATCACAGTGTGCTGAAGTGGGATATACTCAAGGAGGTAACTACCATCAGAGGTAAAGGGAAGGGTTTTTGCTTTCGTAAAGGCGACTACGATGGTCTGAGACAGTATTTAAATTCTATACAGTGGGAACAACTGATGATGTTACCAACAGCAAATTCATAATGGGAAGCATTCAAAGAACTTATCTTGGAAGCTACTAGGATTTATATACCAACTAAGGAATATTGTTCAGGGTTTAGGCCTAAATGGATGTCAGTTGTTGTTATTTGGTTTTTAGAAGCATTAGCAACTAAGGCCATAGGATTTACATACTAACTAAGAAATATTGTTCAAGGTTTAGGCCTAAATGGATGTCAGTTGTTGTTGTTGTTATTATTATTATTTAGTTTTTAGGAGCATTAGCAACTAAGGCCATATTGCTCCGGGAATATGCAGTAGTCATTCCCTGACCTTTCCGCATCTTCCGTATTTGATGGTGATGGGCTCGAACCCCGGTTTAATCAAGAAGCATGTGCTACGCATTGCTGCTCCTTCCCACCTGGCTACGGAGGCACCCCCAATGGATGTCAGATGAACTAATGAGACATATGGCAGAGAAGAAAAATACATGGGATACATATAATTAATGGGTGACGTGGAAGCCTATGATAAATATAAACTGGTCTGTAACCAAGTCACAAAGGAGATTAGGCAAGCAAAGGTAGATTATGAGAAATCCATGGCAAAGGATGCAAAGAAAAACAGAAAAGAGTTCTTTACCTATGTAAACTCTAGAAGGAAAGGGATGAATCAGATTGGTCCACTGGATATTGATGGTTCAACAGTTGAGGATCCTGCTCAGGTGGCTAACAAACTAAATCAACATTTTGCATCTATATTCACACATGAGGAGTTAATCAGGAAGGGGAATGCCAGAGGTGAAGTAAACTCTGGCAGTGAGCTAGATTATTTTGTAATAACTGAGAGGAAAGTGGAGGAGAAATTGTTGAGAATGAACATAAAAAAGGCACCCAGGGTGGATGGGATCTATCCAGTCATATTAAAGGAGGCAGCAAAGGAAGTAAGCAAACCCTTAGCCATAATTATGAGAGCTTCTTTGGACTTAGAGCAGGTACCCATAGACTGGAGATGTGCAAATGTGACCCTAATTCACAAAGGAGGATCAAAGGCTGACACAAGTAATTATAGACCTGTGAGTTTAACTTCTGTTCCAGGAACATTAATGGGGTCACTGTTTAAAGAAGCACTGTAGGATCATCTAGACAAGACTTCAGTTATAGCTTGGACACAGCATGGTTTTGTTAAGGGAAGGTCTTGCCTGACCAATTTGATTGGATACTATGATGCAGTCACAAAAGAACTGGATGCAGGGAATAACTTTGATATTATATATTTGGATCTTAGAAAGGCTTTTGATACTGTTGCAAATGGAAGACTGCTGCACAAATTGGAGCAGTGTGGCATTGGAGGCAAATTGCTGCTATGGATAAAGGGATAGTTGAAGGGGAGAAGACAGAGAGTGTTAAATGGACACTGCTCATCATGGACTAATGTTATTAGTGGAGTCCCTCAGGGTTCAGTGTTGGGTCCATTATTGTTTTCTTTATTTATAAATGATACTGATGATGGTACACCAAGCTTAATGTCCAAGTTTGCAGATGATACAAAGGTTGGCAGGGTTGTTAAGGACATACTATGCTGCTGCAACAGGATCTGGAAAGGTTGAGCAGATAAACTTCATTTGCCACCTCTCAGTCTAACACTGACAAATGTAAAGTACTACATAGGGTAAACAGTAACCCCAGAGCAACATATCAACTCTGTGGTACTACACTGACAGTGGTAGAGAACGAAAAGGACCTGGGGGTAATTGTGCAGGCAGATATGAAGTTCTCTGAGCAGTGGAGACAGGCTGCAAGAGTAGCTCACGGTGCCTTGGCAATGATATACAGGAATTTTTCTAGCAAGGATAAGGAGGTGATTATTCCCTTGTATAAGGCAATGGTCAGGCCACACCTTGAGTACTGTATACAGGTCTGGAGGCCTCATTTCAAGGAGGATGTAGAGCTCATGGAACGAGTACAGAGAAGGGAAACAAGATTAGTGAATGGAACAAAGGGTTGCTCTTACGAAGAAAGGCTTAAGTTTTGCAAATTACAGTGTCTGGGGACTAGGCACCGGCGAGGTGATCTAATAGAGGTGTATAAAGCCTTGAATGGTTTGAGCATGCTCAATGCTGATGGGATTCTTCTTCTTGCTCAGAATAATCACCTGAGAGGGCATAAATTCAAATTAAGGGAAGACAGATGTAGGTTAGATGTGCCGAAATTTGCCTTTAGCCAGAGAGTTGTTGGTTGGTGGAACAGACTTCCATCCTTTGTTGTGGAAGTTGATAGCCTAAATAAATTTAAGGCTCAGCTGGACAGGTATTTCGAACAAGCAGAGGGGTGAAATGGGAGTGGGTTTTTTTTTTTTTTTTTTGGCTGATGCTGCGTAAGCTTGCTTTCTTGCATCATATGTTTCTACTAATGCTAACTGGATAGATCCCATCCACCCCAGGTGTTTTCCTTATGTTTATTTCAACAATTTCTCCTCCACTTTGCTCTCAGTTATTACAAAATCACTTAGCTCTCTGTTATAGCTTGATAAACTTCTGGCATTCCCGTCCTTGAATAACTCCTCTTGTGTGAAATTAAATGCAAAATACTCAGTCAGTTTATCAGCTACCTGAGCATGATCATCAATAGTCAAACCATTGATGTGAAGTGGATGAATCTAATTCATCCCCTTCCTTCTATAGTTTACATAAGTAAAGTCTTTGCTGTTTTTCTTTGTGTTCTTTTCCCAAAGATTTCTAGTAATCTGCCTTTCTTCGCCTGCCTAACCTTCTTTGTGACTTGATTATAAACTATCTTATATCTACAATAGGCTTCTGTGTAACGTGTTAATTTATATGCATCTCATGCATATAAATTACAGGTCTGGTCTATAAACATATAAATTACAGGTCTGGAGCCTCGTTTCAAGAAGGATGTAGAGCTGCTGGAACGAGTACAGAGAAGGGCAACAAGATTAGTGAATGGAACAAAGGGTTGCTCTTACGAAGAAAGGCTTAAGTTTTGCAAATTACAGTGTCTGGGGACTAGGCACCGGCGAGGTGATCTAATAGAGGTGTATAAAGCCTTGAATGGTTTGAGCATGCTCAATCCTGATTGGATTCTTCCTCTTGCTCAAAATAATCACCTGAGAGGGCATAAATTCAGATTGAGGAAAGACAGATGTAGGATAGATGTGCGGAAATTTGCCTTTAGCCAGCGGGTAGTTGGTTGGTGGAAAAGACTTCCATCCCTTGTTGTGGAAGTTGATAGCCTAAATTTATTTAGGCTATAAATGTATTTAATAATTTATTTATAGTCTAAATAAATTTATAAATACTGTTCAAGGCCTAAACCTTGAACAGTATTTCTAAGTTGGTATGAAAAGCCCAGTACCCTCCAAGATTAAGTCCCTGGAGGCTTCCCATTTAGAATTCACGTTGGTATCATCATCAGTTGATCCCACTGTATAGAATTTAAAAACTCTGAGACCACTGTAGTCACCTTTACGAAAGCAAAAACCCTTCCCCTTACTCCTGATTGTAGTTACATCTTTAAGTAAATTCCACATTAGTACACTGTGATCACTGCCAATTATTGGTTCCTTTATGTGCAGATTCTTAATGCATGAAGAATCACTGCTGATAATTAGATAGAGTATTACTCCCTCTGGTTGCCTCTCGAACATGTTGCTGTAGAAAACAGTCATGCTACACAGATTATCAAAGGCTGAAAAATTTCAAGAGAGTAATATCAACAGAAAAGCTAAGGCCATTTTCAATTTAACTTAAGTTGAAGAATAAAAAAAGATTTTTGTTTCCTGCATATGTATATTAGGCTATAGATTTTGAATAAATGTTTTTTTGAAAAACTGATGAACTTTTTCTTAGCAGTACAGGCTGAAAGGAAATCAAAATGAAAAATAGTGAAAATCTAAACACTTTGACTTGAGTAGAATGAACTCTGTCTTTGATTTCTTGAAGGAATACAAATGATTTTCAGACATTTTGTGATACTTCGTGTTTACGTCTTCTTCAGTGAACGAATTGTTGTCCTTATTACACTTCAACTTCGCACGTACACATTCATTAAAATAAAGAAAGTAATTCACTGCCTGAAGTGGTTGTACATCGAATACCATGAAACATCTTAGAATTATCTGTATTCCTTCCAGAAATTAAAAGAGAGATTTTATCTAACCCAGTTAATTGTTTATATTTTCACTATTCTCCAAAAATAATAACTGCATTGCATTTTATTGCAGTAAAGATGCAGAAACAGCAATGCAAGTTAAAAAAGAAAACTTAGGAAGATGCAAATTTTTGTTCAAGTTTTACATTATAAAATACTACTATTATGTTCAGAATAGTAAAGATTTAGAAAAAATGTAACCATTGGATGAGATATATATATATATATATATATATATAGGATCATTCAACTGAATTTTATTCATGAGAGAAGATAATTATTTTGATTCAGTCTCAAACAGTTTACATACATATTCGTATAACCTGGGAAAATACAACCAGTTACTGAAAAAAAAAATGTTTTACAGTGTCTGTTTGTAACAAATCGTGGTTACAACATCCAAAATATCGCCTTTATCATTTTGTCTACATCTTCATTATTATTCAGTTTAAGTTCTAGGAGTATCAAAAGTCAGCATGAGTCCCTAGGACATAATACTTCACTGAGTCTGTTTTTCCTATCATTTTCTTTTTTGTACTCTTGGCTGTGGTCCAGGCCTCTGTTTAATGACCAAGCTAAGTGCAGCTGAATTACCCAATGCATCTATCCCCCCCATTCAGTTCATAAGCTATGTATCTATTCAGTTCATAATCTGTATATTCATCAATCCACTCTTAACAGTTGCGTTTTAATCCCAGCACTAAAATTCATATACATTAATTCTTTTACAATGTGACATGGAAACATCTATTCACATAAATAAAATAACTAATGATCACATCGCAAAAAGAAATGAACTCCAGAATCAAAACTGATACTGAAATAATAATGAGATCTGAATAAAATCATTGCATGATTATGCAATGAACAAGAATGCTGCACTTTGAAATAAAAGGTGGAATCATAACAAGAGTGGTTGTGTGGATGACTATTGCCATCCAGTTTCATTTTAAACCAAATTAATTACACTACTCACCCACAACTGATCTCAAATCACGTAGAAACTATGAATTAGGTTAAGTGTTAACAAAGTGCAGCCCATGACCATTTTTATGATGTTATGAATAAATGTGAAGAAAATCTTTGTTCAAATTTTATAGAATCATAAGACTTGTGACCTAATTAAAGTGTAAACTGGTTATTATGAAATGTGCAGGACTTTCACAAATATTTCCTGTTAACCGAATTTCACGGTAAAATTTTTTATGGCTGATTCCAAGTATGGAGAAAAACAGAGGGAACTGGTTTTCAGAAAATAATTATTTGACAGGTATGTACTGTGAAAATCCCAACAAGATGCACCTGCAAACTCTTCTCGTTACAACGTGCAAGGAAGGATAGTGATATCACAGCATTAATCCAATATACAGCTCACCCATAATTTATATTTGTATTTTCATCAATATTGGCCCACTAACATAAAAAGTTTGAGAACCACTGAATTAGGGTATGACAGGAAGGTACTGAGAACTTCATTTCTATAGGTGTAGGTACAAAACACAGTCAATAGTTTTAAATATGATGGATGAACAATGTAATTTAAAAACAGGTAAATTTTTAATAACCAATGCTGAGAAACCAGTTTTCTAACCATGCACCTGAACAAAGGAACTAAAGTAGAGGAGAACTGGCCAAGAAGGCAGGTGTGAACTTGAACCATGACCTGACAGAGATCTAAACCTTCGGAAAAAGTCAACTTTTACCCTATTGAAGCTGACCAACTGGCTAACTTAAACAGAGGCTTAAGAAGCGGCTAGTAAATTTAATCTTTAAACTGATGAGGTTAATAAAATTTGTACCTCACAGTGAAAATGCATGTCAGGAAATGAAAAGGTTTAAATACATAAAAAACAAAATTTTATTCGTGTAAAGTTAAATTACATAAAGTAAATAGAATCATCATCTATTTTACCAAGAAGCTCTATATTTGGATTCAGTGAGGAGAACTTCATATAAATTTGATTTAAAAAAACAATAATTTTGTTAATTGTGATTTTAAACATTTAAAGATGCACTGTAGTTCTCTGGATGACATACAGACAGTCATTTCTAAGGAGACTTAAATAGTGAAAATTTAATCTTTTCAATAGAAACATGTTCATGTAATTGAAACTGATTTTATGCAGGGCATACACTGAAAATATTCACTGTGTTGCCCTAGTGACTGGCTACTGTTCCAAGGATGGAAATATATTAGGACTGGTACTGCTGTTTTGAAAATTGTAAATAATCTCATTTTTGTTTCTGTATTTTTATTTTATTTTATTTATTATTATTTTATTTATTTTATTTATTTTTTGAATGAAATTACTTAGAATAATAAAGGTATTTCAACCGCATGACATCTACAAAAATCAGCAAAGTGTTTTGTGATTTTTCCAAGAGTATTGAATAATTAATAGAAAATGTGTACAGTAATTGTTGCAGGAGGATTTTTAATGCATGGTGAAATATTACCATTATTTCACCATATATTTCTGAAAATTTTTAATTTTTCATTCAATTTCAGCTGTACGAATTAAAAAGACTAAAAAAACTTTTGTGTCAATGGCTATACAACTTCAATGAATTTCATCTCTCTCTCTCTCTCTCTCTCTCATTAAAAGCAGCATGTTTAATGGATTTCACTTTTTCATTAAAGCCAAACATTTGTTGACACTATCACCATTATTTTTCTAAACAACCACTGTCATTAAGCTAATTATTCAAATTCTTTTATTTTTTGCTCTTCATATGATTTTCTCTCATTAAAAGCATTGGAGAGATTAAAAATTTTGCTATTTATGTTCATGAAAATGATCAGCAGCTAAAGGACATGACGTTTCTCGAACTGTTCAATGTAGTACTGCACTGAACCACTATTAAACAACGAAAAATGGGAAGAATTCAAAGAACTTATCTTGGAAGCTACTAGGCTTTACATACCAACTAAGAAATATTGTTCAAGGTTTAGGCCAAAATGGATGTCAGATGAACTAATCAGGCATATGGCAGAGAAGAAAAATGCATGGGATACTTAAAAATTAACACATGACACAGAAGCCTATGATAGGTTTAATGAATGGTTTAAGCATGCTCAATGCTGATGGGATTCTTCCTCTAGCTCAGAAAAATCACCTGAGAGGGCATAAATTCAAATTGAGGAAAGACAGATGTAGGACAGACGTGCGGAAATTTGCCTTTAGCCAGCGGGTGGTTGGTTGGTGGAACAGACTTCCATCCCTTGTGGTGGAGGTTGATAGCCTAAATAAGTTTAAGGCTCAGCTGGACAGGTATTTTGAACAAACAGAGGGGTGAAGTGGAAGTGGGTTTTTTTTTTTTTTGGCTGATGCTGCATAAGCTTGCTTTCTTGCATCAAATGCCTCTACTAATGCTAATGCTAATAGATACAAGTTGATATGCAACCAAGTTACAAAGGAGGTTAGGCAGGCGAAGGCAGATTACGAGAAATCCTTGGCAAGGGATGCAAAGAAAAACAGCAAAGAGTTCTTTATTTATGTAAACGCTAGAAGGAAGGGGATGAATCAGATTGGTCCACTTGATATTGATGGGTCAACTGTTGATGATCCTGCTCAGGTAGCTAACAAACTAAATGAATATTTTGCATCGACATTCACACATGAGGAGTTATTCAGCAAGGGGAATGCCAGAGGTGTATTCAACTCTAGCAGTAAGCTACAGAATCTTGAAATAACTGGGAGTAAAGTGGAGGAGAAACTGTTGAAGATAAACACAAGAAAGGCACCCGGGGTGGATGGGATCTATCCAGATATATTAAAGGAGGCAGCAAAGGAAGTAAGCAAACCCTTAGCCACAATTATGAGAGCTTCCTTGGACTCAGGGGAGGTACCCATAGACTGGAAATGTGCAAATGTGACCCCAATTCACAAAGGAGGATCAAAGGCTGACACAAGTAATTATAGACCTGTGAGCTTAACTTCTGTGCCAGGAAAATTAATGGAGGCACTGGTTAAAGAAGCACTGCAGGATCATTTAGACAAGACTTCAGTTATAGCTCAGACACAGCATGGTTTTGTTAAGGAGAAGTCTTGCCTGACCAACTTGATTGGATACTATGATGCAGTCACAAAAGAACTGGATGCAGGGAATAACTTTGATATTATATACTTGGATCTTAGAAAGGCTTTTGATACTGTTGCACATGGAAGACTGCTATACAAATTGGAGCAGTGTGACATTGGAGGCAAATTGCTGCTATGGATAAAGGGGTGGTTGAGGGGGAGAAGACAGAGAGTGGTAATCAATGGACACTGCTCATCATGGACTAATGTTATTAGTGGAGTCCCTCAGGGCTCAGTGTTGGGTCCATTATTGTTTTCTGTATTTATAAATGATATTGATGATGGTATATCAAGCTTAATGTCCAAGTTTGCAGACGATACAAAGGTTGGCAGGGTTGTCAAGGACACTACTGACAAAATGCTGCTGCAACAGGATCTGGAAAGGTTGAGTAGATGGGCTGAGAGGTGGCAAATGAAGTTTAACATTGACAAATGTAAAGTACTACACATGGGAAACAGCAACCCTAGAGCAACGTATCAACTCTGTGGTACTACACTGACAGTGGTAGAGAATGAAAGGGACTTGGGGGTGGTTGTGCAGGCAGATATGAAGTTCTCTGAGCAGTGCAGACGGGCTGCAAGAGTAGCTCATGGAGTATTGTCAATGATATACAGGAATTTTTCCAGCAGGGATAAGGAGGTGATTATTCCATTGTATAAGGCAATGGTGAGGCCACACCTAGAGTACTGTATACAGGTCTGGAGGCCTCATTTCAAGAAGGATGTAGAGCTGCTGGAACGAGTACAGAGAAGGGCAACAAGATTATTGAATGGAACAAAGGGGTGCTCTTACGAAGAAAGGCTTAAGTTTTGCAAATTACAGTGTCTGGAGACTAGGCACCAGCGAGGTGATCTGATAGAGGTGTATAAAGCCTTGAATGGTTTAAGCATGCTCAATGCTGATGGGATTCTTCCTCTAGCTCAGAAAAATCACCTGAGAGGGCATAAATTCAAATTGAGGAAAGACGGATGTAGGATAGACGTGCGGAAATTTGCCTTTAGCCAGTGGGTGGTTGGTTGGTGGAACAGATGTCCATCCCTTGTGGTGGAGGTTGATAACCTAAATAAGTTTATGGCTCAGCTGGACAGGTATTTTGAACAAACAGAGGGGTGAAGTGGAAGTGGGTTTTTTTTTTTTTTTTTTTTGGCTGATGCTGCATAAGCTTGCTTTCTTGCATCAAATGCCTCTACTAATGCTAATGCTAATCTCAAGTGAAAAAAAACATTATAATAGACAATTTTTGTGTTATATGATCTCAGAGAAAAGTGTATTATATAAATTTATAAATGATAATAAAACAGCACTTATAATTTAATCCTTGTTACATACTTGTTTGTAGGTGAGAATATAAAAAATGAGCTATATTTTGGAATGGGAAGAACTTTTGTTTGTATGTTCATCTCTGACATACGTCGTGGACGGGCTCCAGTGGACACAGACTGTGATTCACCCTCTTCATCAGCTTCATCTTCATCTTCCTCTTCTTCCTCCTCCTCCTCTTCTTCATCTCCCTCTTCTAGTTAAACAGACATTTCTTGAAATATTTATATTATTATATTTAAATAGGAACTAATTATTTTAAAAATCAAATTAAGCACGGTAGTAAAAATTGTAAAGCACATTACATAAAAAAAAAATAATAATAACAGTTCAACTTATCTGAAAAACTGTTCAAAATGACCATACGTAAAATTACATACAATAAAAATACAATTCTTTGCTATTCAATTACTTTTGCTACACACCTTACCAACTACTGATTACCAACACACATGCACACGCACACTATAAGATTACTACAATCAGTAAGTACAGGAACTTCCTGACTTACAAAAGGGTTGTGTTTCGCGGAACGCTACGAAAATCAGGGAAATTCCTCGTGCTTGTGCAGCACTCACAACTGTGCTCGCTGAATTGATTGAATCAAAAAAGAAAATGTTCTACAAACGTGTAAACAGAATTATTTATTGTATTTATTTACAAAAGCGTGCCTCTCAAACCTCGTTGCCAAAATCGACGTCTTCAGCTGATAAGTATGCCACTGTGGAGGTTGGGAGCTGTGGAGATTTAGAAGCCACTCAACCTTACGAAAGAACATATTAATGGATGACTGACTGGACGGTGGCTTTTTTCTTTTCATCATAGATTTCTTTGTAGCAAGCATATCATTCACCCCTCTGTTAACTTTTAAGAATCGTTCACTGTCAGGATCCATCTTCTCAAACCTTGCCATTGCCGATACAATTTCACAAAATGCAATTGCCATCTCTCTGGTGATGAAGTGTCTCGGCTCCTCATTTGGTTCACCTTGAACTTCATCAGCATTTTCTTCTTTCACTATCAGTGCCTGCAAGTCAATAAGTTCTTCATTAGATAATTCCTTCTCTTCTTCCTCTATCAACTCCTCCACGTCTTTGGCATCAACCTCCAACTGAAGTAGCTCTAGAACCTTTAAAATCACAACTACATATGATTCGTCTTTTTCAAATCCTTTGAAGCCTTTTACATGCCGTGGGCATATTTTCTTCCATGCACCATTTAAACAACTTTTAGTAATTTCCGCCCAGGCTTTTATTAATGTCTAAGATGGTGTGGTAAATATTGTAAGATTTTCAAAAGTCTCAAAGTAAAATTTTTCTCACCGTCTACTGCAGACAATGCCTGAGCAAATGTTGTGCATAAGTAGTATGCTTTAAAATTCGAAATAACACCCTCATCCATAGGTTGGATGAGTGAAGTTGTGTTTGGTGGTAGAAATATGACTCTCATGTTCCAATTGAAATCATCTAGAAGCGTCTAGATGCATAATATGTCTAGGAGCATTATCTAATAGAAGCAAAATCTTGAAAGGAATGTTGTTGTTTTTGCAATATTTTTCGAACTCAGGAATGAAGCAGCATTTCAATAGCAACTCTGATCTGCGACGTCTGAACCACAGATCCTACAGGAGTTAAAGGATCTGCTGGTTACGTGTTGGTACCAGATACCACAAGACACGTTTAGAAATCTTGTACATCCATGCCTTGCCAGGTACGAGCTGTTTTAGTTGCACGTGGAGGACCAACATCACATTAGGTATGTGGTCATAATGTTTTGGCCCATCGGTATATAGAGAAATAATAAAAAAACAAGTACTCCACATAGATGGAGTTAAACATGAAGCAAACTTTCAACAGAAAGTTATTTGCACAACAGCTTAATAAAAATGCAGACTATCAATCATGAGACTAAGACAGAAAATGAATGCTGCCATACAATAAATAAGTGTCAAAGTGATCAGCATTAGTAGCAGCAAATGATTCAACAAAGAAAGCTTATACAGCATTGGCCAAAAAAAAAAAAAAAAAAGGCACTCCCAATTTCACCTATTCATTCCCTCCTATAAATTCTTGAATTTATTTAAACTATCAACTTCCATAAAAACAGATGGAAGTTAGTTCCAACAATCAACCACCAGCTGGCTAAAGGCAAACTTCCACACATATATTCTGCACCCATACTTCAATTTGAATTTGTGCCCCCTTGTGTGTAGTCTGAGCAAGAGAAATAATTCCATCAGCATTGAGCTTGGTCAATCAATTCAATGACTTAGACCTCAATCAGATCACCTCATCTGCCTAGTCTCCAGATGCTGCAATTTGCAGAACTGAAGGAGCCTTCGTTGATCGCCCTTTTGTCCCCCTAACAAATCTCATTCCATTTGTCTGTACTCATTCCAGCAGCTCTACAGCCTTCCTAAAATGTGATGAAATACACAAGATGTGGCCACACCATTGCCTTATACCAGTTGTGTCCAACCTTTTTCCATACTGGGACCACATTCAAAGTTAGATTTTTTTTTGTGGCCCACACTGAGTGATTCAAGAAAAATTAGCATGTAACATTTTCCTTATCTTGTTACATGTAAAAGGAAGTTTTGTTTCTGTTTTCATGTTATAATTTTTCATTATCAGGTTTTATATAAAAAATTCAAATTCACAACACTTATGTGCAACAAATCTATGTCACTGATTTATTTTTTAGATTTTATTAAAATTATATAAATATAACTTCTTTTTTTTAAATACTTCACTTTTGTTTTTAAATGCTCACTTTAGAAAATTTACAACCTGAAAGGTTCACTGTTTTTCAATATTAAGGTGAATAAATAAATATAATGATACACCTAAAATTGGAAATTTGGAAAATTTTATTAAGTACAATACACAATAACATTTACTGAGCAAAACAACATTTAATGAGTTGACTGAGGCTGGATATTTTTAAATAATTGTTCAAAATTTGGTTGAAAATTTGGGACGCCAATTCACAATACAGTAAACCCCCGCTATTCGCGGTATCTGTATTCGCGATCGCCGATTTAATATAAAATGAAACCTAAAAAAATGTGAATTTTAATGCGCCGTGAATATTTTCCGCCATAAAAAAACATGGGCGTGGCTAAAATTATCTTTCCCGGTCAAAACAGCGCTCAGTGGGTGGGGGAAGAGGGGTGACAAAATCGCGAGCGTGGATGTTTCTCGCTAATCCTTGTTCGGTATGTGTTATGCGCTTGTCATGGAAGGTTTCGTCGTTTGCTTTTAATTTATATGCTTATAAATTGAATAAATTTATCAATTTATAAATTGATATCTTAAAAAATGATAAATCTACCGTTCTGCAGTGTAAAACAGACTTTTTCGAGTGTGTTAACGGAACAAAGTGACTTTATTGTAGACAAGTTCTTTCTAACCCCTACAAAAATATGGCTACGAATAACAAGAGAAATGTGAAAATATCAAAGAAGGTGATGACATTAGCGAATAAAATTGAGTTATTAGATAAAATTTCTAATGGTGAAAGTGTCTCAGTGGCAAAACATTATAAAATCAATGAGTCAATGGATCAATCAAAAAATCGGAAGAAAAAATACGCCGTAGTGTCCGTGAAAACGCGCTAATTGCTTCAAAAATTTGCTCTGTAACTCGTGATGTTAAATTAGAAAAAATGGAAAAGGCTTTAAATCTGTGGATAGAAGACCGAACTCAAAATAAAATTCCGTTAAGTTCACACATCATTCGTGAAAAGGCAAAACTAGCGAAACTGGTGATAGCACAGGCGGGATAAGTTTTTTTGCTAGCAAAGGCGCTGGTTTGAGAGATTTGTTTGAAATTTCTAATAAATATTACATTTAATATTAAATTGTTTCTTATTTTCATTTGGATGCCATATGCTTGCATTTCACTATGTACTGTCTATGTACATAGTCATATTATGAAGGTACATATAATACATACATAGGCAAAATTTTAGACTAGTTTTTCTTATATATTTCATACTTTGGAACGGAACCCCTTTATTACTATGGGAGCCATAACTCAGTATTCGCGTTTTCGGTATTCGTGACATTTCTCAGGAACGTAACCCCCGCGAATAGCGGGGGTTTACTGTACAGAATAAAGATGCTTATCTGTTATTCTGTTTCTTTTTAAATATTTATTTGATTTCATGCATGAAAAAATCTGCTTGCAAACATACTTTGATCCGAACACAGTAACCATTTTCGTGGCATTATCTATTATTAGCAGAAAATCTTCAAATAGGAGAGGCTTTTAGAATTCCAGTAGTTTATTTTCGCAGTCCATCTACACTGAGAACAGAAATCATAGAATACCTACCTAGTAATGAGTAGGCTCATCTTTCGCCAGGATAAGGGCAGTCACAGAGCGAGGCATTGAGTCCACTAATTCTCAAAAGCATTCCACGGGTGTTTCCATCAATTCTTGCTGCATCGCTGTCCTTAATTCCATAACATTTCGGATTGAGGATCCAAACTCAAACTAACCTTTCCACAGAACCCCGAAGATGCTCCATAGAGTTCATGTCCGTTGAACGGGGAGACCATTCGATGGTGGTAAAATCTGTGGAATGTTCTTCGAACCATGTTCCACTCACCACGGCTCTGTGGGGACGTGCATTGTTCTGCTGGAAGAGTCCATTTCTCTGTGGGTGCACGATGACCATGAAAGAATGCAGATGGTCTGCAAGGATGGACACGTAACCTGGACCATTCATAAATGCATCTAGACATACCAGAGGTCCCACCATGTGCCAGTTGAACATGCCCCAGACCATCACCGACCATCCACCTGCCTGAACAGTTCCTTGTTGACATGACGGGTGCATAGCTGCATGTGGTTTCCGATATGCACCTCCTGTCCACTTGAAATAACTGGAAATGGGACTCACCAGACCAGGAGACCTCTCCAATCATCCATGGGCCAGTGTCAATGTTCTTCCACACAGTTAAGGGTAGTTCTGGGTCGAGGTGTTAGCAATGGGACTCTGGTGGGTCGGCGGCTCCCATAATCTATTGCAGATAATGATCGCCTGATGGTCTTGGTGGAGATGTCTCTGGCACTTCCCTCGTTGAAGTCGGCGGTGATTTGTGCTACTGTCACTCTCCGGATGGCTGAAACAATGTGAGACAATGTTGATGGCCACGTTTCCACCACCTTTCTACACCCACAGTGCTGTCCATGATGAAATGTTATTCCAGATGTGGCATATTCTGGATACACTCTTGATACTGTCAAACGGGAATAGTGCAATTTCTGTACCACCTCTGAGATAGAGTGACCCATGTCAGGCACCCACTATCATCCCTCTTTCAAAGTCTGTTAACTCACAACATTTATCCATACTGGCATTGAATTACCGTCCATGGGAATGCAGTGACACCATGTACCTATATACCTGATAAGTGGTGCATTCATCCATTAGGGAGAGGGGTGATGGCGTCACGTTGCCCCAGGAACCAGGTATCCCACAAATTCTGTCCTTTCAATGTACTTCTTTTTGAACCATGTTTGTCTTGAAGGTCAATAATTTCAAGTTGCAAGCTGGAATTGTAGTTTTCAGCCATAGAAGTAAATGAATTCTCAAACAAGACATTATGTTATGCCCATGTTTAACAAATAACAAGAGGCAACGATTCTTTGGAAATAACTGTTTCTCTTTTTGCTCGGTACAACATTCAAAGTGAATTAAATGGTTTTCCAATTTGGGTTTTAAATAATAACAACTTATTATGAAATGATTTGATGTCACTATACAAATCAGAGACTAATTTTCCTTTCCCGTGTAGTTTTAAATTAAGAACACTTAAATGACTAGAAATGTGTGTAAGAATTGCAAGAAACAGTCATTCCATGTTTGATAATTATTTTTCCTTTTTCTGTCATAAAAATATCAGTTTCATGACGCAGTTTAAAGAAACAAAATAACAGTTTGCCATGACTAATTCATCTAACTGCACAATGTAAAATTACATCTTCATATTCAACTTCAATTTTTGAAAGAAACTACTGAAACATACGATGGTTATGCCCATGTGATCTTATAAAATTTATGGTTGAAATAACCAAATTCATAACATGATGGAGGTTCAATACTTTCCCACAAAGAGCTTCTTGATACACAACGCAGTGAATTCCAACTGCAAGTTCAACTCCAATATCTATCATTTTCTTGGTTACTATAAATATAAGCCCAATATTTTTATCAATCATATTTTTTCCACTGTCAGTTGTAACTCCTACCAGTTTTTAATGTTTAATCCTAACTTTTCATTAAATTGGCAAAATTTTTCAAAAAGATTTTCACCTGTAGTTGTTCCGTGCATACTCTGTAGATCAGCTAAATCTACAACTGGTACAAAATTATCATTAATTCCAAGTATGAAGATAAGGAGTTGGGCTGTGTCATTTAAATCAGTACTCTCATCCAGTGCCACACTAAAATATTTCATTTGTTTTATATGTTTTTCAAAAGTTGTTCAAACAAATTCTTTCCACTATCTTCTACTCTTCACATAATTGTGTGTCAAGACAAATTAACAAACTCTTGTATTATTCTTCTTCTTGTATAAACTTCTTCCACAACTTTTAAAACAACAAGGTTTAACAAATTCACCATCACTGAAGGTTTACTTTCAAAAGTGTTCAAATCTGGAAAAAAAAGTGCAACTTGATAATTGCACTTACAGCAGGTACAATTCTTGACTGATACGTTTTCAGTGTGTTCCGTTGTTTTCTTAATTCATTTTGTAACAATGAACACTCCTTTATATTGATCATAACAGTTATGTTTGGAATAATAGCGTCATTTTAAATTACATTCTTTAGAAACTGACAGTCTCCTAACACACCAAATACGCTGCATTTTTGTCTTACTCAATGAAGAAATAGTCTTCAGTAAACCTATGATTAAAAACACAACATTCCAAATCGACTTTCCTCTTTTGGAACATTTTTTAAAGGATAATTTCTTAACGCAATACAAATTAATAATAATTCAATACAATGAACAAGTTATATCAAAATAGAAGAATTTCACAATATGAAAAGATTGATACAAACATTACTGTACTTAGCATATACAGGGTGTCTCAAAAATACACGGCATAATATCAGGAATGAGTTCCTCACATGAAGACAATAAAAATATTTTATGTCAACATAGTTCTGGAAATGTTTGGTTCGCATTATTAACCGGAATGTCTTATCAACCACAGGTGATTTCCTTCACCACAGAGTACTGACAGAATCTGGTGGTTTTCCATTCCCACCATGTACTCAAATCAGAAGCACCGGATATGCATTTTATGTACGGTTTGGCGACGGCAATGTTCTGAAAGCTCATAGTTTGTACCACGAAAGGTTCCCAGAAAGAAGATGTCCAGACAGGAAAACATTTGAAGGTATCCATCGCCGCCTTTGTGAACATGAGACCTTTACACCTTGTGCTGCTGGCAGAGGACGACCAAGATCTACGACTCCTGAAGTAGAGCAGGACATTTTGGATGTTTTGGAGATCTGCTGACGAGGCTAGTGGGAGCCAGACGTGTTCAAAGCCGCTAAGTGGATTTTCTTATTTATTGATTTGAAATTAATGTTTTTCTAAAACTTCTGATTTAAATTTAGTAGTATAGCATTATTTTGTGATTTTCTGATTAATCTGGTGTATTTATTCTTTACTCGTCGTTGTAATTGCATAAAAGTATCGTTAAGGGTATCATATCCACGTGCTACAAGTTGCAGCTCAGCTGAACAAGAAGGTTTTTAGCCATATTTAGCCACTTTTTTGACTAGTTGATATATCAAATTATATTCTATAAGTAACTTATGACCTGATCAGGATCGTTAGTTTATTCTGAATTGAGACAGTGAGATTTGGAAGTTAATTAATACTTAAGTGTCCGTAGATTTACCGTTCATAACTTGCGCCATTGTTATAATGTACCGTACAGTACAGTACAGTACAGAATATTGTCAATTAATCAGCAAATTCTATTAATTTTGTTAAACTTCATTGTCAATTAAATTGTACTTTTAACTAAATACATATAACAACTTAGATTACAAATGTAACATAATTAATTAATACATAACTTGATACGGAAGTTATATAAACGGAACTCGTAGATAATATTTGATACTGAAAAAAATATATAGCATTATAACTGTGTTGGGACACAAGTTTAGGGTTATAATTTTGTACTGAAATTGAAATTTTATTGAAATTAAATCAAAACCATTACTCAGACCAGAGCAGCAAAGCAAAAGGCTCAAGCTAATGGGAGTGCTGTGGCTCAGAGGAGAACTGAGGGGGGGCAGTTGCCCTCTGAATCACAGGCTTTTAAAATACACTGCTTGCATGATGTTTGTCGAGCAATCGGGTACCGGACATGATACTGCCATGGGGGATGTCTTTGTGTGTGTGCGATGCAAGGAGTGTAAAGAAATTAGGCGACAACTCAGCATTGTTATGGGCCTATATGAGAGCTTGAAGGACAGGGTGGATGCCAGCAAAGGATCTAAAGTGAGGGGCCTATCAAGCTCTCAGCTGCCAACATCAACGCCAGAGCTTGCACTTGGTCATCATGCAACACAGCGGCAACACCCAAGGCAGAATGTGCTTGTCCCACAGGAACTAGTAGTTGTTGCTGACTCTATTGTCAGGGAAACGGGGAACATGCTTTGTAAAAAGGATAGGTGGAACAGGACCAGTGTATGTCTGCCAGGGGCAAAGGTTGATGACGTCGTAGAGCGGGTATCATCTTTTAAGGGCACAAAACGTGATATAGTTGTACACGTTGGCACTAATGATATTAAGAGTAGGAGACCGGCAGAATTACTTAACAAGTACAGATCACTGTTGAAAAAAAAGGCGTGAATTAGGGTTGAATTTGAAAGTGACTGCAATCCTGCCCAGACACGACAGGAGGGAGTATATAATGAGAGCCTTGTCGATCAATTCATTTCCCTGGACAGATTGTGCAAGGCTCAAGGGGTAGAATTTTTCTCAGCCTGATCTGAACTGGTTACAGAAGGAACTGCTTCTACAGAAATGGGATACACTTAAAAAGAAAGGGTGCAAGAATGTTTGCTGATGCTATTGAGGCAGTGTTAGGCATGTCGAAAAACTGCTGGATTGGGGGAATACAAGGACTAATAGATTAACAGTAGCCACTGGCATAGCTGAAAGTGATTCTTGCACTGCTTCTATTGAAATGAGCAGAAGCCTGGAAAACAGGCTTCTGCTCATTCCTGACCAATTTGATTGGATACTATGATGCAGTTCCAAAAGAACTGGATGCAGGGAATAACTTTGATATTATATACTTCGATCTTAGAAAGACTATTGATACTGTTGCACATGGAAGACTGATGCACAAATTGGAGCAGTGTGGCATTGTTGGCAAACTGCTGCTGCTATGGATAAAGGGGTGGTTGAGGGGGAGAAGACAGAGAGTGGTAATCAATGGACACTGCTCATCGTGGACTAATGTTGTTAGTGGAGTCCCTCAGGGTTCAGTGTTTGGTCCATTATTGTTTTCTGAATTTAAAAATGATATTGATGATGGTATATCAAGCTTAATGTCCAAGTTTGCAGACGATATGAAGGTTGGCAGGATTGTCAAGGACACTATGCTGCTGCAACAGGATCGGCAAAGGTTGAGCAGATGGGCTGAGAGGTGGCAAATAAAGTTTAACATTGACAAATGTAAAGTACTACATATGGGAAACAGCAACCCCAGACCAACGTATCAACTCTCTGGTACTACACTGACAGTGGTAGATAATGAAAGGGACCTGGGTGTAATTGTGCAGGCAGATATGAAGTTCACTGAGCAGTGGAGACGTGCTGCAAGAGTAGCTTGTGGTGTATTGTCAATGATATATAGGAATTTTTCTAGCAGGGATAAGGAGGTGATTATTCCCTTGTATAAGGCAATTGTCAGGCCACACTTAGAGTACTGTATACAGGTCTGGAGGCCTCATTACAAGAAAGATGTAGAGCTGCTGGAATGAGTACAGATAAGGGCAACAAGATTAGTGAATGGAACAAAGGGGTGCTCTTAAGAAGAAAGGCTTAAGTTTTGCAAATTACAGTGTCTGGAGACTTGGCCCCAGGGAGGTGATCTGATAGATGTGTATAAAGCCTTGAATGGTTTGAGCATGCTCAATGCTGATGGGATTCTTCGTCTTGATCAGAATAATCACCTGAGAGGGCATAAATTCAAATTGAGGAAAGACAGATGTAGGATAGACGTGCGGAAATTTGCCTTTAGCCAGCCGGTGTTGGTTGGTGGAACAGACGTCCATCCCTTGTCGTGGAAATTGATAGCCTAAATAAGTTTAAGGCTCAGCTGGACAGGTATTTCGAACGAACAGAGGGGTGAAGTGGAAGTGGTTATTTTTATTTATTATTATTTTTTTTTATTTCTTATTAAAACCCCAAACACGAAAGGTATCAAAACCTATAGTACTTAGAACCGTGCATGGGTTGAAGGAGAAGTATGGGGGTAGGGGGATGCCGGAAACTTTGCTCTAGAGACTAAACATGGGTTTTACCACTTCAAGACTCCAATAAGAAAAGTGGTGGTATTTCACCGGCTGATGAAAGTCATCTATTGCTTTCTTGCATCAAATGCCTCTGCTAATGCTAAAGGAAGGAGACTGGGGGAATTACTTAACAAGTACAGGTCACTGTTGAAAAAAAGCCGTGAATTAGGGTTGAATTTGAAAGTGTCTGCAATTCTGCCAAGACACAATAGGAGGGAGTATATGATGAGAGCCTTGTCAATCGATTCGGCCCTGAAAATATTGTGCAAGGCTCAAGGGGTAGAATTTTTCTCAGCCTGATCTGTACTGGTTACAGAAGGAACTGCTTCCACAGAAATGGGATACACTTAAATAGAAATGGTGCAAGAATGTTTGCTGATGTTATTGAGGCAATGTTAGGTAGGTCAGAAAATTGCTAGCTTGGGTGGATACAAGGACTAATAGATTAAAAATAGTCACTGGCAGAGGTGAAAGTGATACTTGCATTGCTTCTATTGGAATGAGCAGCAGCCTGGAAAACAAGATGCAGGATATTTCAGAGACTGCTGGGAGTTATTGCGGTACAAGTAAACAGATGGGTTGTGTTAGGGTATCTAAGAATAGGAACAGGTGCATGTATACTTGCGGGCACCTCCGTAGCCAGGTGGGAAGGTTCAGCCGTGCGTAGAACACGCTTCTTGATTAGACTCGGAGTTCGAGCCCATCACCACCAAATACGGAGGATGCGGAAAGGTCAGGGAATGACCACCGCATGTCCCGGAGCAATATGGCCTTAGTTGCTAATGCTCCTAAAAACCAAATTACAAACAATAACAAACATGTATACTTGCATGTACACCAATGCCAGGGTTTGGTAAATAAATTTGATGAATTTGAGATATTGCTCAAAACATCAAAGGAGATCAAAATTGAGAGTAGGAGTGTGCTAAAGGCCTAATGACTCTGATGAGTATAATAAAAAACTGTACAGGGAAATAGAGTGGGCCAGTAAATCAGAGAGTCTTATAATTGGCGATTTTAATTTCCCAGATATTGAGTAGAATCTGTGAGTTGGTCGCTCACACACTAGCAAGGATTTTGTGGATTTATTGGATGATTGTTTTCTACATCAGTATCTTCGGGAGGCAACTAGAGGGAGTAATACTCTTGATCTGATTATCAATAGTGATTCTTCAGGCATTAATAATCTGCAGATAAAGGAAGCACACTGTGGCAGTGATCACAGTGTGCTGAAGTGGGATTTACTCAAAGACGTAACTACCATCAGGGGTAAAGGGAAGGGTTTTTGCTTTCATAAAGGCGACTACGATGGTCTGAGACAGTATTTAAATTCTATACAGTGGGACCAACTGATGATATTACCAAGAGCAAATTCAAAATGGGAAGCATTCAAAGAATTTATCTTGCATGCTACTAGGCTTTACATACCAACTAAGAAATATTGTTCAAGGTTTAAGCCTAAATGGTTGTCAGAGGAGCTAATGTGACATATGGCAGAGAAGAAAAATGCATGGGATACTTATAAATTAATGGGTGACATGGAAGCCTATATTTGATATAAGCTGGTCTGTAATCAAGTCACAAAGGAGATTATGCATGCAAAGGCAGATTATGAGAAATCCTTGGCAGAGATGCAAAGAAAAACAGAGAAGAGTTCTTTACCTATGTAAACTCTAGAAAAGAAAGGGATGAATAAGATTGGTGTACTGGATATTGATGGTTCACCTGCTGATGATCCTGCTGAGGTGGCTAAATAACTAAACAAGCATTTTGCATCTATATTCACACATGAGGAGTTATTCAAGAAGGGGAATGTTAGAGGTGAAGTAAATGCTGGCAGTGAGCTAGTTGATTTTGTAATAACTGAGAGGAAAGTGGAGGAGAAATTGTTGAGGATAAACATAAAAAAGGCACCTGGGGTGGATGGGATCTATCCAGTTATATTAAGGAGGCAGCAAAGGAAGTAAGCAAACCCTTAGCCATAATTAGGAGAGCTTCTTCAGTCTTAGAGGAGGTGTACTGATAGACTGGAGATGTGCAAATGTGACCCTAATTCACAAAAGAGGATCAAAGGCTAACACACATAATTATAGACCTGTGATTTTAACTTTTGTTCCAGGAAAATTAATGGAGGCACTGGTTAAAGAAGCACTGCAGAATCATCTAGACAAGACTTCAGTTATAGCTCAGACGCAGCATGGTTTTGTTAAGGGAAAGTCTTGCCTGACCAATTTAATTGGATACTATGATGCAGTCACAAAAGAACTAGATGCAGGGAATAACTTTGATATTATATATTTGGATCTTAGAAAGGCTTTTAATACTGTTGCATATGGAAGACTGCTCCACAAATTGGAGCAGTGTGGCACTGGAGGAACATTGCTGCTATGGATAAAGGGATGGTTGAGGGGGAGAAGACAGAGAGTGGTAATCAATGGACACTACTTATCGTGGACTAATGCTTTTAGAGGAGTCCTTCAGGGTTGAGTGTTGGATCCATTGTTGTTTTCTGTATTTATAAATGATACTGATGATGGTATATCAAGCTTAGTGTCCAAGTTTGCAGACGATACAAAGGTTGGCAGGGTTGTTAAGGACACTACTGACAGTATGCTGCTGCTGCTGCAACAGGATGAAAAGGTTGAGCAGATGGGCTGAGAGGTGGCAAATGAAGTTTAACCTTGACAAATGTAAAGTACTACATATGGAAAACAGTAACCCCAGAGCAACGTATCAACTCTGTGGTACTACATTGATAGTGGTAGAGAATGAAAAGGACCTGTGGGTAATTGTGCAGGCAGATATGAAGTTTTCTGAGCAGTGCAGATGGGCTGGAAGAGTAGCTCATGGTGTCTTGGCAATGATATACAGGAATTTTTCTAGCAGGGATAAGGAGGTAATTCTTCCCTTGTATAATGCAATGGTCAGGCACACCTGTCTAGAGGCCTCATTTCAAGAAGGATGTAGAGCTGCTGGAATGAGTACAGAGAAGGGCAACAAGATTAGTGAATGGAACAAAGGGGTGCTGTTACGAAGAAAGGCTTAAGTTTTGCAAATTTTCTGCAGACTAGGCACTGGCGAGGTGATCTGATAGAGGTGTATGAAGTCTTAAATGGTTTGAGCATGCTCAATGCTGATGGGATTCTTCCTTTTGCTCAGAATAATCACCTGAGAGGGCATAAATTCAAATTGAGGAAAGACAGATGTAGGATAGATATGCGGAAATTTGCCTTTAGCCAGCGGCTGGTTGGTTGGTGGAACAGACTTCCATCCCCTGTAGTGGAAGTTGATAGCCTAAATAAATTTAAGGCTCAGCTGGACAGGTAATTCGAATGAATGGAGGGGTGAAACGGGAGTGGGTTTTTTTTTTTTTTTTTTTTTTTTTTGGCTGGTGCTGCATAAGCTTGCTTTCTTGCATCAAATGCCTCTACTAATGCTAATATATATACAGTAATATCCCAAAGTTATGCGATAGATGGGTCCGACGAAAATCGCTTAAGTCGAATTCGCGTAAGTCGGGGTACAACTTTGCATATAAATACATATAAATTTTGTTTAATTGGGACCAAGGACTAACAAAAACACTAGTTTAAAAGAAAAAATTTAATAAACTTGCAGTTATTTATACATATTAATACAAATTATGTATCAAAAAAAATAAATGAGTTACGTAAAAAAGTTATTTCGATTTCGATGGCTTCATAAAATCTAACAAATTCGTCTGACGACACAGCGCCTTCTTTTTTTCATGCAGAATTTCTTTGTAGCAAGCTAATAATTTTTTATTCCTTGCTTTGTAGCTATAACGCGTTTTCGTTGGGGTCTGTTTTCTAAAATTTTTAAGTCCTTTTCAATTGAGCTGAGACCTTCTGTCAAGCTTGCAATTGTCATGTGCTTTTCTGGTGGAACTGGATCTGAAGTGTCGGATAATTCAGTGACGTTTTGCTCACGCATCTCTATGAGCTCATTCATTGTCAGCTCCTCACTATGTGAATCCAACAGCTCATTGACATCATCACCATTGACTTCCAAATCTAATTGCCTGGCAAGATTAACAACTTCTTCTATCATATGAGCGACATGATCAGTTTCTGGCATTGTTTTCGTCTCGTTTTTGAAAAAAAAATGGACAAAGTTTCTTTCATACACCATTCAATGTTTTTTTTGTGAATTTCATCCCAAGATTCTTCAATGATTCTTACGGCATCTAAAACATTGAATTGTTTCCAAAAGTCTTTAACAGATATCTCACTATTTTGTCTCATAGTTTCATTCAGACGTGCAAACGAATGCCTCGTGTAGTAGGCCTTGAATGTTTTGATGACTCCCTGGTCCATCAGTTGAAGCAAGCTGGTTGTGTTTGGAGGCAACAACACAACTTTCACATGTCGGTCGAAATTAATTAGGGTGGCAGGAGGGTGACCGGGTGCATTGTTAATAAGAAGGATCAACTTAAATGGAATCTGTTTAGAACTGCAATAACGTTCGACTTCGAGTATGAAGTGGTGACCAAACCAGTCCTCAAAAACGGAAGCTGTCACCCAAGCTTTATGATTTGACTTCCAAATCACTGGTAAGCTAATTTTAGATATATTTTTTTTAAAACTCTTGGGTTTTCAGAGCGATATATTAAGAGAGGTTTTAACTTGCAGTCACCAGCTGCATTCCCGCCGACCATCATTGTCAATCGGTCTTTGGAAACCTTAAAAGCCTGGAAAGTTTTTTTTATTCGTGAAAACGATGTAATTTCCGACAAAAGTTGAGCACGAATTTGAACGCACACATATAAATATGACAGTTGGAATGCAAATTCTTGTATATGTGTGCAGCTCATTCGGCAGCAAAGTTGAATTTGTTCATCTTTCGCTCTCACTCTCTGCCGTCGCACCGTATATCGATAGCATACGAAAAACGACCTTGAAGATAGTGGGTGGCAATGTTGCCAAACGAAAAAATCAAGAACCACGTAACTTCGAGTTTGCGTAAGTCGAGGTATTACTGTATGTATATATATATATATATATATTTTTTTTTTTTTTTTATTTATCTATTTATTATTATTATTTTAAAATTTTTGGTTGTTAACATATTATAGTGTGTTCACTAAAGGGCTAAACAACTCTGAGTTCAATGACCTTCATAAAGGCAGATAACATGAAAACAAGAACTTTACATTTTATTTATAAGGTATTAAAAAATATTGGTTGCTGTTTCCTTACTACAAAGAACTGGACACAATAAATAATATTTAAAAGGAGGTGGAGGCTCATGAGCAGATTCTGTTATGGACAAAATTTTGAAGAAGTGCTGCTCTAAAACTAGAATTTTAACACTTCTATTGCAAATCTGGGAATGGAACAGACAGTTTCAAATGTTTACCTTTTGCTTTTCCAGTGTCTGTTGTGTCTTCAACTTTAATTTCAACTTGCACCTATTAAAAAAATTTATTACAGTCAGCAACAAATTTTAATCTATACAATCACAATTAAGAAGTGACAATAACTCAAATGATTCCATGGGATAAATTTTTCATCGGTTTAACATTATCAAAGGTCATCAAGAAATCCAAAGAATCAGTGGTATTGTGGCAAGTATTCTATATATAATTCTGTTGGATAGCATCATAAAATTAATCATTTAAGGTCTTTTTTTAACCTGCTGACATGTATCTCAGCAAGATAAATTAAATAAATAAAAGTGGATGTTTATTTTTATTTATTATAGCTCTTTTAAACTATAGATCTCCTCTGTAAAACCTGACAGTACAGTACCTTTCAATATTCCTGTCTCCCCCCCCCCCCTGGTGCCTATTTAAAAAATTTAAGAACCTCACTATAACAGTTAAAAATAATCCCAAGCACTTATGAATTCTGCTATAACTAATGATGATTTAATTACATTTAACAACTTTTAAAGATTTGAATTCATATTACTGCTGTAGCTGTTGAAATGGGGAGTTAATGGCACAAGAGCTACTACCAAACTTCAATGATAAATCCTTTGAACATTTTCCACAGCATACTTCTGTCTGGCATCATAAAATAGTCACTGTAATTAAGCCGAATAACTATCTCATTCCATTATATTTCTGTCTCTTGAAATTAAATCTTTTGCCTTTACTCTTAGCTACACAAGTGTCATTAGATACAATCCATTTTATGATACAGTCATCCCCTGCTAATTGACATCCATTAATCAATGATTCGATCAAATGACACTTGCTTATTTCCAAAAGTTAATAAAAATTCCCCCAACGATCACCATTCTTAGTCAATCTTGACGATTGTGCACACTGCAGATCATCAATTTGAGAATGCTCAAATATGCACTGTTTTCGTCTGCTCAGTCTGCATAGCTGGTCTGACACAGCACTGTTGTGTCTCGTTCTCATTATTTATTTACATTATTTTTTTTACTCTGGAGGTTAAATTAAGTGTTCAAAGAATCTGAGTGCAGAAACAGTGCTACAGAAATAGGCAGAGAGTTTGAAATGCCTTCCTCAACTGCAAGGACAATTATTTTGGATAAAGGATAAGTATAAAGCTCTCTCACTGAGAGAGCTCTTCCATGATCAGTTAAATTTTAATGGTTGCTAATTTTAAAAACAGATACCGCAAACTTACTTTTGTTCAGTGTCTGAAGGCAACAAATGGTGAAGGAAACCCATCTTTCAAGGAGTTCTGGAAAGATTTCATTAATTTAAAGGCAATCTAACATCAGTTCAGAATGGGATTCTGTGACTAGCCACAATATAAATTCATCTTGGGGAAATTTGTGGCCTCAATGCATCAAGAATTCAACTTGTTTAATGGAAGAACAAATGAAAAGATCCAGGAGATTATTGAGGTTGGAAGGCAGCTGAGTTTTGATGAATTTGGCATTGAAGATGTCCAACTACCTATAAAACGCGCAACCAAAAACTGAACACACAGGTTCTTGCTGAAATCGCAACATCTATGCTGATTCCTACTAACACTCTGACAAACATCCTTAATAAGGTATTTAATCATATCGATATAATATAGAATGAATTAGAAAATAATGACCCTTTAGCTGAGAGGAGTTCAAAAGTGATAAGAGATCTGGACAACATCGTGAGATGTTATAAAGAAATTTTTAATGCAAAAGGAAGACAGCTAAACAAGGAACTGTGGACAATGACATCAAGAAAAGGCATGTTTCTTCAGCTCCAACTACACTGATCAATACAGATGAAAATCAAGGAGAAGATGTCATTCATCACCATTAATTAAAAATGCTCTAGTAATAATATTAATTGTTTAAATTTAATTTATATATGAAAAATAAAGAAAAAATGAATAAAAAATTATTTTAAATGTTTGAAATTTGTTTCATCACTATAGATTTAATATCAACAATATTTGGTTGAACCAATTAATGTTGATTAGTGAAGGATGACTGTATTGGGGTCACTGCCTGATAGTGGTTCCTCAACTGCCCAGTTTTTGATACAGTTGAGCTCCATAGTGAGAACTAGATCTAAGATATTAGAGCCCCTTATACTCTCTCGAACATGCTGGAATAAGTAGCAATCATCCAGTTCATTCAAAAACCTGTCACCATATAGTGTATTTCTGGTCCTTAAACTGCAGTCTATAAGAGGCAAGTTGAAGTTACACATAAAGAGACAGTCAACATTCTAGCACCGAAGTTACACATAATGAGACAGTCAACATTCTAGCACCGAAGTTACACATAATGAGACAGTCAACATTCTAGCACCTTCAAATTGCCTAAAGAGATTTTTGTTATACTTCTCAGAAGAATCATTTAGCCTATAACACATCCCCACTACCATCCTCCCTTTATTGCACGTCACCTCACTGACTCAATATATGCACTACCACGATCCAACTCAAAGATTCTTGTTACTTTGACAGTTTTTGATTAGAAGTATCACTCTCTCCTGTCCATCCATCTTTCCCTATTGCACCTTAACACGGTATTCACCGATATGAAATTCATCGCCAAATCTCACTGAGTTCACCAAATCTCACCAAGTTCTCACAAATCACATAAGTTGATTTGTGAAAAAATTGTCACGAGTTGAATTACAGAATGCATATTAAGTTAGGGGTAAATGCTGAGAATTTGTACACTAAATCTTCACATGTTGGCAACACTACCTTCAGTCATTTGTATCTTCACCTTGAGAGCTCCATGCAGCAGTGTTTATAAGTGTGAGCTCAGTTTATTTTTGAGGTTATCGTGTCAAACTTGTAATGAAAAGTGAGTAAAATGTCTTCAAACAAGCGTGCATTTGAAAGAAACATATTTGTTATATTTGTGGAAGTTATGGAATCCTCAAGTAAAAACAAAACATTACAGCATTTGTAAATAATGTGTATTGTAATTATTTTGGAGGGAAACTTGGTGATCAAGATGAACAACTGGCTCTGCATAGGTTTACCAAACTATGTTAAAGCATCACATTGTGGAAAAATGGTAAAAAGAAAACTATGCTATTTACAACTCCCATTATTTCGCAGGATGCCACAAACCACTGTGATGACTGTTACTTTTTCTTAGTTAATATAGAGGGAAATAATGCAAAGAGTAAGAAGGGCGGTGTGTATTTTAGCATTAGCAAAGGAACATGATGCAAGAAACCAAGCTTATATAGCATCAGCCAAAAAAAAAAAAAAAACACCCTTATTTCACTCATCCACTTGCTCCAAATGTTTATCAAGTTCTGCCTTAAATCTCTTTAAGCTATCATCCTTCTACAACGACCAACATATGGAAGTTTGTTCCAGCAATCAACCACCTGATGGCTAAAAGCAAACTTCCGCACATCTATCCTACAACCATCTTTCCTCAATTTGAATTTATGCACTCTCAGGCGATTATTCTGAGCAAGAGGAAGAATCCCATCCGAATTGCACATGCTCAAACCATTCAAGGCTTTATACACCTCAATCAGATCACCTAGCAGGTGCCTAGTCTCCAGACACTGTAATTTGCAAAACTTAAGCCTTTCTTCATAAGAGCAACCATTTGTTCCATTCACTAATCTTGTTGTCCTTCTCTGTACTCGTTCCAGCAACTCTACATCCTTCTTAAAATGAGGCCTCCAGACCTGTATACAGTACTCAAGGTGTGACCTAACCATTGCCTTATACAAGGGGATAATCACCTCCTTATCTCTGCTAGAAAAATTCTAATATATCATTGACAAGACACCATGAGCTACTCTTGCAGACCGTCTGTACTTCTCAGAAAACTTCATATCTGCCTGCACAATTACCCCCAGGTCCTTTTCATTCCCTACCACTGTCAGTGTGGTACCACATAGTTGATACGTTACACTGGGATTACTGCTTCCCATATGTAGTACTTTACATTTGTCAACGTTAAACTTCAATTGCCACCTCTCAGCCCATCTGCTCAACCTTTCTAGATCCTGTTGCAGCAGTGTACTGTCATTAACAACCCTGCCAACCTTCATATCATCTGCAAACTTCGACGTTAAGCCTGATATACCATCATCAATATCATTTATAAATACAGAAAACAACAAGGGACCTAACACTGAACCCTGAGGGACTCCAACAATAACATTAGTCCACGAAGAGCAATTTCCATTGATTACCACTCTCTGTCTTCTCCCACTCAACCATCCCTTTATCCATAGCAGCAATTTGCCTCCAATGCACAGTGCTGCAATTTGTGCAGCAGTCTTCTAGGTCCAACAGTATCAAAGGCTCTTTTTAAGATCCAAATATATGATATCAAAGTTATTCTTTGCATCCAGTTCCTTTGTGACTACATCATAGTATCCAATCAAATTAGTCAGACAAAAGATTTCCCCTTAACAAACCCATGCTGTGTCTGAGTTATAATTGAAGTCTTGTCTAGATGATCCTGCAATGCTTCTTTAACCAGTGATATTTAACCAGTTTAATATTACATCTGCCATTTGACCAGTCCCACATGGAGATAACCTGCTAATTCCATGTTCTCCACTTATATTGGAGAATGCAGCAGCAGCATAGATTTCTGAAAGTGAAGCTTCTGAAAATGAAATTGAAGTCTACATGCCTAGAGATATTGAGTCCAGCCCTCAAATGTTTTCACGGCATGAACTCAATGATCTGGTAAGAGATTTAAATTTATCAAAGGAATCTGCAGAACTCCTTGGTTCTAGAGTTAAGTCAAAAAAGCTTCTAGCACATGGGAAGTTTTTCTCATGCTACAGACACAGAGAATGAGAAATTCTCTGTGTCTCCTACTTTTCTGAAAACAATTCTATTGTTTTTGGCAGTAATATAAACGGCTGAATGAACTATTTAGGAATTAGTTACAATGCTACACAATGGAGACTTTTTATTGCCTCATAAAAGAGGAGTCTCAAAGGTGTGTTGCTCCACAATGTAAATAAATAGTCAATTCCAGTAGCTCACTCTGTGCATTTGAAAGAAAAATATAAGAACTTGAAGAAGTTGTCAACAAATATTAAGTATGAAAAACATCGTTGGTTGGTCTGTGCTAACTTTAAAGTGAAAGGCATGCTACTAACAACAATCTGGCTACACAAAAATGCCTTGCTTTTTGTGTGAATGGACAGATGGGCAAGGAGTAAGCACTGGAAGGTCAAGGTCTGGCCAAACAGGGGCAGTTTGTTGCCTGGATCAAAAAACATCCACCCTTGCACATCAAACTGGGTTTGATGAAACAGTTTGTAAAAGCTTTACCTCAGGAAGATCCCTGCTTCAACTACCTTTGTACTAAATTCCCATCAATCACCCAAAAGAAACTAAAACAAGATATTTTTGTTGATTGGACCTCAAATTCACAAACTAATGAGGGACCAAGATTTTGAGGTAACTATGAATAAAAAAGAAAAAAGAGGCATGGATTAGCTTCAGGTCTGTTGTTGAGAACTTCTTAGGAAACAACAAGGATCCGAACAGATCCCTGTTCGGGCGTCGGTTTTGTTTTAATGCTAAAAGGTGACAGAATAATTGCAGACCTGTTGGCTTAATTTGAGTTTCATGCAAAATAATGGAGTCACTAGTTAAAAAAGCAGTGCAGAATCATCTAGACAGGAGTGCAGTTATACCCCAGTCACAGCATGGGCTCATTAAGGACAAAGGAACTGGATGCAAAAAATTATTTCGATGTCATATACTTGGATTTCAGGAAATCTTTTGATACTGTTGTACTTAAAAGACTGCTGTACAAATTGGAGCAGTGTGGCATTAAGGACAAGTTACTGCATGGCTAAAGGGATGGTTGAGTGGGAGAAAACAAGAGAGTGGCTATCAGTGGACACTGCACTTCATGGACTAATATTATTAATGGTGGGCTTCTGTTTCCGGTGCTGGGTACATTGTTGTTTTCTGTGTTTATTAATGATATTGATGAAGGTATATCAGGCTTAATGTCTAAGTTTGCAGAAGAGATTCTTGCACTGCTTCTATCAGAATGAGCAGAAGCCTGAAAAACAAGATGCATGGTATTTCAGAGACTGCTGGGAGCCAGTGTGGTACAAGTAAACACATGGGTTGTGTTAGGGTAGCTAAGAATAGAAACAGGTGCAGGTATACTTGTGTGTACACCAATGCTAGGAGTTTAGTAAATAAATTTGATGAATTTGAGGTATTGCTCAAAACATCGAAGGCAGATATTGTTGGGATATCAGAGACGTGGTGTCACACAGATATAAGGGATGCAGAACTGAAATTTGGGGAGTACAACGTCTACAGAAATGATAGACAGGATAGGAAGGGGGGAGGGGTTATGCTATTAGTTAAGAAACACATAAAAACCAAGGAAGTGAAGCCAGTCGACATCGCTGGACTGTGCAGTGTTGAGTCAGTTTGGTGTGACATAAGCATTGGGAGATCAAAATTGAGAGTAGGAGTGTGCTATAGGCCTAATGACTCTGATGAGTATAATAAGGAACTGTACAGGGAAATAGAGTGGGCCAGTAAATCAGAGTGTCTTATAATGGGAGATTTTAATTTCCCAGATATTGACTGGAATTTGGGGGCTGGTTACTCACACACTAGCAGGGCTTTTGTGGATTTATTGGATGATTGTTTTCTACATCAGCATGTTCGGGAGGCAACTAGAGGGAGTAATACTCTTGATTTGATTATCAGCAGTGATTCTTCATGCATTAAGAATCTGCAGATAAATGAACCACTAGGTGGCAGTGATCACAGTGTGCCGAAGTGGGATTTACTCAAACAGGTAACTACCATTAGGGGTAAAGGGAAGGGTTATTGCTTCCGTAAAGGCGACTACGATGGACTGAGACAGTATTTAAATTCTATACAGTGGGACCAACTGATGATGTTACCAACAGCAAATTCAAAATGGGAAGCATTCAAAGAACTTATCTTGGAAGCTACTGGGCCTTACATACCAACTAAGAAATATTGTTCAAGGTTTAGGCCAAAATGGATGTCAGATGAACTAATGAGGCATATGGCAGAGAAGAAAAATGCATGGGATACATACAAATTAACACATGACACAGAAGCCCATGATAGATACAAGTTGATATGCAACCAAGTTACAAAGGAGGTTAGGCAGGCGAAGGCAGATTACGAGAAATCCTTGGCAAGGGATGCAAAGAAAAACAGCAAAGAGTTCTTTACTTATGTAAACTCTAGAAGGAAGGGGATGAATCAGATTGGTCCACTTGATATTGATGGGTCAACTGTTGATGATCCTGCTCAGGTAGCTAACAAACTAAATGAATATTTTGCATCGACATTCACACATGAGGAGTTATTCAGCAAGGGGAATGCCAGAGGTGTATTCAACTCTAGCAGTAATCTACAGAATCTTGAAATAACTGGGAGTAAAGTGGAGGAGAAACTGTTGAAGATAAACACAAGAAAGGCACCCGGGGTGGATGGGATCTATCCAGTTATATTAAAGGAGGCAGCAAAGGAAGTAAGCAAACCCTTAGCCATAATTATGAGAGCTTCCTTGGACTCAGGGGAGGTACCCATAGACTGCAAATGTGACCCCAATTCACAAAGGAGGATCAAAGGCTGACACAAGTAATTATAGACCTGTGAGCTTAACTTCTGTTGCAGGAAAATTAATGGAGGCACTGGTTAAAGAAGCACTGCAGGATCATTTAGACAAGACTTCAGTTATAGCTCAGACACAGCATGGTTTTGTTAAGGGGAAGTCTTGCCTGACCAACTTGATTGGATACTATGATGCAGTCACAAAAGAACTGGATGCAGGGAATAACTTTGATATTATATACTTGGATCTTAGAAAGGCTTTTGATACTGTTGCACATGGAAGACTGCTACACAAATTGGAGCAGTGTGACATTGGAGGCAAATTGCTGCTATGGATAAAGGGGTGGTTGAGGGGGAGAAGACAGAGAGTGGTAATCAATGGACACTGCTCATCGTGGACTGATGTTATTAGTGGAGTCCCTCAGGGCTCAGTGTTGGGTCCATTATTGTTTTCTGTATTTATAAATGATATTGATGATGGTATATCGGGCTTAATGTCCAAGTTTGCAGACGATACAAAGGTTGGCAGGGTTGTCAAGGACACTACTGACACTATGCTGCTGCAACAGGATCTGGAAAGGTTGAGCAGATGGGCTGAGAGGTGGCAAATGAAGTTTAACATTGACAAATGTAAAGTACTACACATGGGAAACAGCAACCCCAGAGCAACGTATCAACTCTGTGGTACTACACTGACAGTGGTAGAGAATGAAAGGGACTTGGGGGTGGTTGTGCAGGCAGATATGAAGTTCTCTGAGCAGTGCAGACGGGCTGCAAGAGTAGCTCATGGAGTATTGTCAATGATATACAGGAATTTTTCCAGAAGGGATAAGGAGGTGATTATTCCATTGTATAAGGCGATGGTCAGGCCACACCTAGAGCACTGTATACAGGTCTGGAGGCCTCATTTCAAGAAGGATGTAGAGCTGCTGGAACGAGTACAGAGAAGGGCAACAAGATTAGTGAATGGAACAAAGGGGTGCTCTTACGAAGAAAGGCTTAAGTTTTGCAAATTACAGTGTCTGGAGACTAGGCACCAGCGAGGTGATCTGATAGAGGTGTATAAAGCCTTGAATGGTTTAAGCATGCTCAATGCTGATGGGATTCTTCCTCTAGCTCAGAAAAATCACCTGAGAGGGCATAAATTCAAATTGAGGAAAGACAGAGGTAGGATAGACGTGCGGAAATTTGCCTTTAGCCAGCGGGTGGTTGGTTGGTGGAACAGACTTCCATCCCTTGTGGTGGAGGTTGACAGCCTAAATAAGTTTAAGGCTCAGCTGGACAGGTATTTTGAACGAACAGAGGGGTGAAGTGGAAGTGGGTTTTTTTTTTTTTTTTTTTTTGGCTGATGCTGCATAAGCTTGCTTTCTTGCATGAAATGCCTCTACTAATGCTAATGCTAACAAGAATATAGTTGAAAATATGTCGAAAAACATCATGAAGATGGGAAGCAACATGAGTGCTATTGCATTAGCTATGCAATTCAAATCCTACTGAAAAAAAAAAAAAAAAAAAAAAAAAACAGATTAAAGGCAAAGACAGTCCTGGATTCTTATCATCCATGCCATTTGGCATGGATTCTTAAGGACAAATGCAATCAACTGATATTTACACTACCACATTGAATACCCAAAAGAAAATCTAGGAAATGTTAGTGAAGAACAGGATGAAAGGTTTCACCAGGATATTAAAGGAATGTAGTAGTAGTGGCATGTGATGCAAGAAAGTAAGTGTATGAGCTTATGCAGCATCAGCCAAAAAAAAATTCTCACAACCATTCCCTCTAAATGTTTGTCCAGTTCCTCCTTAAATTTATTTAACCTATCAACTTGCACAACGACAGATGGAAGTTTGTTCCAGCAATTAACCACCCGCAGGCTAAAAGCAAATTTCCGCAAATCTATTTTACATCTGTCTTTCCTTAATTTGAATTTATGCCCCCTTCCATTTGTAATCTGGAAGAATCCCACCAGAATTCAGTATGCTCAACCTATTCAAGGCTTATCCTTATACACCTTATACACCTATTGTGCTCAACCTTATACACCTCAATCACATCACCACACGGGTGCCTAGTCTCCAGCCATTGCAATTTGCAGAACTTAAGCCTCTCTTCGTAAGAGGATCCCTTCATTCCCCTCACCAATCTGGTTGCCCTTCTCTGTACAAGCCCAAGAAAATCTACATGCTTCCTAAAATGAGGCTTCCAGACCTGTACACAGTACTCAAGGCGTGGTCTGGCCATTGACTTATACAGAGGGACAATCACCGCCTTTTCCCTACTAGCAAAATTCCTATATATCATTGACAAAACCCTATGACCTGCCCTGGCAGCCTGTCTGCATTGCTCAGAAAACTTCATATCTGACTGCACAATTACTCCCAGGCCTTTTTCATTTTTACTACCTTAAGTGTAGCACCACACAGTTGGTACGTTTCTCTGGGGTTACTTCTACCCATATGCAGTACTTTGTATTTGTAAAGGTTAAACTTCAGTTGCCACTTCTCAGCCCATCTGCTCAAATTTTCTAGATCCTGTTGAAATAGCACACTGTGATTAACAACCCTGCTAACCTTTGTATCATCTGAAAACTTCAACGCTAAGCCTGAAATACCTTAATCAATATCATTTATAAATATACAAAACAACAGTGGACCCAACACCGAACCCTGTGGGACTCCACTAATAACATTAGTCTACAAAGAGCAGCACCCATTAATTACCACCCTATGTCTTCTCTCACTGAACCATCCTTTTATCCATTGTAGCAATTTACCCTTAATACCATTCTGCTCCAATTTGTACAATAATCTTCCATGTGCAACTGTATCAAAAGCTTTCCTGAAATTCAAGTAAATGATATCAAAATTATTTTTTGCATCCAGTTCCTCTGTAACCACATCATAATAACCAATCAAATTTGTCAGACAAGATTTTCCCTTAACAAACCCATGCTGTGTCTGAATTATTGCTGCAGTCTTCTCTAGATGATCCTGCAATGCATCTTTAACCAGTTACTCCAGTATTTTAAACCAAGTTAAACTAACTGGTCTGTAATTACTCGTGTTACCCTTCGATCCCCCTTTGTGAATTGGGGATACATTTGCACATTTCCAGTCCGTGTTGACTTCCAGCCAGTCCAAGGATGCTCCCATAATTATGGCTAAGGGTTTGCTTACTTCCTTTGCCGCCTCCTTTAATATAATTGGATAGATCCCATCCACCCCAGGTGCCTTTCTTATGTTTAACTTCAACAATTTCTCCTCCACTTTGTTCTCAGTTATTACAAAATCATTAAGCCCCCTGCTACAATTTGATAACCTTGTGGCATTTTCAAACCTTAATAACTCCTCATGTGTGAATGTAGATGCAAAATACTCATTCAGTTTGTTTGCAATCTGAGCAGGATCATCAACAGTCGAACCAACATTATATGAAGTGGACCAATATGATTCATCCCCTTCCTTTTAGAGTTTATATAAGTAAAGAAATCCTTGCTGTTTTTCTTAGCATCCTTTGCCAAAGATTTCTCATAATCTTCCTTCTCCTGCCTAACCTCTTTTGTGACTTGATTACACACTAGCTTATATCTGGCATAGGCTTCTGTGTCGCCTGATAATTTATATGCATCCCATGCATTTTTCTTCTCTGCCACGAGTCTCATTAGTTCATTTGACAACCATTTAGGCCTCAACCTTGAATAATATTTCTTAATATGTATGAAACTTTTAGTAGCTTCCATTATTAATTCCTTGAATGCTTCCCACTTAGAAATTTGCTGTTGGTAACATCATCAGTTGATCCCACTGTACAGAATTTAAAAACTGTCTGAGACCAACTGTATTCACCTTTACAGAAGCAAAAACCCTTTTCTTTACCCCTGATGGTAATTATATCTTTAAATAAATCCCACATCAGTACACTGTGAACACTGCCACCTAGTGGTTTCTTTTTCTGCAAATTCCTAATACACGAATGATCACTGCTGATAACCAGATCAAGAGTATTACCCTCTCTGGTTGCCTCTCGAACATGCTGCTGCTGCAGAAAACAATCATCCAATCAATGCACAAAAGTCTTACTAGCGTGCGAGTGACCAATCCACAAGTCCCAGTCAATATCTGGGAAGTTAAAATCCCCCATTATAAGACATTCTGATTTAGAGCCCACTCTATTTCTCTGTTCAATTGTTCATTGTACTCAATCGAGTTATTAGGCCTATAACACACTCCTATTCTTATTTTTTCTTTCACAGTGCTTACATCACACCAAACTGACTCAACAGTGCACTGTTCATCTATATCAACTGGATGCACTTCTTTTGATTTTATGTTTTTCTTAATTAACAGCATAACACCTCCTCCCTTCCTATCCTGTCTATCCTTTCTGTACACATTGTACTCCCCAAATTCCAATTTTGCATTCCTAATATCTGTGTGACACCACATCTCTGATATCCCAACAATATTTGCCTTTGATGTCTTGACTAACACTTGAAATTCATCAAATTTAGTTTCTATACTTCTAGCATTGGTATACATGGAAGTATACATGCACCTGGAGATGAGGTGGCAAGGGAGGTGGAATGTCAACATAATGGTTGACATAAAGAGGGCTTATAAAATAGAGGGATCTGCAAGAAAATGAAAGAAACAAAAAGATGGCCCCTTGTAGATCAGTTTTTAAAATGAGATGTGAGTGTTTAGTAGACTTTTTATAACACTACCCTTTTTAATAGTGTTTTCAATGTTTATTTAAATATAAAAGTCTGGCAAAAGTAACGTTTTGTAATAAATTTAGTGCACAATTCTGCCAAAATTAATAAAAAATTTCTTTCATGATTTTTTATGATTTTATTTCATGATTTCTTTCATGATTAATGTGATAGAAACAAACTGAAACCATTTTTGAAATCAGCTTTAGAAAATGATGTGCTGGTTGCACACATTCAGACTGTTGGCTGTGGAAGAGACAGCAGGAATAATAGAAGCCAATTCAGAAGAATAGTGCCCATGAAAGTTTCTAGAGAAAAGGCATGCTGCAGAAACAGACCAGCTATGAGACAGAGAGTGGAGAGAGTGTGTTAGAGATGAGTCATTAATTAACCTAACTGCCGTTTTCTGAATGGAATCTAGAAGCCTGAGAGAGGTTTTGGGGGCACTGCCCTCAGATGAGGGAACAATATTTCATGATAGGGCAGATTTGCAATTTGTACAGATGAACAGCTGTTTGGAAGAAAAGTAACACAAAGAGTGAAAGAGAACACCCAATTTTTCAGATTCAGAGAAAGAAATATTTGTAATGTGCTTATGTCAAGAGAGATTAGAAGTCAGAATAATCCCAATAGAGATGTATGATCTTACCTAGAAATCAGATTGTCATCGAAGACAAGCATAGGAGTAGAAGAATCCTTTTTGCGAGATATGAGACAGGACTGAGTTTTAGAAGGATCGAAGTCAACTACATTATCTTTTCCCTACTGGAGAATTACCTGGAGATCACCATTTAAGGAATTGGTAGTGGATATTCAAGAAGTTGGAGATGTTTGTGCAGGGCAAGGTTTCTCCCACCTGGAAGGTGGAATTCAATGTGCTGTCATCATCAAAATTATGGATAGGATTTCTGGTCAATGGAAGAAGGTCATTAATATATAAGAGGAAAAGAGTGGGAGAAAGAACTGAACATTGGCAAACACCAGCATTAGTTGAGAAGTTAGAAGACACAAAGCCATCTACCATCACATGCAGCAAGTGGTCAGAGAGGAAACTGGATACCCAATTACAAAAAAACAGTTGGCAAACCATAAGATGGAAGCTTATTTAGAAGACCTTTATGGAAAAAAAATGATCAAAAGCCTTTGAGATGTCAAGAGCAACTCCTTGAGTTTCACCAAATTTTTCCATTGAAATTGTCCACAGATGGGTAACATAAACCAGAATATCACACCAGGGAATCAACATTGACAGAATCCATACTGGAGATCATTGACCAGATGGAAGTTTTCTAGATAGTTTAAGGGTTGGCAGTTAAATGATTTCTCCATTATTTTAAAAAGAGTAGAAGTAACTGCAATGGAATATTAATTGGATGGGAGGGCTTTGTCACTCTTTTTGTCACTCTTTGCTCATTTGGCTGGATATGAACAAATTTCCAAGCAGAAAGAATTTTGGAATAAGAAAGCGAAAAGAGGCAACACAGAACAAGATTATGTTCAGGAGCACAGGTTTTTAGAACAAGTAGATATATACCATCAGGACCTGGAGGTTTCTTAGCATCAAGATTCATCAAAATCCTTCTGACATCCTTTTGACAGAAGATCACAGGAGACATTGAATGGTTGGTTGGTTGGTTGAGTTTTATTGGTGCATCAGCAACTATGGCTATAATGCGCCAAAACCTTGACATAAAAAGTAAAAAAGTTTCAGTGACCTACTGAATTAGGTCACTACGTCAGGTTATAAAAACAAGTATAAACTGTAACAGACAAATATCAGTAAATAAGTAACAATGGAAAATCTTAAAATAATAAGATTTTTAAATATGATTAAAAAGGTTTACTGATTTTAGGAAATTAAAAATAGCAGACACATGGTCATTGTCGGATAAAATCTGACTGAGTGTATACGGCTCAGTCAGATGGTTAAAAGCGGTAAAACGAGCATTTCTAAAACTGGTACAGTCAACTAAAATGTGTCTGATTGTTAAGATTGTGCCACAGGACACACACATAGGAGGGTCATCAGCCCTCAGCAAAAACGAATGAGTTAAATGACTGTGTCCTATGCGGGTCCGGGCAAGAACAACTTCCTCCTTACGATTCCCGCGCAGACTAGACTGCCACGGTTCAATTACAGGTTTTATATGATATAATTTATTCGCAGTCTGTCCATTCCACGAATCCTGCCATTGGGAATGTATCTTTTGGTGTATTATTTGCCTGTAGTCTGTATAGGGGACTAACAGGCACATTGAATGGAGTGCACTGGGAATGGTGAGAGGTGGTTTACCAAGATCATTAATACACAAGCTGGAGGGTTTTAGGAGCATCAGAGACTAAGGCCATATTGCACACAAGTAGGAAGAAAAATAGGATGCTAGCAGGTCAGCTTTAGCTTCGGTTAAAGTGGCAATAGAACCATCTGGTTTTGACACAGGTGGGAATAGAGATGTGCAAAAGTTGTGGCCAACCAGTAGCTTTGACAATAGTCCAGAATACTTGACTACCACTTGGACAATAAGCAAGTTTTCTACTCTTAGCCTGTTCGAGATGTAGTTTGGACTGATTGTTAACTGATTTACAATTGTTGCAAGCTTTAGTGTAGGCAGAAAAGTACCCATGAGATTTGGAAACAAGCCAATTACGATATACAACATTCTTCTCTTGAACAGCACATTTATTGGAAAACCAAAAAGTTTAGATAAAGAACAATATTTTAAGGTGGAGTGATGAATAAAAGATTCCATCACTACAAGAATAATTTCACTGAAATGATCTGAGCAAACACTGACATCAGTAGATTTGAAACAATATTCCCAACAAGGAAAAGAAGAAAAGAAATCTTGCAGATCATCCCATTTTGAATACTTGTAATACTAAACAACACAAGGTTGAGAAAGAACATGAGAGAAAGGCTCCATTGGAGAAGAAACCATCACCAAGTTGTGATCCGAGATGCTTAGAGGACCACTTACCTCAACTGTACTTGGAAGGATTGTTTGTTAGAAAAGATCAAGCATGTTGGCTGCGTGGTTAGGACTGTCTGCTATTCTGGTAGGCATCTCGACCAGCTGGGTCCGTGTGACTAGAAAACAGAAGACAGCTGAAGTTGTGAACATCAAAATTACCAAGGAAAATTATCTCACTGTTAAGAAAGTTGGACTGTAGAAGGTCAAGTTTCAAAGAGAAAAAAGTCAAATAGTTCCAAATGATTAGTAGAGCTGGGAGAATGATAGAGGCAACAGAAGAATTTGACAGAATGTGGTAGAAAGATTTTAAGTCAGAGAAGATCGAAATGAGGAGATTCCAAATTACTAAGTCTCTGACAGGGAATATAAGAACTGACATATGCACAAGTACTACCTTTGAAGCAAAAGGAATCATGCAGAGAATAATTCAGACAACTGAGATGAGCATTGGTTGAATCACCTGATAACTGACATTCTGTAAAAAAAAGTATATGGGGTTTGGCAGACTGTAAGTGAAAATGGACATCACTTAGATTATAACTGAGACCACATATATTTGTGAAATGAAAAAGGATGTGTTCGGGAGGTTTAGATCTGTTCAAAATCATATTTAAAAATTAAAAAAATACATTTAATAAGTATTGCAATCCATTAGCAAAACATCAAGGTGCTGATATAATTCAAGCAAAATTCAAAAAACCCACAACTTTTTTCAGAAATGTAAAAAAAGTCACATCCTGCTATGATCGTAACACTCTTACATTCAGGGCTGTAGTGGAGGGTATACGCAGGTATATGCCATATACATTTGAAAAAACAAATATTATTAAAATATTTACTGAAAATTAAAACATAAATTTATTAGAATTTGATTCTTGGGCAATACTTATAGTTTTATCATATTTAATATATATGCCATAAATATAAGTAAGTAAATATGCCATATATATATTCACACATGGGTATACGGCATATACCCTCTGGAATTTGATTAATAAGCCTGATATGCACAGTATACTCACTGCTTTTCACAGCATTCATAGAGTATACCTTCTGCTAATTTTATGACTACAGCACTGGTTACACTACATTATATGACTTCTATGATATATATAACTTGTTTCAAGTTCAGTAGGTATGTTTCCCTTATTAACAACCTCAACAGTGAACCCCCCCCCCCACTCTAAAGAGAAATTTTTGTGGCTGATTTTGTACACTAGTAGTGTATACAGGGTGTCTCAAAAATATTGGTACAAATGTTTAGGGAAGGTAGGTAGCATCTAAAGGAATGTGAATCGCATAAGAACCCATAAACGGAAATGTCACCATAAGTCGGTAGACGGCGCTGTTCATCAGTTCGGGAGAGGAAAAATTTCTGGTTTACTAATTCAAGCAGTAGCCATCGCACGAAGAGCATGCATCGATATACGAACTGTGAGCTGGCAGACATGCACCTAGCGTATGGATTAGCAGAGGGCAATGGACGAGCCGCTCAATGAATTTATGGAGAACGCTTCCCAGACAGACATGTACCGGACCACTGTTTGTTTGCGAGTGTGCATCAAAATTTGTGCGATTATGGGTCATTTAGAGGTAGTGCGGGCAGACCATGTTCAACGCGAACTCCCACCATGGAAGAAAGTGTGTTGAATGCCATCCAGAATAATCCTACTACCAGCACACGTGCCATTGCCTCTGCCTTAGGAGTGTCTCGTTGCAGTGTACAGCGTGTCTGGCACAACGATTCCTTAAACCCCTTTCATCTCCAAAGGGTTCAGTTACTGCTCCCCCAAGATCATCCTGCACGTGTGGCTTTCGCGCAGTGGTTTCTCCAAGAAAGTGTTCAAGACTTGAATTTTCCAGCCTATGTTTTGTTCACAGATGAGGCTTATTTCACTCGGGAAAGCTTATTCAATCAGCACAATGCTCATGTGTGGGCTCACGACAACCCACACGGTGTGCACCCCCATGCGGCACAACATCGCTTCCCAATAAATGTGTGAGCAGGTATGGTCGGTGACTGCTTAGTCGGCCCATACCTGTTACCATCCCGCATGAACTCCGCTAAATATCGGATCTTCCTTGAACGAGTTCTACCAGGGTTACTTGATGATGTTCCAGCAAATGTGAGATGCAACATTTGGTTTCCACATGACGGGGTGCCTGCCCTTTATGGAAGGTGTGTTCGTGACCATTTGAACAAGCGTCTTGGGCGTTGATGGATTGGCCGTGGTGAACCCGTTGCCTAGCCCTCACGCTCACCTGATTTATCGTGCCTTGATTTATTTCTGGGGGGGGGGGGGGCCTCAAATCTATCGTGTATGAATCGCCTGTGAAGACGGAAATGGATCTCATGGCGAGACTCGTCTGCACGTCTGCACTGCTGCTACTGCTGTCAAAGAAACTCCAGATGTGTTCGACCGTGTCCGCCAATCCATACTGCGTCAGTGTCATGCATACAGTGCATCTCATAGTGGAACCTTCGAGCATCTGTTGTAAAATCATGAAATGCATCCATCTCGTACTCCATTATTAACATTATGTCAAATAAATGTTTGCCACTAATTACTGTCTTGTGTCATTTCTGCTTCTTGTGCCTCTGCTACTACTTTCCCGTGACATTTCTGGTTATGGGTTCCTATGCGATTCACATTCCTTTAGATGTTCCCTACCTCTCCTAAATGTTTATACCAATATTTTTGAGACACCCTGTATAAGTAGCATGTGGTCATGAGCTACTTTGGGGAGGGAAAAAAAAACTATCTCTGCTTGAGAACAGTTAACTCAGCCCTTACTAGAAAGGCCATTGTCATTCCACCAGGTTATGATAAATATATATATAATATATAATGCAAATATTAAGCAAAAAAAAAAAAAAAACCTTCCCTAATATTAATATTTAAACTTACCAATGTATCTGGCTTGGATCTGTAAGGAAAAAAAAAACAGTATTGATGAGATAAATATAAATTAAAGCAAAATGAATATTTATAAAAAAAAATTCATATTTTTAGAGAAAATAAGTATCCCAACTTGTTCATTATTTAAGTAAGTTTAGAACAGAAACATTTATCACTTTTATTATGGAATATTTTGTCTCAATTAAACACACATTAAACAAGAATCCAATGGTTAAAGACAACAAAATATGATACCTGAAGGCTTTATAAATGTCTTTATGATATTTCTTTGATTTTCTAGTGTAAGTTTAACAGTTTTTCATTTTTCTGTTGTATATAATGCTAAGATTCAAAACAACTCAGATGGAAATCTTAATCTTCAAAAACAGTATAACTTTCAACAGAGTTAAAATTTATTTCAATGAAAGTACTATAAATAAGGAACACAAATACCAAGGGGATATTGATATACTTCTTTAATTAGCAGCTATATATTATGGTAGAGGTACTGTAATCAGAACAATAAATGACTTAGAGTTTTTGTATGGTGGCTGCTTGCGAATATGGTAATGAAATAGTGATACTAATGACAACAAAAAAGTCAATTGTTAAAAAAAATCTGAGATCCAATGATTGTGAGCAGGTAAGTGAATTATGGCAAATCATCTTCATGCTATTATAAACCATTTCCAAACAACCTAAGCCTTGTGACAGCATGCATTATCCTGCTGGACCTATTTATTATTAGATGAATAAACAGTAAACATGAAGGGATGCACCAGGTCAACAGCAATGTTCAAGCAGGCCTGTGGAATTCAGATGTTAATATGGCCACATCAGGGTCCTTACACAAGCAAAAAATAGTGTCCACTGATGGACATCCTGACCATGTGATCAAGGGATTGGTGCAGATCCCAGAATGTGATGCTTTTTATACAAGTAAATATCTTATTAGATGAATAAACAGTAAACATGAAGGGATGCACCAGGTCAACAGCAATGTTCAAGCAGGCTGTGGAATTCAGATGTTAATATGGCCACATCAGGGTCCTTACACAAGCAAAAATAGTGTCCACTGATGGACATCCTGACCATGTGATCAAGGATTGGTGCAGATCACAGAATGTGATGCTTTTTATACAAGTAAATATCACAGAGCAAAAGATTTTTTTTTTTTTTAACTGTAGTTATATTTTAATCGTGTAATTCAGCTACAATTTATACTGTATGTTGATATCATCATAACAGTTAGAATTAACAGTAATTACCAGTGATAACAGTTAAGACAGGGTAATTTGCAAGGGAAACCAGAGAGCATAACTGAGGACAACTGATGGTGTTAGAGACAGCAAGATGAAACATTGAAGGTGTTGGATAAGTCCTATCACAGCCATGCAAAGAAGGGAGTAAAATAAAGTCAAAATACAAATATAAACCAGCTTCGACACAGCACAGGAAGTGAAATGTAGTTATGCTGTAGTTTTGGATATATAACATGAGTGTAATAATGATGACCCACCCCCAAGGATATAAAAATATATATTTTATGGCAGAACAACAATTTCATAATATAAAACTAGCAAAAGTAGACATTTACACCTCTCAGAGGGGAACCAACTACTGGACTGGTTTCAACACCTCTCATGAAAGAGGGCACAACTGAATGTTCATGATTCCAAATTCAACTATTCAAAGTGAAGAAAGGAGATGCAATGAAAATGTTGATGACCAATTGCATATCATTACATAAAATTTGGAAACCACTATTCTATTGTATTTACTTCTATAGTACATTCAGCAATCAGTAGATAAGCTAAGGGATGTACCATTACATAAAGTTTAGAATCAGTAGATTTTCAGTTTTGCCCCTACCTCAACTCAAGTAGAGATGCAATAAAAAATATATCAACAAGCTAAATTACACACATGGAATTTGCAAAGGTAAACATTTACCTCTGTGAATCTTTAACTTCTGAGAAGGGAGATCCAGCTACTATATTTGAATCACAATATATTCAATTACAGAGTAGTCAATTTTTGTACACAACAGCATGTGACATTTTTCTAGACTATCCAAATCATATTTACAATAATTAAAACTGCTATTAGAATAACACAAAATGTGAATTATATGAACAGAATAGGTTGTACATTGTGGATTTGTTATTGGCCAAGTTGGTATTCTCTATAATTATACATCATTTGTGAAGTTTGATTCTCCTGGTCATAACTCAAAGAATTAGATCCTTTACGAAGAAATAGACCCATAGTTATAACACGGGTATATGCACGCACACGCACGCACACACACACCTAACAGTCTGAGCCAAAACATAATCCAGTTTTATGCTATTTTTTTAAGGAAATAATTTCAAAGACTTGGATCTACCCCATATATAACAATTTCTAGGAGTACATTAATTGTGTAACTCAAGAGATACCTCTTAAATAAAACTATGCTTAATTACTATAATGTCATGGAGAAGTGTATATCTATTCTTTCTTTGAAAGTTAAAACTTCATATTGCAACTGTTGATAATTTTACAAGCGTCACTTTCCTCAATTTTGAAATGAATTTCGGAAAGCACCATCATTTTACTTTGACACCGTAAACCTTCCTATTTGGAAGGATGGATTGCTAAAAAAAAAGATGCAGAATACAATTTACTTACAGTAAAAATGCTTGCTTAATAGTTTGTGTCTTTTAGTTATTGTATATTCATATATAAAAAAATTAAATTTTATTTTCAATTATATCACAGTTAAATTATAATATGGGTGTTAACTGTCCCCTGACACATATTATATTGTGGATATCTTTGAAAAAATAAAAAGAACCAAGAAGGATCTAAATTTCAGAAGAGATCACTGTGTTAAAGTCTGCCTCTGAAGGAAAGCAAAAGTTGTTAGCACTGCATATCAACTTGGGTAGTTGAATAGCTACATCAGTTCTGCAGTATGATGGACAGGTAGATGTAGTGAGCTGACAGATGAATGAAGTAGAGCAGAGACAATACTGCAGTGTTAGAAAGTCAGCTAGCTATTTTTAAGTGTAGTTTGAATAGGGCATCATGGAGGATCCACTTTTTAAAAAATGTGTAGATCAATTGCATGGTTACGGATATTAAAGTGGAAGAAAGACTCAACCAATAGAAAGACCCTACTAAATAATGAGAAGTAATATGCAAAAATATGAAGGGCACTGAAATTAAAGAAATGAAAGGAATGAAGGGATCATTCATTTAACAGATTGTGAAATAGCCTAGAATGCAAATTTCCAAACAGAAAAAAAATATATATATATTTGCAGAATAAAGTTTAAAAATCTTTTAGTCTTTTTAAAGAATATAGTGTTAAATTCCCTTTTTGTATATAACTATGTATGCTAAATGATTTTAAACACTGAATCTCTGTTTACACAAAACATTCAATACTAGTGATATACATCACATAAAACTAGAGCAAAATCCATACTATCATTTTAAATAGACTAAAAAAAAAAAAAAAATTACTTCCTTGAACACCATTCCCTTAGTTAATATAGTTATCATATTTCTTAATGATCTTTAGTCAAGTACTAACTATAGGGTTCAAGTTAGCCACACAGCTCCTTCACTACATCAGCAATCACATGCAAGTTACATTCAAGAAATAAAAAATGTATTACAATTTATGCTAAGTTGAGTACAGCTAAATGTTGAATATGAATCTACAGTGAGTAGAGCAAAAGAAAGCTAAATAATTTTGAAGAACTTAAATAAAAGGAAAAATAAATAAAAAAAATATGTAAAAATGGGTAGCACCTCAATAGTTTTATCCTTTACTTGCATTAAAGACCCCAGTTAAGTTAAACTGTTAACTACATATTTGCAAAGTCGGAATACTAGTAAATTCTAAAATTTGACAAGAGTATAATTCTATCTTGATTGATTTTTGTGGAATTTATTATTTTCAGAATACCAAACTTTTCAATCAATACTCTCAATCTGATTTAATATAAATTCTAAACTGAAATTATTTTTATTCTTTTAAATTTTCCAAGCCATTTCAGTTTTCATAAAATATTGATGTTGTTGTTATTTGGTTTTTAGGAGCATTAGCAATTAAGGCCATATTGCTCTGGGGATATGCGCAAAGGTCATTCCCTGGCCTTTGCGCATCCTCCGTATTAATATTGATAACATTATAAATTTAGTGTTTACAATTAAAATGGTTTCACAATGATATAAAATGGGCAATATTTACTGCCAATTTTATATATAGAAAACTTTTTTATTTATTTATCAGCTCTCTCAATCTTTCTCATTTCTAATTAATAATTTAAAACAGAAAACAAAGAGAACACAAAACTTAAAAATTATAAAACAGCTATAACAGCTAAAGTACTAACTTTAGAATAATGGAGTATGTGAAATTAGAGAGGTATTTAATATTGGCACTCTTAAAAGTTCAAAGTTCACATACTGCAGGCTTACTTTAAACAACTTTACCACTCTTTTGTCAGGATATTGTCCCTCAAGACAACCATTTGCCACTTGATGAGAGAAAAGACTGAAGTAATAAAATAGGCTCTCCTTTCATCTTTTTAAATGTGAGGTTAAACTTTTGGCAATGGCATTAATTTGAAAGTAATGCAATACCAAGAAACTCATAGTTATGGAAAAACTTGTGCAGCTGTTAACAATAAGATGATCATATTGACCAGGCAATTTAAATCCTGCAAGCCACAAAAAAAAAAAAAAAAAAGAAAAAAGAAAAGAAGAAGAAGAAGAAAAGTCCTCCTTTTCATCATAAGAGAACATGATTTGAGAAACCCTGCTATTTCATCATCATGAACTTGCTCCAGCTTAGGTCTTTTAAGACTTGTTCTGTTGTAGCTCTTGAAGGTAGTCTTGATCTCGCCATTGTTGTCTTGGTCAACCCACGTCTCTCTTGCCTGTAGGTTTGTAGTTAAAAGGCTAATTTTGGGATCCGGTCTGGGTTCATTCTTTCTATGTGGCTGATCCATTTTTTCTTATACCGTTTTATGTCATTTACTATGTTATCTAGTTTTGATTTCTCATGAATATCTAAATTACTTTGATAGTCTAGTCTTGTAAAGCCAAATAATGGTCTTAAAAATCTCATTCGTGCTGCTTCTCTAGTTTGTGTGTGCATCTTTCTTATTCGTGACCCAAGTCACACAGCTGTAGAAGAGGGCTGATTTTGAAGTGATGTTGTGCAGTCATAATTTTGTTTCAGTTGTCATTTGTTTTCTGAAATGGCGTTTAATCATTCTGTTCATTTTATTATATTTTTGTACTTTAGTGTGGATGTCTTTCCCTTCATTTGATATTAAATTTCTCAAATATATGATATAAAATACTTGTTCTATTATTTTGTCATCAATAACAATTTTGACTCTGCTATTCCAAAAGCTGCTAATAATGAAAATGAAAGCTAAGCTTTTCAGTTTGGTTGAGAACCCATATATTATTAAAATATGGATGTCAATTTGTATTAATAGATGATCTTGTTATCAAGCAAAATTTATTACTCAAAAATTTATGTAGAAATATATACAAATTTCAATGTAGGGACTCTGAGAAGTATGTACATACACTCAATGATCACTGAATTGTAACCACATACCTAATATTGTGATGGGCCATCATTTGCACAGATAATAGCTGCTATTCACCTAGGCATTGACTCCACAAGATGTCTGAAGATATCTGTAGTGGTCTACAGCCATGCTGTCTGCAAGGCTTTCCACAGTTCAGAATAGATAATGGCTGCATGTCCACATGCCTCACTTCTCATTCCAAAACATTCCACAGGTATTCAATTGGATTGAGGTTAGGCAAATTTAGAAGCCAATCAAGATGGACGATATCTTCACTGTGTTCCTCAAACCATTCATGCACAGTGTGGGCTGAATGACATGGTGCATTATCATCTTGGAAGATCCCATTTCTGTCCAGGAAAAATTCAACAAATGGAAGTGTGCACATGGTCTCCTAAGGGCTGCAGACAGACCTCACCAGTGAAATGTTGGTCCACACGCACCAGGGATCCTAGTTCTTGCCAGAAAAACATGTCCCATATTAAGCAACCACTTGTCTGGATAGTGAACACCATGCACAATGGACTCATGTCGCTTGTGCTGCACATGAAGGCATCTGACAGCACGTTACACCAAGTATTTGGACTATCCAACCAGCACACTTGTTTCCATACTCTAGTGTCCAACCAGCATGTTGTTGACACCACAGCATTCACTGTCAATGATGATCAGCAGTGAGAAGAGAGAGAGGTCTCTTGGGTCAGCTGCTGTGGAGTCCCATACATCTGTGTGTGTAGCACATCATCATTTCGGATATTGTTCTCGCATTCCCCATACTGTATTGCAATGTCAACTGTCACACAGTGACCTACTGCTGAGCCTACACAACCCACTGCACCCTTCACCAACCGCAAACATTCATCTTGCATTATCCTTTACAGTTCTGTTGGTGGGAGGTAGTCTGACCTATCTGACGCCATTCTTTGTACACTTTAACCACAGTGGGTCATGAGCAACTAACAAGACATTCTGTTTCCAATATGGAAACACCTGATGCATGGGCTCCCACAATCACGCTCTTTTGAAACTCCATGATATCTTTACTATGCCTCATAAATGCTATTTTCTCACTTTGACTTTCAAGACAAGATGAAAATTACCACTGCACTGCTCTAGTATATGAAGCTATTCGGCTTTTTATGCTGCAATCTATGTAGCATAGTCCATTATGGATGGAGTGGTCACAGTTCAGCGATCACTGAGTGCAGGTATATACAGGTGGGCCTCGATTAACGCGATTAATTCGTCCCGCGAGCGCATTACACATTGCACAAAAGCGTTAATTGAATATCATAACCAATAGGAAAAATTATAATTGGTCCTTGACCTTCTGGAATGTCCATAAAGAATTTTAAAAATAACTTTTAAATAACTTTTTAACTGTATATAATGTAAAAGATAATGAAAATAATTATGGAATTAAATGTTTATTGCATAAAACAGCGGATCTTAAACTGTGCGCCGCGGAATATTTTAAATTTTCAAGGGAAACATAGCGATACTCGACATCTGTCGGACACCGCGCGAACTACTAGCTCGAGGTAGTTCACAGTTTCAGCATTTCTTATTAAGTTGTTTTGACCTAACTACTAAATGAAACTGTTAGGTATTTCTTTTGGTCTGGGTGTGCCTTGAAAAAATTACTGAGACATTAAAGGCGCCGTGAACTGAGAAACTTTGGGAACCTCTGACATAAAATACACAATGAAGAAATTACTGTTGCGGAAATATTTGAACAGTGTTGACTTTCTCTTTTCATCAATCAATCTCTAGGTGGTAGATGACTCTCATCAACCAGTGCAATACCACCACTTTGCTTATTGAAGTCTTGAAGTGGTGGAACCCATGTTTAGTCCCTAGAGCTAAGTTCCGGTCAACCCTTCCCCATCTCTTCCATCATGCAGTATGATTGACGATTTTGCGGTAATGATGAACATCGTGGTGAGATCCAATATTCCTTACATTTCGAGGGTACAACTCTAAAATGGTGTTCGCAGGCCAGCCGCTAGTTAGTACACCGGACCGAACCTATTGGTAACTCTCTAGGAGGCTTCCGGATCAGCTAGTGTATAATCTTGCTACCTCTACTCTGCCAGATAGTGACGGGAGAGAGTCCGAGTAGTGTGTATGCGGGGAGCATTGTCGAGGCCACGTTATGTCAAGAATCTGGCTATATTCTTACCATGTGTACGCCATATCCAAAAATTTCATTACTTCATACAGCATGTCCCACCCACTTTTTCTTACTATGAATACACCATGAATTGTCAAACTAATAGAGCAAGCTTATCTGCGAAAAGATCTAAACCTCCCAAACACTTCCTAATTCATTTCACAAATATACGTGATCTCAATTCTAATCCCAACGATGTCCATTTCCACTTGCAGTCTGCCCAACCCCATGTACTTTTTCTGACAGAATCTCAGTTATCAGTTGATTCGACTACTGCTCATCTCAGATGCCCAAATTATTTGCTGTATGATTCTTCTCGGCTCAAAGGTGGTACTTGTGCATATGTCCGTTCTGATATTCCCTGTCAGAGACTTGGCAATTGGGAATCTTCTCTCTTTGATCTTCTCTGGCTTAAAATCTCTCTAACTCATTGTGTCAAATTCATCTGTTGTCTCTACCGTTCGCCCAACTCCACTAATCACTTGGAGCTCTTTGACTTCCTCTCTTTGCAACTTGACTTTCTCCAGTAAAACTTTCCTAACAGTGAGGAAAGTTTCCTTGGTGATTTTAATGTTCCACAACTCCAGCTGGCTTCCGTTTTCTAGTCACACCAACCCAGCTGGTCGAGATGCTGAGGATTTTGCAATTACTAACGATCTTGCACAGATTGTTCATTTACCTATAAGAATAACGGACAATCCTAATAATACAGCCAATACGCTTGATCTTTTTCTCACAAACAACCCTTCTAAGTACACAGTCGAAGTGAGAGGTCCTTTAGGCACTTCAGATCACAACTTGGTGATTATCTCTTCTCCAATGGAACCTTTATCTCATGACTATTCTCAACCTCATGTTGTTTGGCATTACAAGAATGCAAAATGGGATGACCTGCGAGACTTCTTTTCTTCTTTTCCTTGGTCGGATTACTGTTTCAAAAGTTCTGATGTCAACGTTTGCTCAGATCGTGTCAGTGAAATTATTCTTGCAGGAATGGAATCCTTTATCCCACAATCCACTTTAAAATCTCATCCTTTATCTAAACCTTGGTTTTCCAATAAATGTGCTAAGGCTGTCCAAGAGAAGAATGTTGCATATCGTAATTGGCTTGTTTCTAATTCTTCAGTTTCATTTTCTGCCTACACCAAAGCTCCCAACAATTGTAAAGCAGTTATTAACCAGTCTAAACTAAAGTTTGAACAGGCTAAGAGTAGAAAACTTGCTTCTTGCCTAATGGTAGCCGAACATTCTGGTCTCTTGCCAAAGCTATTGGCCGCAACTTTTGCCCTTCTCTGCTCCCACCTCTGTCCAAACCAGATGGTTCTGTTGTCACTTCAGCCAAGGATAGAGCTGACCTGCTAGCATCCCATTTTTCTTTCAATTTATGCATTAACAATCTTGGTAAAACACATCCCAGTATTCCTAACACGCTCCATTCAATGCCTCCTGTGGTCTTCCGTCAAAAGGATATCAGAAGGATTTTGACGAATCTTGATGCTAAGAAAGCTCCAGGTCCCGATGGTATTTCTCCACTTGTTCTCAAAACCTGTGCTCCTGAACTTTTTTCATTTTCTTATTCCAAAGGTGTTTTTCCTTCTGCTTTGAAATTTGCTCATATCCAGCCAGTTCCTAAAAAGGGTGACAAATCCCTCCCATCCAATTATCGTCTCATTGCAATTACTTCTACTCTTTCTAAAGTAATGGAGAAATCAATTAACCGCCAAATTTTAAACTACCTAGAAACCTTCCGTCTGATCAACAATCGCCAGTATGGATTCCGTCAGTGTCAATCCACTGGTGATATTCTGGCTTATGTTACCCATTTATGGACTAATTCAATGGAAAGGTTCGGTGAAACACAAGTCGTTGCTCTTGACATCTCAAAGGCTTTTGATCGTGTTTGGCATAAAGGTCTTCTAAACAAGCTACCATCTTGTGGTTTGCCAACTGTTTTTTGTAGAGCCATCTACCATTGGTGATGGCAGATGGCTCTCTGTCTTCTAACTTCTCCACTAATGCTGGTGTCCCCCAAGGTTCGGTTCTTTCCCCCACTCTTTTCCTCTTGTATATTAATGACCTTCTTCCATTGACTGGAAATCCTATCCATTGTTTTGCCGATGATAGCACATTGCATTCCACTTTCCATTTTGAGAAACCTTGTCCTGCTCAATCAGCTTCAACTTCTCGAAAATCTGCAACAATTCCTTAAATGCCGATCTTCAGGTAATTCTCCAGTGGGGCAAAGACAACTTAGTTGACTTCAACCCTTCTAAAACTCAGTCTTGTCTTATATCTTGCAAAAAGGATTCTTCTACTCCTATGCTTATCTTTGGTGACACTCCGATTTCTAAGCAAAATGATATATCTCTTTTGGGGATTACACTGACTTCTAATCTCTCTTGGCACAAGCACATTACAAATATTGCTTCTTCTGCATCTAAAAAACTTGGTTTTCTCTTTTGCTCTCTGCGTTACTTTTCTTCCAAACAGCTGCTCACTCTGTATAAATCGCAAATCCGCCCTGCCATGGAATATTGTTCCCACATGTGGGGTGGTGTCCCCAAAATCTCTCTCAGGCTTCTTGATTACATTCAGGAGAGGGCAGTTAGGTTAATTAATGACTCATCTCTAACAGAGTCTCTCCACTCACTGTCTCATAGATGTACTGTTTCTGCTGCATGCCTCTTCTACAGATACTTCCATGGGCACTATTCTTCTGAATTAGCTTCTATAATTCCTGCTCTTTCTTTCAAAACAGTCCGAACACGTGCCGCCACTAGCCAACATCCATTTACTGTCCAACTTCAAACTCACAGAACCAACTTTTCATCTTCCTCATTTATTCATTCAACTGCCGTTTTCTGGAACAACCTTCCTTCATACGTATTTCCTGAAAATTACAGTCTAAAGAAATTCAAGTCCAATGTTAACAAATATCTTCTTTCGTCTTCTCAACCTCCAACCCAAGCACGGTACTAAGTACTACGGGCTCTAACACCTCTCGTGTGGCGCCTCCGTAGCCAGGTGGGAAGGAGCAGCAGTGCGTAGCACACGCTTCTTGTTTAGACCGGGGTTCGAGCCCGTCACCACCAAATACGGAAGATGCGGAAAGGTCAGAGAATGACCACCGCATATCCCGGAGTAATATGGCCTTAGTTGCTAATGCTCCTAAAAACCAAATAACAAACAAACAACCTCTCGTGTTTGGGGTTTACATTAAAAAAAATAAATAATAAATAATTTCCGATAGCCGACAACAATCTTCTCTGGGCCCTGGCAAAATAAATATTGCAGAGAACATCAAACCTTTTGTTTGAGTTTCTATGAGATACGAAAGATTTCATCTAATTCTTTTACCGTTATCTCCTTCGCGGTAACATTTTCATCTGGCTCATTTAAAAATTAGAATTTTTAAATGCAAGTCTGCATTGACTTTATTAGCAGAAGACCAACACATCTTCTTCCGATGGTTGATGTAACACACTGAGGCAGGCAGCAGGCAAACGTTTGTTTATTGATCATACGACTCGCGGTAAGCTTAATGCACAATTCAAATCTTTTTCAACTATCGCATAAAAAAAAAGATCGCGTTAACTAGAAATTTGCATCGTGTAAAGTGAAAAGTGGTATCATTTTTCAAATAGTGTTAACTGAATATCGCGTTAATCGAACTCGCGTTATGCTAGGCCTAGCTGTATACATTTTAGCTGTGTGAATTCTACAGTGTGTTTCAAAGTCAAATCAGCTAATGTGCTCTTTTATATAAAAATGGTCTAGAAATCTCCAAAAAGGTTTTGCCATATCTTACCTTTATTACCTGAGTAATTGTTGAAAATTTATGTAAGTTGCAGTAAAAAAAGAGCTTTGAAAATCAATATAAAAACCCATATCTGTTAGTGTTCACTGTCTGATTTGGGCACTCAAAACCAGAAAATGAAAAAAAAATTCTTAAGAATTCTTTTATATAAGGATATGAAACTAAGTCATGTGCTACACAAACAGATGTAAAAAAATAACAACAAGCTTATTTCTTCATTTTTTTTTTCTCAAAATTTTTTGGAGTTCTTGATTTGATTTTTGGCAGTAAGAATCAAAACAAAAACAAATTAATATTTAAAAAGTTTTATATACAAAGTATTTGTTTTTACAAAACTTGTAAAAACAAACCATAGAACTCACTAGCTAGCCCACCTGCATTCGAAAAATTTACCCCCACAAATCTACACACATTCTGAGAACTCATCACACAAAAGCCCACACATGATCAGGAACTCACACATCAAAGGGTTAAACTCTGCAGTGGGGAGGTGCAAAAGGATGACCAATAATTTTCAAAACAAAATTTTGTAGAGCTTTTTATAATTTGGTTTGAAGATCCATTCTGATTATGCTATTAGTGTTTAGGATTCCCACTGTCAATATTTAGCTGATGACTGAAATTATACAAGTGAGTATGGCATCCACATTGGAAATTAAAAAAAAGGTTGCACAACTAAAGTGGTGCAACCTTCGTTGTCATTAATAATCATATATTTATATAATAATAATTAACCATAAAATAAAAATAAGGTTAGGTTATGTTATGATTAATTGTAACTTACACTGGTGGTAGAATAACAGACAACTACAAAATAATGTAAGCATTAAGTTTACAAAAAAAAAAAAAAAACAGTTCTCTCAAAAATGCTTATTTCTGTTGGGAATTTTTTTTTTTTTTTTTTTTTTTTAAACTACTATAGAAGAAATAAAAGTTACTATTGATTATAGAATTTAGCTATCAATAAATTAGTAAATAAAAATTGGTGTGTGTGTGTGTGTGTGTAATTCAAAATGGCAAACCCTGGTCTTTACACAGACTCTCAAAGTCTACCAAACCATATCCAATGAAATGCTAACTGTTACTGTCAGAATATGATTCCTTCAGATTATAAATATCAGTATTACTTTGCCATAAATCATAAACTCCTCCTCTACACAATACAGCAGGTTTGGTTGGAGCTTCCAGGAAGCCACTTGGCAAATGGGTTAAATGACTGATGTTATAATCTTATGTTATTATCTTATGAGAAGCCAATTCCTGTTGAAAAGTCCAATGGACTCAATGGCACATGGTTTGATTAAAAGATGTCACAACCTTCTCTAAAATTTCTGAAAGGTAAACTTATGCAGAACTTTTAACTTCATGTTTACAGAAATGCAGGTCTGTGAAACCTACATAGCTCCACATCCCTTCACTGAAGATTGATGATCTCTCTCTCTCTCTCTCTCTCTCTCTCTCTCTCTCTCTCTCTCTCTCTCTCTCTCTCTCTCTCTCCTCCTCCCCCCAACCTTATCCAGGTGGGGAAGAGAGTGGATGAGGTGAGACTCTGTAGCAAGACCTAACAGCAGCCTTCCTATAGCTGTGTATATAAACTCCATTGTTTTGATTACTTCAAATTACAATGGTTCAAGTTACATGGCTCTATAGACAACAAATAAGCAAATACTGTACCTTATTTAGTTAAAAAGTTTAGGTATTTAGACTTCTATAGTTATTAGTACTATATATACAGAGTTTATTTATTTTAATAATGTACAATATACTACTATAATAGTATAAATTATAATTATATTATAACAATACTATTTTGTTTTTATAAGAACTACCGTTTTAGATTTGGCTATCCACTGATATAAAATGAAACAAATATATGCAGCAAAAACTATATTATATTTAACATTGGTGGATTTATGGGTTTTCAACTTACAGAAAGAAACCTTTAGAAAACATTAACTGTGTAATTTTGGAACGTACTGGTTTATTTTTGTTATTATTATTATTTTTTTTTTTTTTTTGACAATGAAGTTTTCTTTTTGCTTTTCTGTAATACTCCAGTTACAATTTAGATTGCAATTTCCCTATTTCTTTTACAGCAGACATTGGCATCGGCACAGTCTACCTATGTAAAACATACACCCCTAGATCAAATTTAATTAACATTGGGTGTCACTCTTCATTTAATAATATGGTAGACAAATTTTCTGCTAATTCCCAACTGCTGGAACAATTTAAAAAATTGGAAACCTTGTTATGGTTAAGAACTTTCCATCACTGGTAAGTAGAGTTAAAGCTTCCCCCACCATGAATTTAGAAATAATGTTGAAATTTAGAAATAATGTTGGGCCCATTTCAGCTTTCAATAGTAAATGCAATTTAAATATAACAAAAGGGAAAATGGTTGTAATAAAAATTAAATTTCAAAAAATTGCCTGACAATATTTCAAGATTATTCCTTCTGATTTCACTCTCAAAGTCAGTTTCAGACATCATTCCCACAACATCGACATTCCTGAAAATGCCACTGCATTAACTGATATGACTGCCATTAAGATAACAGTTGTTCTCACCTTGTATCATCAAGCAGTACATACCACACTAGAAATTCAGCTTTATGCACATCAGTATATTTGAAAATTCAAACATTTAAACAAATGTGTGTTCATCAATTGTGTAGCATGCATGTGTTTTATTCTTCCTGAACTGATGAGGCCATGAGAATAATTGGATATATATAAATGTATATACTTTCATAACCTTGAGATTTTATATTACCATGTTTTTACTCCCCCCCACTTATCAAATTGTCATATCAATTTGTAATATTATTATATGTTATTAATTCACAAATTTACAAAGGAGTGCGTGCAGTTATTCGTAGTATGCTTAAACTTAATTACAGTCATACCCCTAGTGAGTATGGGCTTGGCACATCCAGGGTACTGAGCTGGATTCTTCTCTTTCTTGGTAATGCCTTTCTACTTCTGACTCTCTCTCTCTCTCTCTCTCTCTCTCTCTCTCTCTCTCTCTCTGAGTAATTCAGGGAAAAAAAAATTTTTTTTTTTTTGGCTGGTGCAGGCATAACCCTCAGGCTTCCTTGCACCATATGGCTAATAATAATATAAGTTATGGTACCAATAATCAATTTTAAAATACTCTTCTACAGTGAAATGAGTTTTACTATTTTATTTTCATTTCTGTACTGATTGAGTTTTCTTAGCATAAATCATTTATAGATGAAATACAATTACATCTGATAATAGAGAGCTATTAAGTGTTCAATAATTCCTATATTCTATTATATTATGAAACAAAGGGATTACCTTTATTTTAGATATAGGAAGCATCTTTTCCAACCAACTCTCCTAGTCAGACCTGTTCCGACTTAAGGAAGGTAGAGAATAATCCCCCATATCCATTAACTTTTTAGACCCCTAAATTTAATTCTGATGTCAAGCTACAGGACTAAAGAAAATAATCGGTCCATATTTATTAAGTGGTTTAGACCTTCAAAATTTAATTTTATGTCAATCTACATAATGGTTTCCTTGCTGCCAGAGGTATGGTGTTTGAAGACAGAAGTCTTGAGTGCTCAAGGTTGAGACCAAGGGGTCTGAACACTACGGTTCTGACAGTGGGGGAGGATGTCCCACATGTTTTGTAAAATTGATATCGCCTTCCCAAAGAATTATTAGCACATTGAACTAGGAGAGTTGGTTGGAAAAGAAGCTTCCTATATCTAAAATAAAGGTAATCCCTGTTGTTTCATAATAATTACATCTGAATACCAGACGCTAAAGGATATGTAATAGCACATATGTAAGACCAGATATGTAAAGATCAGGTAAAATATAGTTAAGTCATAAAATAAAATTAAAATTTTGAGATATTCCCAAGAAAGAGATTGATTAACTATTTATGAACCTGCAGAAAACAAAATTCAAGACAAAATGCACATATCACTGGTAAGACCTTGAGTTGGGTACAAAGTAATTAAGTTATTTTTGCATTTTCTCCAATCAACTATCAAGTAATATATTACGGGTACAGCAGACAATAAAAGAATAAATAAAACTATATTAAAAGAATACCAATATATCCAATTAGTAATATTAGCCAATACTACAAAAAAAAGGAAAGTTATAGGGCATCAGCCAAAAAGAAAAAAAAACACCTTTCCATTTCACCCATCCGGTAACTCCAAATATTTGTCTAGTTTAGCCTTAAATTTATTTAACCTATCAATTTCCACAACAACAGATGGAAGTCTGTTCCAGCAATCAACTACCCACTGGCTAAAGGCAAACTTCCACACATCTATTCTACAACTGTCTTTCCTCAATTTGAATCTATGCCCCCTCATGATAACCAGATCAAAAGTATTACTCTCTCTGGTTGCCTCTCCAACATGCTGCTGCAGACAATCATCCAATAAATCCACAAAAGCCTTGCTAGTGTGCAAGTGACCAATCTGCAAGTTCCAGTCAATATCTAGGAAGTCAAAATCCCCCATTATAAGACATTCTGATTTACTGTCCCACTATTTCCAATTCTGCATTGCTTATATCTGTGTGACACCATGTCTCTGATATCCCAACAATATCCACCTTTGATGTCTTGACTAGCACTTCAAATTTATTTACTATACTCCTAGCATTGGTGTACATGCAAGTATACATGCACCTGTTCTTACTCTTAGTTACCCTAACACAGCCCATGTATTTGTTCCATGATGACTCCCACCAGTCCCTCAAACTCCCAGCACCCTACCCTCCAGGTTGCTGCTCATTCTAATAGCAGTGCAAGAACCCACTTTCACATCTTCCTCTGCATCTAAAAAACTTGGTTTTCTCTTTCGCTCTCGGCGTTACTTTTCTTCCAAACAGCTGCTCACTCTGTATAAATCGCAAATCCGCCCTGCCATGGAATATTGTTACCACATCTGGGGTGGTGCCCCCAAAACCTCTCTCAGGCTTCTTGATTCCATTCAGAAGAGGGCAGTTAGGTTAATTAATGATTCATCTCTAACAGAGTCTCTCCACTCGCTTTCTCATAGACACACTGTTTCTGCTGCATGCCTCTTCTACAGATACTTTCATGGGCATTGTTCTTCTGAATTGGCTTCTATAATTCCCGCTGTCTCTTTCAAAACAGTCCGAACACGTGCCGCCATCAGCCAACATCCATTTACTGTCCAACTTCAAACCCACAGAACCAACTTTTCATCTTCCTCATTTATTCATTCAACTGCCATTTTCTGGAACAACCTTCCTTCATACATATTTCCTGAAAATTACAATCTACAGAAGTTCAAGTCCAATGTCAACAAATATCTTCTATCGTCTTCTCAACCTCCAACCCAAGCACGGTACTAAGTACTATAGGTTCTAATACCTCTCGTGTTTGGAGTTCACATAAAAAAAAAAATAAAAAAAAAAAACACTACTGTTAACCTTTTAGTCTGTGAATTCCCCCTAAGTTAGCAGTTTTCCAACCAACCTAACCCTGCCCCGACAGCATCAGCAAACACTCTTGCTCCCGTTCTATTTAAGTGTATCCCATCTCTGTAAAAGTAGTCTCTCCTGTTAACAAGCACAGACCATGCTGAAAAAAATTCTACCTCATGAGCCTTGCACAGTCTCTACAGGGCCAAACTGATTAACAAGGTTCACATCAATACTTCCTCCTATCGTGACTGGGCAGAATTGTGGACACTTTCAAATTTAACCCTAACCCCATGACTTTTTTTTTCCAATGACCTGTACTGTTAAGTAAATCTGCAGATTTCCTTAATGTCATTAAGAGTAGGAGATGTCTCTATCTCTCTTAATATAACTGGATAGATCCCATCCACCCAAAGCACCTTTTTATTTTATGTTTAGCTTCAACAATTTCTCTTCCACTTTGCTTTCAGTAATCATAAAATCACTTGGCACCCTGTTAGTGTTTGATAAACTTCTGGCATCCCCTTCCCTAAAGAATTCTTCATGTGTGAATACAGATGCAAAATACCTATTCAGTTTGTCAGCAACCTGAGCAGGATCATCAACAGTTAAACCATTGACATCAAGTGGCCCAATAGGATTCAATCCCTTCCTTATACTGTTAATATAAGCATAGAAGTCTTCACTGCTGTTCATTGTATTCTTTGCCAGATTTCTTGTAATCCGTCTTAGCTTGCCTCACTTCCTTTGTAACTTGATTACAGACTAATTTATATCTATCATGGACTCTATCACCTGATAATTTATATGCATCCGACGCATTATTCTTCTCTACACTAGTCTCATCAGTTCACCTGACATCCATTTAGCTCTGAACAGTATTTTTTAGTGGGTCTGAAAAGCCTAATAGCTTCTATGATTATTTCCCTAAATGCTTCCCAATTATATTGAAAGAAGCTTCAAAAGAGTTAATTAAGCCTTTAGCCAACTTAATGAAAGAATCCTTAAATTAAGAAGTATCTTCAGATTAGAGATAGGTAAGTTTAACTTCTGTGGCAAGGAAAACAATAGAATCCACAGTTAAAGAAGCAATGCATGAGCATATACCACTTGGATAGGAGTTCAGTCAAAGGTCAACCATTGAATGGATTTTATCAGTAATAGCAAATGATACAAGAAAGCAAACTTATTACAGCATCAGCAGGGTGTGTGTGTGTGTATATATATATAAACAAACAATTCCCATATCACTTTTCTATCTATTCTAATAGTTCATTCAGTTCTTCATTTAATTTGTTCAAACCACCCACTTCTACAGCACCAGATGGATTTTTGTTTTAAGAACAAACTTAATGCCCTTCATGCATAGTCTGAGCAAGAGGAAGGTTTACATCAGCACTGAGCTTACTCAATCCACTCAAAATCATGAACACCTCAATCAGATCTTCTTAGATGATACAATTTGCAAAATTAAAAACGAAGTCATTCCTGGTAAGAGCAGACTTTCATTACTCTTATAAATCTTGCTGCTCTTCTCCACACCAATTCTAGGAAGGAACAAATCCATTTCTTCCTAAACTGAGGCTACCAGACATGTTTGCAGTACTCAAGATGTGGCTTAACCATTGCCTTATACAATAGGATTATAATCTTCTTATCCCTGCTGGAAAATTCCTATATATATCACTGAAAAAATCCCATAAGCTGTTCTTGTAGCCAATCTGCATTATTTAGAGAACTTCATATCTGACTGCACAATTATCTCCCCCCCCCCGGGAGTAGATACCAATTGTATGGTACCACACAATCAGTTAGTATATTAATCTGAGATGACTGCTACCTATGTGCAATACTTTACATTTTTCAATGTTAAATTTCAATTGCCATTTCTTAGCGCATCTGCTTAATTTTTCTAGATCTTGTTGCAGTAACGTACTCTTACGGTTAAGTGGTAGGGGCTTAGAGGGGAACAGATACTCTGTGTGTTATCAGACACTCAGTCTAAAACACTGATGGATCAAATATCTTTCTATTGCGAAGATTTAAGAGAAATCCAGTTGACCTGCTTTCCTAAAATCCACTCATGCACACCTTCTCGATGGTAAGCCCTGTTATGTCATTTAGGTGGCAACGAATGTGTAGAGTGGTTCTCTTCAAGACACCTGGTCAGCATGAAGAGGAAAAGACCAAACCCTCCAGCACATGACAGCACAATGAAACAAATGGCACTCAGTCCCCAGTGGCTTTCACTCCCCCTCATACGGCAGTGAGAGGATCAGAGTGGAAGCAGAGGGTGCTAAGAATCTCTGGGTACAACCAGGCTGCCATGCACGGAAACTGAACTTCGCCTGTTACAACGTAAGATCATTCATCAGTGAAGGCAGGATATTAGAGCTGGAAAAGGAACTAGAAAATGTGAATTGGAATATCATCAGTTTTGCTGAAACAAGAAGAAGAAATGAATCACTTATAAGTTTCTGAAAAGTTGCTGGAGAGGCCTTCGTCCTGCAGTGGATTGAAAATGGCTGATGATGATGATTGATAGTGTACTACATATACAATTATTGTAAGAACTGGATCAATGTGGTATTAGAAGAAAGTTGGTATCACGAATAAAGGAACGGTTAAGTGGTAGGAGACAAAGAGCAATTGTAAATGTCACTAACGTGATGACGAGTTTGCAAAGGAGCCAGTTTTGGGGCCCCTTACTGTTTTTAATAATTATTAATAATACTGATGTAAGTATTTAAAATTTTGTGTCTAAGTTTTCTGATGCTATGAAGGTGGACACAATGGTTAATTACAGAAATCAGGATATGCTACTCCAAGAGACCTAGATAAACTAATAGATAGGCTGTAAAATAGCAAATGAGTTTAAATAATGATAAATGCAAGGTACAAAATTTGGGTAGAGAAATCTCAATAATGTATACTTGAATAGTACCAAACTCAAGGGAGTATTTGCACTATCCAACATGAAATGGTAATGTTTAAGATAAAGGTTCCTAATCTTACATATAGGCTTACAAACTTCATTTTAGAAAGGACACAGATTTATTGGAAAGCATACAGAGAATTGCAACTAGATTAGTTAGGGACACAAAAGGACATTCTTATCATGAAAGACTAAGAACCTGTAAATTGATATTGGTAATTGCCATAAGGTTCAAGAAAGCCCTAGTCTTTTGCTACACCAGGGGAAAAAAAATAATTAAAAATAATAATAAATACTAGGTGGACTTCGCTCCCCTGCTCGCTGCACTCGCTTCTTTTAATAAAGTAAAAGAAAATACTTACAGAAGCTTTCGACACCGTGTCTCTCTTCCTCTGCTATGAATACATAAATACTAGTAATGCCTTTACTAACATATTTATGTTAGTAAAGGCATTACTAACATAAATATGTCAGGAACAAAAGTGTCATCATGGAAATCAAGCATGGTACCACGTGGTCATGTTAGATAAACATTGGGCGTGACCAAGCTTCTGTTACATATTTTAGTATTTGTTACATATTACATGTAACCCGCATCTCTCTTCTCCCATTGGCTGAATAAATATCACTAGGAGGAAAATTATTTTAATGTATAGAAAAAAATAATAAATAAAATAAACTACCTATTTGACTCCATCCTCACATGGAGTATCTATCCACCTGACCTTTGAATTTACCCATGCTTCCAGCCTCATCCAACCACAGAGACAACTTATTCCAGTAATTGACAACTTGATGGCTAAAATAAATTTCTTGCAATTCAGGTTAAATCTCTTACCCAGTCATTTGAATTTATGGCCCCTAGTTCTGGAATAATTTATAATAGTGAAAATTTCATTCTCATCCATTTTATTTTCACCTCTCAAACATTTCAATTCAGCCATATACACCTCAAAATCTCCTTTAAGGGGTTTCTAGTTTCCAAACTCTGTAGCCCACATATCTGAAGTTTTTCCTCATAGGTATGACCTTTTGCCAATTTCATCAGGCACATTTTCAGTATTTAGATCTTTTTTTTAAAAAGCTTAATGTCTTTATTAGGTATGGACTTAAAACTGCCTTACACAGTGGGATTGCGATTTCTCTATCCCTACATGAAAATATTCAATAAATCATTGACAGGAGGACACCATGGGCCATCCTTTCCACCTGTCTATACTGCTCAAAAAACTTCATCTTTCTTCCACTAACTGGAAAGACAAGAGTCTAACCATAGTGTAATTCCCAAATTCCTTTCTTACTTTAGTGTTTTTGTTTTACTCCACCAAGGGTGCAAGTTATTTTAGCTATTTGCCAAGCGTTAGAAATTGCATTCTGCCACACTGAAACGTAGCTGCCATTTTTCTGACCATTCCTGAAGTCTATCCAAGTTATCCTAAAGAAGCACTGCTTGGCTCTGATCATTAATTACTCTATTGATCCTGACATCATCTGCAAATTCTGACATCAAGTTCTGTATCCCTTCGTCAATGTCATTTAAAAAAGCATTTAAAGTGTCATTTAAATTTGCACAGATTCTCCTCTACACAAAGGGTTTTTTCTCTGTAAATATCAATTAAAAAATACCTGTTTAATTCATCTGCAACATTAGATGGATAATCTAAGACTTTCCCATAGCTATTACACAAAGGTTTCATCTCTTCTTCTTTATATTCACATATGTGAAAGATTCCTTGTTCTTACTGTTACAGTCTCTGGAAGCACTTCATTTGCATGGTGAACTAACTAAGATATTTCCTTTTAATGATAACATATTAACAAAGATCCACTATGGATCTGTGTTAATACAACTTATGGATCTTTAGGGGATCCACAGAGAGAAACACTGTGATAAGGAACCTTCAGGTAAAGGAACCGATACATTGCAGTGATTATAGTGTATTAATGTGGAATTAAATGTTGAAATAAGCTGTTCAGTTGATAGTATCCCTAAGGAAGCGTAAATCAAACAAGTGCATGGCAGACGCTACAGACCATATGAGTGTTTGTATTCCAGTTCTTCAAAGAAGTATGGATTCTCCTTGCTCCAGAAATAAACATTCTTGCACTAGGAAATTGGACATTCATCAGGAAACATTTTCCAACAAGCAGGAATTCTTCTAGAGAACTTTCACATATTTCAAAGTATTCATAGTTTCTGTACATTTACTTAATTTGATTTGCATAATTCATTCACAAGTGAGGGACAATACAGTTTCATACTGAGATCTTTGGCAATATTATTTTGCCATTATTATCTTGCAAGATTATCTAATATGCATATTATCTTTCCATTTCCAAAAGTGGTTTCTATGGTAAACAATCTATGCGCACACAGTCTGCACACTATTATACTCACTGTGAGTATAATAGTCTGCACACTATTATACTCACAGTGATAGTCTTTCCAATCATTTTCTGTCCTTAATGAACTGCTGTTTCAAACAGTTTCTTCTCCCAGCATAATATATTCTTTGGTTCTGCCTTATTGAACCTTGCACAGAAATCACTCTGAATATCTTTCAGTACTACCAGTATGTAGCCTTTTGCAAACCTAGTACTCATCACTATTCTTTCCTGTAGTAAGTGGATTAGTCACCCACTGCTTAAAAGGCTTCATAACATCCCAACCAGATAACAACTGACAGTGAGAGACTGCACATGTAACACATTTAGATCAAATGCCTAATTCTACACTTATCACAAAGTTTTTTTGGGATAGTTCCACCCCTTCCCAATGAAGTGATTAGGATAACGTTTATAAAAGAGAATAGTGAAGAATAGAGAAAAAGTATAAAATTTAGTTACCAAGCAACTTCCTAGAATCATAGAAAACCAATGAGGCTTCAAGATTATAGCATCCAGTTGGAATAGTCCCAAGAACCTCATAAATACTTAGGTTAACATGCTAAATTAAGAGAAACTTGCAAAGAGCAGAACATCATACAAGAAGCACTAAATGATCATTTATAAAAAGTATTTAGTTTTCGCATTAGCATTAGTAGAGGCATTTGATGCAAGAAAGAAAGCTTATGCAGCATCAGGCAAAAAAAAAAACAAAAAAACTTCCACTTCACCCGGGAGGGGTGAAGTGGAAGTTTTTTTGTTTTTTCGAACGAACGGGAGGTTCGTTCGAAATACCTGTCCAGCTGAGCGTTAAATTTATTTAAGCTATCAACTTCCACAACAAGGGATGGAAATCTGTTCCACCAACCAACTACCCACTGGCTAAAGGCAAATTTCCACACATCTATCCTACATCTGTCTTTCCTCAATTTGAATTTATGCCCTCTCAGGTGATTATTCTGAGCAAGAGGCAGTGTCCCATCAGCATTGAGCATGCTCAAACCATTCAAGGCATTGTACACCTCTATCATCACCTCGCCGGTGCCTAGTCTCCAGACACTGTAATTTGCTAAACTTAAGCCTATCTTCGTAAGAGCAACCCTTCATTGCGTTCACTAACCTTGTTGCCCTTCTCTGTACTCGTTCCAGTAGCTCTACATCCTACTTGAAATGAGGCCTCCAGACCTGAATACAGTACTAAAGGTGTGGCCTGACCACTGCCTTATACAAGGGAATAATCACCTCCCTATCCCTGCTAGAAAAATTCCTGCATATCACTGATAAGACACAATGAGCTACTCTTGCAGTCTGTCTGCACTACTCAGAGAACTTCATATCTGCCTGCACAATTACCCCCAGGTCCTTTTCATTCTCTACCACTGTCAGTGTAGTACCACAGAGTTGATACGTTGCTCTGGGGTTGCTGTTTCCCATATGTAGTACTTTACATTTGTCAATGTTAAACTTCTTTTATCACCTCTCAGCCCATCTGCTCAACCTTTCCAGATCCTATTTCAGCAGCATTGCGTCAGTAGCATCCTTAACAACCCTGCCAACCTTTGTATCATCTCCAAACTTGGACATTAAGCTTGATATACATTCATCAATATTATTTATAAATACAGAAAACAACAATGGACCCAACACTGAACCCTGAGGGACTCCACTAATAACATTAGTCCATGATGAGCAGTGTCCATTAATTAATACTCAGTCTTCTGCCACTCAACCATCCCTTTATCCATAGCAACAATTTGCCACCAATGCCACACTGCTCCAATTTGTGCAGCAGTCTTCCATGTGCAACAGTATCAAAAGCCTTTCTAAGATCCAAATATATAATAATATATAATATCAAAGTTATTCCCTGCATCCAATTCTTTTGTGACTACATCATAGTTTCCAATCAAATTGGTCAGGCAAGACCTTCCCTTAACAAAACCATGCTGTGTCTGATCTATAACTGAATTCTTGTCAAGATGATCGATCCTGCAGTGCTTCTTTAACCAGTGCTTCCATTAATTTTATTGGAACAGAAGTTAAACTCACAGGTCTATAATTACTTGTATCAGCCTTTGATCCTCTTTTGTGAATTGGGGTTACATTTGCACATCTCCAGTCTGTGGGTACCTCCCCTGAGTCCAAGGAAGCTCTCTATGGCTAATGGATTGCTTACTTCCTTTGCTGCCTCCTTTAATATAACTGGATAGATCACATCCACCCCAGGTGCCTTTCTTGTATTTATCTTCAACAATTTCTCTTCCACTTTACTCTCAATTATTACAAAATAATCTAGCTCACTGCCAGTTTTTACTTCATCTGTGGCATTCCCCTTCCTGATTAACTCCTCATGTGTGAATGTAGATGCAAAATATTGATTTAGTTTGTTAGCTACCTGAGCAGGATCATGAACAGTTGAACCATCGATATCAAGTGGACCAATCTGATTCATCCCCTTCCTTCTAGAGTTTACATAAGTAAAGAACTCCTTGCTGTTTTTCTTTGCATCCCTTGCCAAAGATTTCTCATAATCTGCCTCCGCCTGCCTAACCCCCTTTGTAACTTGGTTACAGATCAACTTATATCTATCATAGGTTTCTGTGTCACATGTTAATTTATATGTATCCCATGCATTTTTCTTCTCTGCCATATGTCTCATTAGTTCATCTGACATCCATTTTGGCCTGAATCTTGAACAATATTTCTTAGTTGGTATGTAAAGCTTAGTAGCTTCCAAGATAAGTTCTTTGAATGCTTCCCATTTTGAGTTTGCTGTTGGTAACATCATCAGTTGGTCCCACTGTATAGAATTTAAATACTGTCTCAGACCATCGTAGTCACCTTTACGAAAGCAATAACCCTTCCCTTTACTCCTGATGGTAGTTACCTCGAGTAAATCCCACTTCAGCACACTGTGATCACTGCCACCTAGTGGTTCCTCTATCTGCAGATTCTTAATGCATGAAGAATCACTACTTGTAATCAAATCAAGAGTATTGCTCCCTCTAGTTGCCTCCCGAACATGCTGATGTAAAAAACAATCATCCAATAAATCCACAAAAGCCTTGCTAGTGTGTGAGTGACCATCCCACAAATTCCAGTCAATATCTGAGAAATTAAAATCCAACATTATAAGACTCTCTGATTTACTGGCCCACTCTATTTCCCTGTACAGTTTTTTATTATACTCATCAGAGTCATTAGGCCTATAGCACACTCCTACTCTCAATTTTGATCTCCCAATGCTTATGTCACATCAAACTGACTCGACCCTGCACTGTCCAGTGATGTCGACTGGCTTCACTTCCTTGGATTTTATGTGTTTCTTAACTAATAGCATAACCCCTCCTCCCTTCCTATCCTGTCTATCCTTTCTGTAGACGTACTCCCCAAATTCCAGTTCTGCATTACTTATATCTGTGTGCCACCACATCTCTGATATCCCAACAATATCCACCTTTGATGCTTTGAGCAATGTCTCAAATTCATCAAATTTATTTACCAAACTCCTAGCATTGGTGTACACGCAAGTATACATGCATCTGTTCTTTTTCTTAGCTACCCTAACACAACCCATGTGTTTACTTGTACCCCAATGACTCCCAGCAGTCTCTGAAATATCCTGCATCTTATTTTTCAAGCTGCTGCTCATTCCAATAGAAGCAGTGCAAAGAATCACTTTCACCTCTGCCAGTGGCTACTGTTAATCTATTAGTCCTTGTATCCCCCCAATCTAGCAGTTTTCCGACCCACCTAACACTGCTTTGATAGCATCAGCAAATATTCTTGCACCCTTTCAATTTAAGTGTATCCCATCCTTGTAGAAGTAGTCTCTCCTGTTAACAAGTACAGACCAGGCTGGAAAAAATTCTACCCCTTGGGCCTTGCACAATCTTTCCAGGGCCGAATTGATCGACAGGGCTCTCATCATATACTCCCTCCTATCGTGTCTGGGCAGAATTGCAGACACTTTCAAATTCAACCCTAATTCACAGCTTTTTTTCAACGGTGACCTGTACTTGTTAAGTAATTCCGCCGGTCTCCTACTCTTAATATCATTCGTGTCAACGTGTACAACTATATCACCTTTTGTGCCCTTAAAAGATGATATCCGCTCTACGTCAAATTAAAAAATGACACGTCCTAATTTCGAAATATCTTTGAGATAAAACAAGTTCTGAAGTCTACAAAAGTAAATTGTGAAAGTAATATAGGAAGAATTTTTTTGGATTCAAAACAATTAAACTAAAATGACTAGTACCAGTAGAAGAAAAAGGAATACACTTTTTAATTTTAAAAAAAATTGCAAAAAAAAGTGGACTTATATTAAATACTTCATTTGCAATACTATTCGGTTCACTTGTTCGGTCAAAAGTTTCCAGACTGGTTCAATAACAAAAAGTTTGCTTACCTTATTTCACAGGTTGATGTTGTACCCTTCAAAGTAGCCCACTTCAGATTTAATACATATAGAATCCAGTGCATTTCTGCTTCTGCTGGAACCAGTGAAACTTCTGTTTTGAGATTGATATGGTACTACCTACAATTCTGTCTAGATTTTATAGATCTCATCAAATCTCCATCCCAAGAAGTCACAAAAGAAGTAATGAAGACAAGTACATTTCTACTCATCACTGAAAAGATGAGACCAACTTCATAATGATACCTCACCTGTTCAAATCTTTCATTAAAATATGCCAGCATGTTCTTTATGGGGGCCTGACTATCCAAGCCACATCATTAACAGTAAGCTTCACCTTTGCAGATAAATTGATGCTCTTTTACTTTTTCATCAGTCTGACTCAAGAGATGAGCTGAATGCTACAAATCTTCAATTAATGTTTGATCACTTTTGAATCTATAAAAAAAAAAAAAAACCCACTTGTATATCAGTGTACATCCCAGGTGTCATCACCAAAACTGTTTTCAACAATTCACAGCCTCTGAGGTGGTTTTCCTGAGTTTAAAACAAAACTCAGTGCACAATTTGCTCCTTCATGTAAGCCATCTCACAAATTGCCAAATGAATTGAATACAAACACTTAAACAGTGGTTACACAATAACACAGCATGCTATAACAGAGCAAACTCACCAGACTACCATAATGATGCAATACAATGGTCCCTAATGATGCAAAAAACTGTATAACATGCATATCATGTTCCAGCCATCCGTCTGGAAATTTTAGGCTTACACCTCATGCACGATACTACTTTAATAACATGCAGCTAAGCAAATTTCACTGTAAAGAAACCAACAAATAAAATAATTTCAAATAGATATTTACAGTATACCCAGTTATAAAATATAAGTACAAATTCAGTAGCTTTCGGAACACGTGTCCCTTTATCAACTGACAAATTTGAATACATTACAAGCAAAGTGTGGCACGTTACTCATGCGTCATTGTTGTAGCACGGACGTGTGCTGCCTTACGCCAGTGATCATCCATCAATAAAACGGTTGTCTCTAGGATGGGATGTATACGCATGCCTTTCTGGCGATTTAATGCCTTAGGGTTGTTTATTATGTTTAGTGACTCTAGCCATAGGCGGTGGCGAAAGTGTCGCACGTGGTCCACTATCTCAAAGTCGCGCTTGGGGTCAAGATCGTGGTTGGTAGCCCAAAAATGTTCTGCAAGCACGGACTGGTCAGTTTCGGCAAGCCGGATTGCTCTGTCGTGTTCCGTGAGGCGATCCTGGAGACGTCTCGATGTCTCACCTATGTAGCAACTGTTACAGGCCCTACAGGTGATACGGTACACTACATTGCTGCGTAAGACAGGTGTGACAGGGGTCTTCACACTAGAGACAAGTGAACGTAGGTTCCTACCTGGTAATTGCACACATTTGATGTTGTAACTTCTCAGGATCTTCGAGATACGTCCTGACACTCCTGGATAGTACGGAATGTAGGCGGACGATATGCCGACTTGCTTCGGAGGTCTTGGGTTGGAAGTAAGTTCTTGTGCCTGTAACACGCATCTGTTTAGTTAACACGCATCTGTTCGCACACAGATGCAAAAGCAATCGAATTATACCTAAAGGGTTCCGATACAAAGCCCCGTTCCACAACTCTCATATGGATCGTGCCTGCTTTAACTTCAGCCTACGCACATTAAATTTGTGGATATCCCATCTCCACCGTGAAATCAGGAAAGCTGACTACAACAAGTCCAGACTGTTACAACATCTACAAGGTAAGGTCTCGCCTATTGTATTTACAAACCTTATACATACCATCTGCCATCGGGCTGGTCAGACCTCGGATACCTACCGTTTACGCCAACAGCGCAAGTTCATAAACTTAAGCATAGAAGCTAACTCCTTAAAGGCGAACACTCATTCAGACGACACGACTTCTTTCGTCTTGAATCTAAGTAACAAACAACTGTCCAACGAGCAGCTGAGTGTTTTATCAAACGGTATGAAATTCGCCGTTATACCATCGAAACCTCCCATCACACAGCTCGCTATGGGTATAGAAGCCAGTATTACCAACCTTCCCGAAGAAACTGCCAACGAGATCCGATTCAAGACTGCCGCAGTCCTCCGCAACACTCGAAAAACGTACTCAAACCTCAACCACCGCCAGCGTGCCGCCCTGTCATCTATAAGAAAAGACAACTCCATCCTTGTACTTCCTGCGGATAAAGGGCGCCGGACTGTTGTGCTGGACCGATCAGCCTACCGAGAGAAAGCCTTGGCCCTATTACTCGATCCTAACGTATATGAACCTCTACCTGATCCTCCCGTTAAAGTCTTGAAACGTCTGGAAGCAAATGTTAATAAACTTGTCCACGCATGGCTTAAAGATAAGAAGATCCCGACCGCGACTCACCATCTTCTACGTGCTACTGGCTGCCAACTACCGCAATTCTACGGATTACCAAAGATCCATAAACCGGGTATTCCTCTCAGACCTACAGTGTCTTGCTGCAGTGCCCCAACGTATGAACTGTCCAAACACATCGCGAGCCTCCTCTCGCCTCTTATAGGTAATACATCTCACAAAAAAAAACCGTTAAAAACAGCAGTGAATTCATTAACATCATTAAGGGCATTTCAATCCCTGATAACTCTGTCATGGCATCATTTGACGTGGTTTCTTTATTCACCTCGATTCCCGTCCAACAGGCCGTGCACTGCGCCAGAAGGCTCCTTGACAGCGACTTAAGCCTCCAATCCAAGACGTCACTATCCACTGATGACATCTGTACCGCCCTCAACCTATGCCTCTCTAGCAGCATCTTCACCTTTGAAGACTCACTCTACAAACAAGTACATGGCACTGCTATGGGTGCCCCTGTCAGTTCCGTAGTAGCTAACATCGCCATGGAAGATCTGGAGGAGCAGATACACCAGAACCCACCTACACCTATTACAACGTGGTGTAGATACGTCGACGATATTTTTACCATAATACCACGTGGTTCTGAAACGGTACTACTAGAACACCTCAACTCTCTATCCAATTTCATCAAGTTTACCGTAGAATCAGAGGTGGACGGTTCGCTCCCGTTTCTGGACGTGCTAGTGCATCGCGTAGGCCCACGTCTAGAGACCTCAGTATACCGCAAACCCATGTGGTGCGGTCAATTCACCAACTACGGGTCCGGCCACGCTCCAAGCCATCTCAATAGCACTGCCCGCACCCTGTTCTCCAGGGCCTGGAGCCATTCCAGCACCGACACAATTAGACGTAACGAGATCTCCCGTGTGAAGGCGGACCTAACCAGATGCGGTTATCCATCCCATGTACTAAACAGATGCTTGTTACAGGCACAAGAACTTACTTCCAACCCAAGACCTCCGAAGCAAGTCGGCATATCGTCCGCCTACATTCCGTACTATCCAGGAGTGTCAGGACGTATCTCGAAGATCCTGAGAAGTTACAACATCAAATGTGTGCAATTACCAGGTAGGAACCTACGTTCACTTGTCTCTAGTGTGAAGACCCCTGTCACACCTGTCTTACGCAGCAATGTAGTGTACCGTATCACCTGTAGGGCCTGTAACAGTTGCTACGTAGGTGAGACATCGAGACGTCTCCAGGATCGCCTCAAGGAACACGACAGAGCAATCCGGCTTGCCGAAACTGACCAGTCCGTGCTTGCAGAACATTTTTGGGCTACCAACCACGATCTTGACCCCAAGCGCGACTTTGAGATAGTGGACCACGCGCGACACTTTCGCCACCGCCTATGGCTAGAGTCACTAAACATAATAAACAACCCTAAGGCATTAAATCGCCAGAAAGGCATGCATATACATCCCATCCTAGAGACAACCGTTTTATTGATGGATGATCACTGGCGTAAGGCAGCACACGTCCGTGCTACAACAATGACGCATGAGTAACGTGCCACACTTTGCTTGTAATGTATTCAAATTTGTCAGTTGATAAAGGGACACGTGTTCCGAAAGCTACTGAATTTGTACTTATATTTTATAACTGGGTATACTGTAAATATCTATTTGAAATTATTAAACTATGGACCCCAGTACTCCAGGCCCATTTGTCACTACAACAAATAAAAGTTATTCTCCTCATTCTCCCATATCTTCCTAAAATCAATTGTGAACCATTCCCAGAAAAATTTCGTTTGTCAAAAAGTAACATATTTAGTCGGATGAATTTAAAACAATTCCAGGGCTTTAAAAAAACATTCAAAATGTATGGATAAACTTAGACAAATAAAATTAACAAGATTTCGATCCTAGTTTCATAGTCACTTAGACGCTCATTAATTTTTAAATTGCATAACCTTATTGTTAACAAAGCTGTAAGGATGATGGTGTTCTGAAAAACAGAAAAAGACTATTACCTCCAAAAACTTCACAATATTGTCTCTGATACCAAAACTTATTTGAGATTTATGAAGATCCCTCAAATTCCCTAAAATTAAAAATAACATGTCTTAGCAGGATACTACAAAAAAAAGATTAATAATTTAAAATTCTTTCCAAACCATTTCAGTTGTATAGTTATACTACCTGCTCTTTTTAGTCACAATAAAACCACTAACTCATACTCAGTCTTACAGATATCCATAAAAATCAACATGTCCTCCCATTATCATAATTTAAATATTTCAATATGTCATATTTAAATATGTCATATGCAGTTACTATGCATATCAAATGCCAAAAACTCAAAACACAACTTAAAATATTCAAAAAAATATCTAGTTTCGAATAGGTATTTTGCACCTACATTCACTCATGAGGAATTCTTTAAGGAGGAGAATAGAATAGCAAAATTTCGTCAAAATCTAATAGGGAGATAAGTGATTTCGTAATAACTGAGAGGAAAGCAAAATTGTTGAATCTGAACATAAAAATGACACCTGGGTGGATGGTATTTATCCAATTACAGTGAAACTTCTCCTAACGGACACCTCTTGTTAACGGACATCTCTCTACAACGGACATTTTCAAATTCCCCAACTCACCTCTATTGGTTTTAACGTGTTTGCAGCTTCTGTCTAGCGGACATTCTCTGTAACGGACGCGGACATGCAATCTGCACTGTTTCGTTTAGATTAGCACTTAATTTGATCTCCCCATAACGGACAGCGAGCGAGCTCACGGCCCCTTTTTCTAGGAACTTTTCTTCCACGTATTGCCTCAATCGTGTGTTTATTTTCTATTTCCGATTCTCTGAATTTTATCAAGGTTTACGTCGCAGTTCTGAACCCTTTTTCAAGAATTTTAAGGCACGTGTAAAACTTCTGATGAATTCGGTGTGTGCAGGGGGGGGGTGAATATGGTCGGCCTTTCGTCTTTTCAGTTTCGTGTGAAGTGCACAATGTCTTCTCGTAAACATTTAACTTTAAAAATGAGTCGAACTCATTAATGCGTATGATCGGCAAAAAAATAGTGTTCGCAATCTCGCTGCAAAATTCAAAATCGGGAAGACGCAGGTAAGCGACATCCAAAAGAAAAAAAAACTGCTCAGACAATTTTGGCATCACGGAAATGATCAGGTTCAAAAATCATTCCCGAAAACTGTTGGACTTCAAATTGACAATGTTACGAGTGGTTTTGTCACGCACGTGCTAAAAAAATTCCCATTAATGGGCCTATTATTAGGGAAAAGGGGAGTAAATGAGTTCAAAGCTTCTGTGGGATGGCTAGACAAGTTCAAAACTCGGCATAAAATTTATTGGAAAACCGTAAGTGGTGAAGGTGGATCTGTTGATACTGGGGTTCTAACAGAGTGGACCGTCAAATTGGAAGATTTATGTCGTGATTTTGAAGCTAAGGATATTTACAACTGTGACGAAACAGGGTTGTTTTTTAAAGCTCTTCCTGAAAAAAACAATGAGTTTAAAAAACGAAAAGTGCCAGGGCGGAAAAATTTCTAACGAACGATTGACTGTACTATTGTGTACAAATATGCTGGGAGACTTTGAACAACCTCTTGTTATAGGAAAACCACAAAATCCTCGTTGATTCAAGGGCATAAAGTTGAATCTTTTGACTGGAAGTCTAATAAAAAAGCGTGGATGACACGAGATATCATGAGCGAATGGATAAGTCACTTTAACCAAAACATGATTCGTCAAAACAGAAAAATTATTCTTTTCATGGATAATGCTGCATCTCACCCGCACATTGAATTGTTCAACATTCAAATCATTTTTCTGCCACCAAACACATCTGCAGAGTGTCAGCCCTTGGATCAAGGGATAATAAAAAATTTAAACTTCACTACAGAAAACGTGTTTTAAGACATCTCATTGCAAACATGAACGATGTAACATGTGCAAGTGACCTTGCAAAGAAAATCAGCATCCTAGATGCGATTCAATGGATTTCCTCTAATAAACGCAATTAGAAAACAAACTGTCGTGAACTGTTTTGTAAAGTCTGGCTTCTCAAATGCAAAAATTGAAGTTGTGAACAGTAATGTGGAGCACCAAGAAGAACAAGATCTTCAACATCTATTGATAATGTACAATATTTCAGCTACAAGTGACCCTGGCTACAAAGATATAGACTCAAACCTCACTACAGAAGATGGTGCTATAGATATCAACGACATTATCATCGATATTTTTTAAGAAGTTCCTCGTGAGGATGAAGAAATGGAAGGAGGTCATTCTGTCGAAGAACATATTAACGACGAACAACCGATGAAAATAGAAGAAGCGCTCATACAAATCAATCGTTTAAAAATGTTTTTCGCCACTGAAGAAGATACTGAAGTACTCTCGATGGTTTCTTCACTCCAAACAAATGTTGAAAACAAAATTATCAGCCGGAAGAAGGTGCAGAAGAAAATAAGTGATTACTGTATGTATTTTTCTTAAGATAAAGTCATAATATGCATAGCCCAATTGTATGTATATTATTTACAAAAATATTGTGCAAAATCTGTATATAATTTAATTTAATTTTACATTAAACGTTTAACGATTTTTCTTTATCTCTTGTGTATGTAATTGTACATTATTTACAAAAATATTGTTCAAAATCTGTATATATTTTAATTTAATTTTACATTAAATGTTTAATGATTTTTCTTTCTTTCTTTTTTTTTTTCTCCCTCAGACTTCTTGTTAGCGGACACTTCTCTCTAACGGACACATTTTCGTTCCCCATGGCTGTCCGTTAAAGGGAAGTTTCACTGTATATTAAGGGAGTCAGCAAAGGAGATAAACATACCCATAGTCATAATTATGAGAGCATCTTTGAATTCAAGGTAGATCACTATGGGCTGGAAATGTACATTTGCATTCCCAATTCACAAAAGGGGGATCAAAATGTAACATGAGTAATTACAGACCTGTTAACTTCAGTTCCAGGAAAAATAATGAAATCTCTGGTTAAAGAAGTAATACTGGTCTATCTAGACAGGAATGTAATTATACTGCAGTTACAGGATGGATTTTTTAAGCAGTGATCTTGTCTGACCAATTTGATTGGATACTATGATACAGTAACAAAGTAAATGGATGCAAAAAATAATTTTAATATTATATACTTATATACAGGAAAGCATTTAATACTGTTGCACATAAAAGAATGCTGGACAAATTGAAATACTGTGGCATTAAGGGCAAGTTATTGCTCTGGATAAACAGGTGGTTGAGTGAGAAAAGACAAAGAGTGGCTATTTATTGACACTGCTGTTCGTGGACTCTTTATTAGTGGAGTCCCCCCCGGGCTCGCTGTTAGGACCATTGTTGTTTTCTATATTTATCAATAATATATTGATGAAGCAATATCAGGCTTGATGTTCAAGTTTGCAGATGATACAGAGGTTGGCAGGGTGATTAATGACAGTAACGATGGTATGTAATAAGTATCTGGAACAGGACCTTTTCTAGATCCTGTTCCAGAGTAATTAGCATTAGCATTAGTAGAGGCATTTGATGCAAGAAAGCAAGCTTATGCAGCATTAGCCAAAAAAAAAAAAAAAAAAAAAGTAACATAAATAAATAAAAATAACCACTTCCACTTCACCCCTCTGTTCGTTCGAAATACCTGTCCAGCTGAGCCTTAAACTTATTTAGGCTATCAACTTCCACGACAAGGGATTGAAGTCTGTTCCACCCACCAACCACCCGCTGGCTAAAGGCAAATTTCCGCACATCTATCCTACATCTGTCTTTCCTCAATTTGAATTTATGCCCTCTCAGGTGATTTTTCTGAGCTAGAGGAAGAATCCCATCAGCATTGAGCATGCTCAAACCATTCAAGGCTTTGTACACCTCTATCAGATCACCCCGCTGGTGCCTAGTTTCCAGACACTGTAATTTGCAAAACTTAAGCCTTTCTTCGTAAGAGAACCCCTTTGTCCCATTCACCAATCTAGTTGCCCTTCTCTGTACTCGTTCCAGCAGCTCTACATCCTTCCTGAAATGAGGCCTCCAGGCCTGTATACAGTACTCTAGGTGTGGCCTGACCATTGCCTTATACAAGGGAATAATCACCTCCTTATCCCTGCTAGAAAAATTCCTATATATCATTGACAATACACCATGAGCTACTCTTGCAGCTCGTCTGCACTGCTCAGAGAACTTCATATCTGCCTGCACCACCACCCCCAGGTCCCTTTCATTCTCTACCACAGTCAGTGTAGTACCACAGAGTTGATACGTTGCTCTGGGGTTGCTGTTTCCCATATGTAGTACTTTACATTTGTCAATGTTAAACTTCATTTGCCACCTCGAAGCCCATCTGCTCAACCTTTCCAAATCCTGTTGCAGCAGCATAGTGTCAGTAGTGTCCTTGACAACCCTGCCAACCTTCGTATCGTCTGCAAACTTGGACATTAAGGCTGATATACCATCATCAATATCATTTATAAATACAGAAAACAATAAAGGCCCCAATACTGAACCCTGAGGGACTCCACTAATCACATTAGTCCACGATGAGCAGTGTCCATTGATTACCACTCTCTGTCTTCTCCCCCTCAACCACCCCTTTATCCATAGCAGCAACTTGCCTCCAATGCCACACTGCTCCAATCTGTGCAGCAGTCTTCCATGTGCAACAGTATCAAAAGCCTTTCTAAGATCCAAGTATATAATATCAAAGTTATTCCCTGCATCCAGTTCTTTTGTGACTGCATCATAGTATCCAATCAAATTGATCAGGCAAGACTTCCCCTTAACAAAACCATGCTGTGTCCTAGCTATAACTGAAGTCTTGTCTAGATGATCGTGCAGTGCTTCTTTCACCAGTGCCTCCATTAATTTTCCGGGAACAGAAGTTAAACTCACAGGTCTATAATTACTTGTGTCAGCCTTTGATCCCCCTTTGTGAATTGGGGTCACATTTGCACATCTCCAATCAATGGGTACCTCCCCTGAGTCCAAGGAAGCTCTCATAATTATGGCTAAGGGTTTGCTTACCTCCTTTGCTGCCTCCTTTAATATAACTGGATAGATCCCATCCACCCCAGGTGCCTTTCTTGTGTTTATCTTCAACAATTTCTCCTCCACTTTGCTCTCAGTTATTACAAGATTCTCTAGCTTACTGCTAGAGTTGAATACACCTCTGGCATTCCCCTCGCTGAATAACTCCTCATGTGTGAATGTCGATGCAAAAGATTCATTTAGTTTGTTAGCTACCCGAGCAGGGTCATCAACAGTTGACCCATCGATCTCAAGTGGACCAATCTGATTCATCCCCTTCCTTCTAGAGTTTACATAAGTAAAGAACTCTTTGCTGTTTTTCTTCGCATCCCTTGCCAAGGATCTCTCGTAATCTGCCTTCGCCTGCCTAACCTCCTTTGTAACTTGGTTACAGATCAACTTGTATCTATCATAGGCGTCCGTGTCACGTGTTAATTTGTATGTATCCCATGCATTTTTCTTCTCTGCCATATGCCTCATTAGTTCATCTGACAACCATTTAGGCCTAAACCTTGAACAATATTTCTTAGTTGGTATGTAAAGCCTAGTAGCTTCCACGATAAGTTCTTTGAATGCTTCCCATTTTGAATTTGCTGTTGGCAATATCATCAGTTGATCCCACTGTATAGAATTTAAATACTGTCTCAGTCCATTGTAGTCGCCTTTACGAAAGCAATACCCCTTCCCTTTACCCCTAATGGTAGTTACCTCTTTGAGTAACTCCCACTTCAGCACACTGTGATCACTGCCACCAAGTGGTTCATTTATCTGCAGATTCCTAATGCATGAAGAATCACTACTGATGATCAAATCAAGAGTATTACTCCCTCTAGTTGCCTCCCGAACATGCTGATGTAGAAAACAATCATCCAATAAATCCACAAAAGCCTTGCTACTGTGCGAGTGACCAGCCCCCAAATTCCAGTCAATATCTGGGAAATTAAAATCCCCCATTATAAGACTCTCTGATTTACTGGCCCACTCTATTTCTCCGAATAGTTTCTTATTATACTCATCAGAGTCATTAGGCCTATAGCACACTCCTACTCTCAATTTTGATCTCCCAATGCTTATGTCACACCAAACTGACTCGACACTGCACTGTCCAGCGATGTCGACTGGCTTCACTTCCTTGGATTTTATGTGTTTTTTAACTAATAGCATAACCCCTCCTCCCTTCCTATCCTGTCTATCCTTTCTGTAGACATTGTACTCCCCAAATTACAGTTCTGCATTTCTTATATCTGTGTGACACCACGTCTCTGAAATCCCCACAATATCTGCCTTTGATGTTTTGAGCAATACCTCAAATTCATCAAATTTATTTACTAAACTCCTAGCATTGGTGTACACACAAGTATACATGCACCTGTTCTTTTTCTTAGCTACCCTAACACAACCCATGTGTTTACTTGTACCCCAATGATTCCCAGCAGTCTCTGAAATATCCTGCATCTTATTTTCCAGGCTGCGGCTCATTCCAATAGAAGCAGTGCAAGAATCACTTTCACCTCTGCCAGTGGCTACTGTTAATCTATTAGTCCTTGTATCCCCCCAATCTAGCAGTTTTCCGACCCACCTAACATTGCCTCGATAGCATCAGCAAACATTCTTGCACCCTTTCTATTTAAGTGTATCCCATCCCTGTAGAAGCAGTCTCTCCTGTTAACAAGTACAGACCAGGCTGAAAAAAATTTTACCCCTTGAGCCCTGCACAATCTTTCCAGGGCCGAATTGATTGACAGGGCTCTCATCATATACTCCCTCCTATCGTGTCTGGGCAGAATTGCAGACACTTTCAATTTCAACCCTAATTCACGGCTTTTTTTCATCAGTGACCTGTACTTGCCAAATAATTCCGCCGGTCTCCTACTCTTAATGTCATTAGTGCCAACGTGTACAACTATATCACCTTCTGTGCCCTTAAAAGATGATATCCGCTCTACAACGTCATCAACTTTTGCCCCTGGCAGACATACCCTGGTCCTATTCCACCTATCCTTTTTACAAAGCATGTTTCCCGTTTCCCTGACAATAGAGTCACCAACAACTACTAGTTCCTTTGGGACCAGCGCATTCTGCCTTGGGGGTTGCCGCTGTGTTCCGTAATGTACTGGAACAGTACATTACGGAACACAGCGGCAACCCCCAAGGCTAGATCCTGTTCCAGTACATTACGAAGAGTTCGTAATGTACTGGAACAGGATCTAGAAAAGTTAGGAAGATAGGCTAAGAAATAGCAATTGAAGTTTAACATTGACAAATGTAAAGTACTGCATGTGGGTATCAGTAACCCCAGAGTAATGTACAAACTGTATGGTTCTACACTCAGGACAGCAGAAAATGAAAAAGAACTGGGGGTAGTTTCACAGTCAGATATGAAGATATCTGAGCAGTGCAGACAGGCTACCAGAAAAACTCATGGGCTTTTATTGATGATATAAAAGAACTTTACTAGCAGGAATAAGGAGATAACTATCCCATTGTACAAGCATTGGTTATGCCACATACATGTCTGGAGGCCTCATTTTAGGAAGGATGTAGTAGAAGGATGATCTGCTGGAATGGGTGAACAGAAGGGCATGAGACTGGAGAGAAGGCAAAAAGGGTGCTCTTACCATAAATACTTTGGTTTTACAAATTACAGCATCTGAAAAGTAGGCACCTGAAAGGAGATCTGATTGAGGTGTTTAAGACCTTGACTGGATAAACTTAATGCCGATGGAATTATTCAGACCATATATTAGCATTAGCATTAGTAGAGGCATATGATGCAAGAAAGCAAGCTTATTCAGCATCAGCCAAAAAAAAAAAACCCACTCCCATTTCACCCCTCCGTTCATTCGAAATACCTGTCCAGCTGAGCCTTAAATTTATTTAGGCTATCAACTTACACAACAAGGGATGGAAGTCTATTCCTCCAACCAACTACCCACTGGCTAAAAGCAAATTTCCGCACATCTATCCTACACCTGTCTTTCCTCAATCTGAATTTATGCCCTCTCAGGTGATTATTCTGAGCAAGAGGAAGAATCCCATCAGCATTGAGCATGTTCAAACCATTCAAGGCTTTATACACCTCTATCAGATCACCTCGCTGGTGCCTAGTCTCCAGACACTGTAATTTGCAAAACTTAAACCTTTCTTCATAAGAGCAACCCATTGTTCCATTCACTAATCTTGTTGCCCTTCTCTGTACTCGTTCCAGCAACTCTACATCCTTCTTGAAATGAGGCTTCCAGACCTGTATATAGTACTCAAGGTGTGGCCTCACCATTGCCTTATACAAGGGAATAATCACCTCCTTATCCCTGCTAGAAAAATTTCTGTATATCATTGACAATACACCACAAGCTACTCTTGCAGCACATCTCCACTGCTCAGTGAACTTCATATCTGCCTGCACAATTACACCCAGGTCCCTTTCATTATCTACCACTGTCAGTGTAGTACCACAGAGTTGATACGTTGCTCTGGGGTTGCTGTTTCCCATATGTAGTACTTTACATTTGTCAATGTTAAACTTTATTTGCCACCTCTCAGCCCATCTGCTCAACCTTGCCAGATCCTGTTGCAGCAACATAGCGTCATTAGTGTCCTTAACAACGCTGCAAATCTTAGTATTGTCTACAAACTTGGACATTAAAGCTTGATATACCGTCATCAATATCATTTATAAATACAGAAAACAATAATGGACCCAATACTGAACCCTGAGGGACTCCACTAATAACTTTAGTCCACGATGAGCAGTATCCATTGATTACCACTCTCTGTCTTCTCCCCCTCAACCATCCCTTTATCCATACCAGCAATTTGCCTCCAATGCCACACTGCTCCAATTTGTGCAGCAGTATTCCTTGTGCAACAGTACCAAAAGCCTTTATAAGATCCAAATATATAATATCAAAGTTATTCCCTGCATCCAGTTCTTTTGTGACTGCATCATAGTATCCAATCAAATTGGTCAGGCAAGACTTTCCCTTAACAAAACCATGCTGTGTCCGAGTTATAACTGAAGTCTTGTCTAGATGATCCTGCAGTGCTTCTTTAACCAGTGCCTCCATTAATTTTCCAGGAACAGAACTTAAACTCACAGGTCTATAATTACATGTGTCAGCCTTTCATCCTCCTTTGTGAATTGGGGTCACATTTGCACATCTCCAGTCTATGGTTACCTCTCCTGAGTCCAAAGAAGCTCTCATAATTATGGCTAAGGGTTTGCTTACTTCCTATGCTGCCTCCTTAAATATAAGTGGATAGATCCCATCCACCCCAGGTGCCTTTTTTATGTTTATCCTCAACAATTTCTCCTCCACTTCCCTCTAAGTTATTACAAAATCATCCTGCTCACTGCCAGCATTTACTTCACCTCTGGCATTCCCCTTCCTGAATAACTCCTCATGTGTGAATGTAGATGCAAAATACTCATTTAGTTTGTTAGCCACCTGAGCAGGATCCTCAACTGTTGAACCATCAATATCCAGTGGACCAATCTGATTCATCCCTTTCCTTCTAGAGTTTACATAGGTAATGAACTCTTTTCCGTTTTTCTTTGCATCCTTTGCCAAGGATTTCTCATAATCTGCCTTTGCCTGTCTAATCTCCTTTGTGACTTGGTTACAGACCAGCTTATATCTATCATGGGCTTCCATGTCACCCATTAATATATATGTATCCCATGCATTTTTCTTCTCTGACATATGTCTCATTAGTTCATCTGACATCCATTTAGGCCTAAACCTTGAACAATTTTTCTTAGTTGGTATGTAAAGTCTAGTAGCTTCCAAGTAAGTTTTTTGAATGCTTCCCATTTTGAATTTGCTGTTGGTAACATCATCAGTTGGTCACACTGTATAGAATTTAAATACTGTCTCAGACCATAGTAGTTGCCTTTATAAAAGCAAAAACCCTTCCCTTTACCCCTGATGGTAGTTACCTCTTTGAGTAAATCCCACTTCAGCACACTGTGATCACTGCCACCCAGTGGTTCTATTATCTCCAGATTCCTAATGCATCAAGAATCACTACTGATAAATCAGATTAAGAGTATTACTCCCTCTAGTTACCTCCTGAAGATGCTGATGTAGAAAACAATCATCCAATAAATCCACAAAAGCTTTGCTAGTGTGTGAGTGACCAACCCACACACACACACACAAATTCCAGTCAATATCTCGGAAATTAAAATCTCCCATTATAAGATTCTCTGATTTACTGGCCCACTCTACTTCCCTGTACAGTTTTTTATTATACTCATCAGAGTCATTAGGCCTATAGCACACTCCTACTCTTAATTTTGATCTCCCAATGCTTATGTCACACCAAACTGACTTGACCCTGCACTGTCCAGCGATGTCGACTGGCTTCACTTCCTTGGATTTTATGTGTTTCTTAACTAATAGCATAACCCTCCTCCCTTCCTATCCTTTCTGTACACATTGTACTCCCCAAATTCCAGTTCTGCATTCCTTATATCTGTATGACACCACCATGTGTCTGATATCCCAACAATATCTGCCTTTGATGTTTTGGGCAATACCTCAAATTCATCAAATTTATTTACCAAACTCCTAGCATTGGTGTACATGCAAGTATACATGCACCTGTTCCTATTCTTAGCTACCCTAACACAACCCATCTGTTGACTTGTACCACAATGACTCCCAGTCTCTGAAATATCCTGCATCTTGTTTTCCAGGCTGCTGCTCATTCCAATAGAAGCAATGCAAGAATCACTTTCACCTCTGCCAGTGGCTATTGTTAATCTATTAGTCCTTGTATCCCCCCAAGGTAGCAGTTTTCTGACCCACCTAACACTGCCTCAATAGCATCAGCAAATATTCTTGCACCCTTTCTATTTAAGTGTATCCCATCCCTGTAGTAGCAGTTTCTCCTGTTAACAAGTACAGACCAGGCTGAAAAAAATTCTACCCCTTGAGCCTTGCACAATCTTTCCAGGGCCGAATTGACCGACAAGGCTCTCATCATATACTCCCTCCTATAGTGTCTGGACAGACACTATAGTGTTTGGACAGAATTGCAGATACTTTCAAATTCAACCCTAATTCATGGCTTATTTTCAACAGTGACCTGTACTTGTTATGTAATTCTGCCGGTCTCCTACTCTTAATATAATTAGTGCCAACCTGTACAACTTTTTCACCTTTTGTGCCCTTAAAAGATGATATCCATTCTACAACGTCATCAACCTTTGCCCCTGGCAGACATACCCTGGTCCTGTTCCACCTATCCTTTTTTACAAAACATGTTCTCTATTTCCCTGACAATAGAGTCACCAATAACTACTAGTTCCTTGTGGGACCAGTGTATTCTGCCTTGGGTATTGCTGTTGTGTTGCTTGATGACCAAGTGCAAGCTCTGGCAGCTGAGAGCTTGATGGGCCCCTCAATTTAGATCCTTCGAGGGCATCCACCGTACTTCAAGCTCTCATATAGGCCTATAACAACACTGAGTTGTCGCCTGATTTGCTTACACACCTTACATCGCATGCACACAAAGACAGCCCCTCTATGGCAATATCATGTCCCGTACCCGACTGCTCCACAAACATCATGCAAGCAGTGCATTTTAAAAGGCTGTGATGCAGAGGGCAACTGCCCCCCTCAGTTCCCCCCTGAGCCACAGCACTCCCATTAGCTTGAGTGTTAGAGGGGATGGATAGGAGAAATGGGAAGTGGTGTGTTTTTTTTTTTTTTTTTTTTTGATGCCATGAGAGGGTGGTGCAACAAGTTCTCATCATGTTACAGATGGTGGATAAATTCACAGACAAACAAAATAGTGTTAGAGGGGATGGACAGGAGAAATGCGAAGTGATGTGGTTTTTTTTTTGATGCTATATGAGCTTGCTTTCCTGCATCATTTGCCACTACTACTAATTATATTAACCACTTGCTGCCTGAAAGCAAATTTTTACCCATCTATTGTATAACTATCCATCCATCCATCTTTTTTCTATTTAAATTCATGTTTGTCATCCCAGATGTCCCGTTATGTGTGTCATCCAAGAAGCAGTAAGGATACATCAGCATTTTGTTCAGTGAATCCACTTCAAACCTTAAATACTTCAGCCCCCTCCCTGTCACTTAGTTTCCAGACACTGAAGTTCTTAGAACTAAAGTCTTTCTTGGTAAGATCACCTTTTTTTTTTGTCCTTGACTAATCTTGTTGCTCTTCTCTCTGCCTGTTTCAACAAATCCACGTTCTACCTAAAATGAGTCTTCTAGAGCTGTACTCAATACTGCTGTGGGCCTCACCATTTCCTTGCAGAACAATAACAGGATAATCACCTCTCCATCCCAGCTGGCAAAATTTCTGTATATCATCACATAAGCTGTCCTAGCAACCTATTTCACTACTCTGACTATACAAATACCTCAATTTGATATTAACCAAATGGTATTCCATTCAGGGATTACTGCTACCCAAAAAGAAATAGTTGCATTAATCAATGTTAAACCTCACATGCCACTTTCAACTGATCTACTTAATTCATCCAAGTTTTTTTTGTTGGAGTGGCATATTCTGATTATTGTCACTAACCAGACTGCTCACCTTTGTATTATCAGCAAACTTAGACATTTAACTCCAAAATGCCTATATAAATATGATTAATAAATATTTATCGCAGTAAGAGGCCCAGAACTGGACCCCATGCAATTCCACTAATAACATTAATCCAAAAATTGCAGTGCCCATTGATAACTACTCTCTCTGCTGTCACTCAACAATCCCTTTATCCACAGCAGTAAGTTACACTCGTGCCAGACTGCTCCAATTTGTACAGCAGTCTTTCATTTGGAATGCTATCAGAAGCTTTACTAAAATTTAAGTATAATTATAAGAATATCACAATTTCTACAACAAAAGATCTTCAGCTCAGCACATATGAATGGGTACGGTGGCTGACCTATTCAGAATTCTTACTTTACACAATCTAGCATTCCATAGTTTAATTTCTGGATTAAACTGATAGTGTGACTGTGCTGGATGACTTCCATTGTGAAGGCAAAGTTCTCAAATAACTTTAGTATAATCCAAATATGGAACTGAAAGGTTTTTGAGAGGTAGACAATATTGATTTTGAGTTGATCTGAGTAGATTCCCAAAGGAACTGGCATCAAACTTTAATATATGCATTTTTGCCCCTGAACACTGTGTTCTACCATGGTTATGGATTGGCAATATAGTAAGTAGTTTTTTCTTTGATTGTGAATTCAGCTTCCTGCAAAATTTGTTCAGTGAGGTATGACACTGCTTTGTTTATTGGTGTTTGTTTAATAATGATTACTGAATTTTATTATAACTATCCCAATTTGCTTATTTTTAGTTCTACTATAGTACTATGGTGGAGCGGCATGGTTGTTTGTTTATTAAGGTAGATGTCACAAGCTAAAAGATTTTCATCTACTTCACGTAACATCTATTAGTACGGCTGGAGAATATACCATGACGTCTACAGATGAGAGACTGAGTGGGGAAGTGAGTTAAGATCTTAATTTTATCATTTAATACTGCAAGGTTATTGTAATTCACAAGGCATTCAGTTGTTTGGCCTTGTCTATTTCTGATATAGCTACCACCATGCAGAAAATTATGGGCAGTGAAATTTCCTAGCAGAAGAAACGGATGGAATAATTATGATATTAATCTATTAAGTTCATTGTACAAGATATTAATTCTGGTGGTAGATAGAAGGATTAGATTGGATTTTTGGTTTTAATGGTGCAAAAATGTAGAGGGTTATAATGTGCCAGGAAGAATTGAAAATTTGAGATTTTGGTAGCCCTTAAAAAGGTTACCGCATCAAAAAAGTTGTATATATGAATATACATCAATAAGTAAAATGCAGTAGAAGAGTAAAAATTAAGTTTCCTATTTTATATACATCTAAACATATTTATAGCATGTAAATAATTAAAACTGCTGACACACAGTCACTGTTGGATAAAATCTTACTGAGCTCAGTCAGATGGTTAAAATCAATAAAACGTGCACTTCTAAAATTTGGACATAGAGTACTGTTAAAATAGTTCAAAAAAGGATGTCCATGCAGGTGGTCTGGCAGGGAGTTCAGCTTAAGGCATACTGTAGAGACCACTGTTTTCATCAAAATGACAAAGATGGTTCATTTGCTTTGATATACAGACTTTGGACAGGTGATATTCTGAATGCACTAGGCAATATAAATGGTCTGATGGTGAATGGGATCAAACCTCAAACAGGAAAAATCCTTCTCCTTTTTTGTCTATCGCTTTAACAAATATTTTTATGTGCAATGGAGGCAAACAGATATTTGATTTATCCGCCAAAGGAGAATGTGCTACGTTTTCTTGGACTGGTGTAGTTTCTGAACGGTCTGGCTAATTTTTTTACCCTGTAGTGACAATCTTTCAATCAGCTGTCCCACTTGCATAAAAAGAAGCAGCATTTAGTGTATCCACCTTGCAACCCAGTTAGCAAAGCTACCACTTTTAGGTCAGCACAGATATTCCATTGATAGCATATTTTTTTGCAAAAGCACCTGTAGGTTGTCATAAATTTACATCATGTGAGTTAAGGGTTTGCATAGGCCAAAGATATTGATGGATACTTATTTCCATTATGGAGTAAAACTGCTTTCAATCTGACCTTGGATGAATCAATGAAAAGCCTCCACTGCTCGGGGACGTGCTCCAGATGTAACTCTCATTAATTCCAGGACAACATTAAAATAAACTAAAGAACCATTCATGGAGTAATCGGTCGTTACGTTAGATTGCCTCTTCCTATAAAAAGACAGCTTGACATCCTTTTCAAGAAGATTCCACTGCTGAAGTTTTGATCCTAGCAACTGAGCCTTGGTTTTGGAGAGGTCCAAATCTCTGACCAAATCATTCAATTCTGCCTGAGTGATTAGATGCGGCTTTGCAGCATTAAGAGTTTAAATGTCTGGATTTGTACTCGTTCTGAGTTCTGCACCTTCTGAAGACTCCTCTTACAATCCTGAATCACTGTCAAGTCCATAAGTTTCTGACAGCTTTGGCACTGACACTGTATCATCATGATGAACCAGCCCTAGAGCAAAAGGTATGTTGGGATACAGTCAGTCCTCGTATAACACGTGTTTACACTACACGAATTCGATCATACACGATTTATAAATAGGAAAATGATATCTTATATAACACGAACCGAATTTGCTTATGCACGATTCGCCTTTTTGTTTACAAGAAATGGCAATTGAATGCGGAATCACCCCAACTGAACGCAACATGATAGGAATGAAGAGAAGATTCTGAAAATATATTTATGTTTTTTATATCAGTAAAGGGGAAACACTTTTTGCCAAAACAGCGTAAAAACCCACACAATTCCAGCTATCGGTATTATCGCAAATGCAATTAGATCAAGTTTACTACCAGATTCCACTAGCAGAAACGCAGCTGGAAATTGTTTTAATTGTTTTATGGTAGTAACCCCCAGAAATGTGCTTTAGTAAAATGTGAGCTAGTGAGGTGTTAGTGTGTGTCTGCCTATATGGTGTTGTTTATTCAGTTGCTACACGCATGCACGCACACACGCAGCTTTGTTTATGTGTATCAAGCATGCCTCCTTATTTTGTAATTGTGCTTTATTCCCTAAAAATGAGTAAAATACTTAAAAGGTGTGAAAAGGAAGAATCCTGGTGAAGACACTACAGATTCAGAGAGAAAAAGAAAAGCAATATCGATAAACAGAGGCGGACTGCGTCAAAAATTCATACCCGTGGAAAATTTGTAGTAACCTCATACTAGCGTTTATGGCTAAAATCACACTGGCCTCTGGCCTACCAGGGTTTCCCCAGTAAGGCTTATGGCCAGTCTGTATCTGTCGACAGAGAAAAACTATGAAATTGTGAAACACTTTGAGCGAAATGAAAGACCATGTAATATTGCACGTGCTACTGGCCTAAATGAGGCAATGCCGAGAATTAGAAAGAATTCAGAGAAAATAAAAACAACTTTCATAGCAGGAACAACTCAACATGTAATTAAAATCCATTAGATCAAAAGACAAAGAATTGGAAGAGATGGGGTGGCTGTCATCTGTTTGGATAGAAAATCAAACAAAAAACAAGTTTGCTTACGATAGAAGCAAAAGCATTAGCAATATTTTATTACATAATATTCGTAACAAAATACGTAAGTATTTTATTACAATTATTTATTGTTTGGTAATGTTTTGGTTACAAATGTGTGTTCAATCTTGGGTTGTCAGCACATAACCCTATTTTTCCCATAGGGCCTGTTATTTATATTGCATGATTTTGCATTGCACAAGGATTTCTAGGAACACAACTATCGTGCTATACAAGGACTGACTGTACTCTACTTCATGCTGGGATTTCCCAGAAAAACCAGAAATATTGGTCACGCAAAAGTAACAATCATTTATGTGGTCTTGAGGTTCCTTCCAGCATCGGAACAGCAAAGGCATCAATTTATGACTACCTCTATGCCAGCCTGTTAATGGCCTTGAACAAGAGCTACAGGAAATCTTTAAGAGTCCATACTTTATCTTGATCTCTGACCTTACATCCAAAATAGAGTTCAAAGCCTTTTCTCACAAGTTGTGACAGTGGCTTCTGCTGCAATTTTAATACCACTTCTCCATAAACATAGCAAAAGCTACCAGGCTTATTTCAGCAAGAATGCAACATGTTTCATGAATGGTTGTGGTATGTACACATAAGAACACAATTGAGAATTCTAGATTTTTATTTCAAATTTAAACACAGTTCATGATTTACACTAATGTGCACAACACTTGTTTACAAACACTAATTCACTAAAACACTTGTTCACTTTGTTCACCACTTGTTCTCTGAAACATGAAAATGTTCGCTTGGTGTGGAACCAACTCGTATATATACTAGTAAAGAAGTTTCTAGAGAACTTCATCAAAAGTTCTAGATCCTTTCAGAAACATCACAACCTTTCTTCTGCACATAACAATATTCAAGAACATTCCAGAATGTTCTTGAATGTTGTAGAAATCTCCAGAATGTTATAGAAAAAAAATTAAAAAATAAATTGATAAAATAGTTGAAACCAACTAAAGGTCTTGGTTGTCAAGCATTAAAGTATGATATTTGAAAACCGAGGGTGATTAGAACTTTAGCATATATCTCAGTTTTTGAACATATTTCCTATGAGAATCTGTCGAAATTATTTCAGGGAGGAAATTGATGATGACCAGTCTTATCAAATAGTGATCCCTACTGAGTGGATTATCCAATACTCTACTATTGATATTAAAATATAAAGTTACAGAGCAGAGGGAAAGGTCTGAGTTAGCTGAGGTTGATGTATAGGGAAGTGTACATAATTCTGGAAACTAGTATTTAATTATGTATGATTGCAAGTATCAAGTAATGAGTCTAATATAGGATCCTCATAGAGGATGATGGGCACTGAAGTCTCCCAATAGGCAGAATGCAGTGGGTAGCTGCGTAACCATATCTTCAATATCATGAAGGGTTTAGTCATCATTTGACAGAAGATACAGAGATATAAGAATTAGTGTAATCCGAATCAGTATTAGCAATGGCCATATGGTGCAAGAAAGCATAAGGCTTATACTGCACCAGGCAAAAAAAAAAAAAAAAGTAAAATAACAATAATAATAATAAAATAAAATAAAATAAATAATTAATAAATAATAAAAGAAAAGGAAATAGACAACATGTGCATTTCCCTCTTCCCATAGGTAACTATCCGGAAGCTGACCTTTGAATTTCCACCAAACTGTCAGCCTCAACAACCCATGTAGATAACTTTAGCATTAGTAGAGACATTTGATGCAAGAAAGCAAGCTTATGGCAGCATCAGCCAAAAATAAAAAAAATAATAAAAATAAAATAATAATAAATAACCACTTCCACCTCACCCCTCTTGTTCGTTCGAAATACCTGTCCAGCTGAGCCTTAAACTTATTTAGGCTATCAACTTCCACGACAAGGGATGGAAGTCTATTCCACCAACCAACCACCCGCTGGCTAAAGGCAAATTTCCTCGTGTACTCCTACATCTGTCTTTTCTCAATTTGAATTTATGCCCTCTCAGATGATTATTCTGAGCAAGAGGAAGAATCCCATCAGCATTCAGCATGCTCAAACCATTCAAGGCTTTACACACCTCTATCAGATCACCTCGCTGGTGCCTAGTCCCCAGACACTGTAATTTGCAAAACTTAGGCTTTCTTCGTAAGAGCACCCCTTTGTTCCATTCACTAATCTTGTTGCCCTTCTCTGTACTCGTTCCAGCAGCTCTACATCTTTCTTGTAATGAGGCCTCCAGACCTGTATACAGTACTCTAGGTGTGGCCTGACAATTGCCTTATACAAGGGAATAATCACCTCCTTATCCCTGCTAGAAAAATTTCTATATATCATTGACAATACACCACAAGCTACTCTTGCAGCACGTCTCCACTGCTCAGTGAACTTCATATCTGCCTGCACAACCACCCCCAGGTCCCTTTCATTCTCTACCACTGTCAGTATAGTACCACAGAGTTGATACGTTACTCTGGGGTTGCTGTTTCCCATATATAGTACCTTACATTTGTCAATGTTAAACTTTATTTGCCACCTCTCAGCCCATCTGCTCAACCTTTCCAGATCCTGTTGCAGCAGCATAGTGTCAGTAGTGTCCTTGACAACCCTGCCAACCTTCGTATCATCTGCAAACTTGGATATTAAGCTTGATATATCGTCATCAATATCATTTATAAATACAGAAAACAATAATGGACCCAATACTGAACCCTGATGGACTCCACTAATAACATTAGTCCACGATGAGCAGTGTCCATTGATTACCACTCTCTGTCTTCTCCCCCCTCAACCACCCCTTTATCCATAGCAGCAATTTGTCTCCAATGCCACACTGCTCCAATTTGTGCAGCAGTCTTCCATGTGCAACAGTATCAAAAGCCTTTCTAAGATCCAAGTATATAATATCAAAGTTATTCCCTGCATCCAGTTCTTTTGTGACTGCATCATAGTATCCAATCAAATTGGCCAGGCAAGACTTCCCCTTAACAAAACCATGCTGTGTCTTGGCGATAACTGAAGTCTTGTCTAGATGAAACTGCACTGCTTCTTTAACCTGTGCCTCCATTAATTTTCCAGGAACAGAAGTTAAACTAATAGGTCTATAATTACTTGTGTCGCCCTTTGATCCTCCTTTGTGAATTGGGGTCACATTTGCACATCTCCAGTCCATGGGTACCTCCCCTGAGTCCAAGGAAGCTCTCATAATTATGGCTAAGGGTTTGCTTACTTCCTTTGCTGCCTCCTTTAATATAACTGGATAGATCCCATCCACCCCAGGTGCCTTTCTTGTATTTATCTTCAACAATTTCTCCTCCACTTTACTCTCAGTTATTACAAGATTCTCTAGCTTACTGCCAGAGTTGAATACACCTCTGGCATTCCCCTCTCTGAATAACTCCTCACGTGTGAATGTCGATGCAAAATATTCATTCAGTTTGTTAGTTACCTGAGCAGGATCATTAACAGTTGACCCATCGATATCAAGTGGACCAATCTGATTCATCCCCTTCCTTCTAGAGTTTACATAAGTAAAGAACTCTTTGCTGTTTTTCTTTGCATCCCTTGCCAAAGATTTCTCGTAATCTGCCTTCGCCTGCCTATCCTCCTTTGTAACTTGGTTACAGATCAACTTGTATCTATCATAGGCTTCTGTGTCACGTGTTAATTTCTATGTATCCCATGCATTTTTCTTCTCTGCCATATGTCTCATTAGTTCATCTGACATCCACTTAGGCCTAAACCTTGAACAATATTTCTTAGTTGGTATGTAAAGCCTAGTAGCTTCCAAGATAAGTTCTTTGAATGCTTCCCATTTTGAATTTGCTGTTGGTAACATCATCAACTGGTTCCACTGTATAGAATTTAAATACTGTCTCAGTCCATCGTAGTCATCTTTACGAAAGCAATAACCCTTCCCTTTACCCCTAATGGTAGTTACCTCTTTGAGTAAATCCCACTTCAGCACACTGTGATCACTACCACCTAGTGGTTCACTTACCTGCAGATTCTTAATGCATGAAGAATCACTACTGATAATCAAATCAAGAGTATTACTCCCTCTAGTTGCCTCCCGAACATGCTGATGTAGAAAACAATCATCCAATAAATCCAGAAAAGCCTTGCTAGTGAGTGAGTGACCAGCCCCCAAATTCCAGTCAATATCTGGGAAATTAAAATCCGCCATTATAAGACTCTCTGATTTACTGTCCCACTCTATTTCCCAGTACAGTTTCTTATTATACGCATCAGAGTCATTAGGCCTATAGCACACTCCTACTCTCAATTTTGATCTCCCAATGCTTTTGTCACACCAAACTGACTTGACACTGCACTGTCCAGCAATGTCGACTGGCTTCACTTCCTTGGATTTTATGTATTTCTTAACTAATAGCATAACCCCTCCTCCCTTCCTATCCTGTCTATCCTTTCTGTAGACACTGTACTCCCCAAATTCCAGTTCTGCATTCCTTATATCTGTGTGACACCATGTCTCTGAAATCCCCACAATATCTGCCTTTGATGTTTTGAGCAATACCTCAAATTCATTTACTAAACTCCTAGCATTGGTGTACATGCAAGTATACATGCACCTGTTCTTTTTCTTAGCTACCCTAACACAACCCACGTGTTTACTTGTACCCCAATGATTCCCAGCAGTTTCTGAAATATCCTGCATCTTATTTTCCAGGCTGCGGCTCATTCCAGTAGAAGCAGTGCAAGAATCACTTTCTCCTCTGCCAGTGGCTACTGTTAATCTATTAGTCCTTCTATCCCCCCAACCTAGCAGTTTTCCGACCCACCTAACACTGCCTCGATAGCATCAGCAAACATTCTTGCACCCTTTCTATTTAAGTGTATCCCATCCCCGTAGAAGCAGTCTCTCCTGTTAACAAGTACTGACCAGGCTGAAAAAAATTCTACCCCTTGAGCCTTGCACAATCTTTCCAGGGCCGAATTGATCGACAGGGCTCTCATCATATACTCCCTCCTATTGTGTCTGGGCAGAATTGCAGACACTTTCAAATTCAACCCTATTTCACGGCTTTTTTTCAACAGTGACCTGTACTTGTTAAGTAATTCCGCCAATCTCCTACTCTTAATATCATTAGTGCCAACGTGTACAACTATATCACCTTTTGTGCCCTTAAAAGATGATATCTGCTCCACAACGTCATCAACCTTTGCCCCTGGCAGACATACCCTGGTCCTGTTCCACCTATCCTTTTTACAAAGCAAGTTTCCCGTTTCCCTGACAATATAGAGTCACCAACAACTACTAGTTCCTGTGGGACAAGCGCATTCTGCCTTGGGGGCTGCCGCTGTGTTGCGTGATGACCAAGTGCAAACTCTGACATTGGTGTGGGCAGCTGAGAGCTTGATGGGCCCCTCACTTTTAATCCTTCGAGGGCATATACCCTGTCCTTCAAGCTCTCATATAGGCCCGTAACAATGCTGAGTTGTCACCTGATTTCCTAACACTCCTTGCATCGCGCGCACACAAAGACATCCCCCATGGCAGTGTCATGTCTCGTACCTGACTGCTCCACAAACATCAAGCAAGTAGTGCATTTTAATAGGCTGTGATTCAGAGCGCAACTGCCCCCCTCAATTCTCCCCTGAGCCACAGCACTCCCATTAGCTTGAGCCTTTTGCTTTGCTGCTCTGGTCAATGTCATGATTTCGATTTAATTTCAATAAAATTTCAATTTCAGTACAAAATTAAAACCCTAAACTTATATCCCAACACAGTTATAACGCTATATTTATGTTTCAGTATCGAGTGTTATCTACGAAATCCCTTTATATAACTTCCGTATCAAGTTAAGTATTAATTATTTATTTTTTACTAATTATTTATGTTACATAACCCAAGTCGTTATATGTATAGTTAAAGGTACAATTTAATTGACAATGAAGTTCAACAAGATTAATTATCTGATTAATTGACAACATTATGTACTATACTATACTATATTAAGCTTATGCTATCTATTTAAGATATTATGTATTGCGTAACAATGGCGGCTATTTACGAACGGTAAACCCGTGGATTTGATACCCTTTCCGATACTAAGTAATACCTAAAAAATCTCTATCTAAGTTACTTTAATCTAAGTATCGTAAATAGGAATATAAAGCTACTCTAGGAAATAAGTTAATATGCCAATTTAAGCTAATAAAACAGAAAATAAATCAGAAAAAACTTCTCTGTTCCAGGAGCGGCAAAAATGTACGTCCGCACAGGCTACGCTCGTTCTCGCATCCCAGTCTATTCCAGTAATTTATATCTCTCTGTCTAAAATAAAACTTTCTGCAGTTCAGTCTAAAAATCCCCCCCCCCACCGCCATAACTTGAATTTATGACCCCTAGTTCTAGAATCATTTACAGCTATGAAAATTTTATCCTCATTTATTTCACTTATGCTTCTCAGAGCCTTAAACACTTCAATTAAGTATCCTCTAAGATGCCTAATTTCCAAGCTGTGCAATCCACATATTCAAAGCCTTTCCTCATATGGACACCCCTTTTGCCAATTTCACCAGGTCAGTTACTTGTGTTTGGACCCTTTCAAAAAGCTTGATGTCTTTTTTTTAGGTGTGCCCCCCCCCATACATGAACACATTATTTCAAGTGTGGTCTAACAACAGCCTCATATAATGGAATTATAAAATCCTTATATCTACTAGCAAATGTTCAATAAATCATCAACAGGAATTTATCGAACATTTGTAACCTGTCTACAATGCTCGGAGAACCTCATGTCTGACCATATCATAACTCCCAAGTCCCTTTCTTCCACTACTGACTTCAGTTCAACTTCACCAAGTGTATTAGTTATTTTGGGATTGCTGTTCCCCAGGTGTAAGGGCTTGCATTTTGTTGAATTAGAACATGGCTGCCACTTTTCTGACCATCCCGAAGTCTATTTAGGTCACTCTGAAAACGTTCTGCTTGGCGCTGAGCATTAACTACCCTTTCGATCTTTACATCATCTACAAATTTAGACATCATACCCTCTATCTCGTCATCAATGTCATTTAACAAAATCAAAAACAACAGTGGTCCCAATACTGATCCTTGGGGAACTCCACTTCTTACATTAACCCAATCTGAAGAATAACCATTTATCACAGCCCTCTTCCTCCTGTCTCACAGCCATCCTGCTAATAATCTAAGGATTTCACTGTGATTCCAACAGGTTCCAGCTTATAAAGTAACTATTCATGTGGGACTGAGTCACATGCTTTGCTGAAATCCAAATCAACAATGTTGGAATTATTCCCCAAATACAGCTCACAAGTAACACTGTCAAAATAGCTAACGAGATTTGTTAAACATGATTTTCCCTTTACAAGACCATGCTACGTATCCTTCAGAATTTCATTTCTATCTAAATGATCCTGAATTCCACCATTGATCATTGGCTCCATGATTTTTCCCTACTACTGAAGTTAGACTGACCAGTCGGTAATTTCCTACTACACTCTTAGAACTGCCCTTATACATTGGTACATTGGCACGTTTCCAAAACAACAGAATCTCTCTCTCCTGAGTCCAGTGATGCTCTCATAATTAGCCTCAATCATTCAATGCATTCACTTGCAACCTTCCTTAAAATTATAGGGTACATGCCATCAACCCCAGGAGCTTTACTCTCCTATAGGCTCAAAAGTTTTTTCATTAGATAATCATGTGAAATTTCAACATCCTTAGTTACATACAGGAGGGCCTCGATTAACGCGATTAATTCATCCCGCAAGCGCATTCCGCAAATGCGTTAATCGAATATAATAACCAATAGGAAAAATTATAATTGGTCCTTGACCTTCTGGAATGTCCATAAAGAATTTTAAAAATACCTTTTAAATAACTTTTCAACTGTATGCAATGCAAGTATAAAGTTATAGAATTCTTATAGTACCGTGATAATAGACTAAATATAAAAATAGCAAAATGCTTAAAGTGCGGTACTCACCTTGAATATAATCTGCAATAGTTTTATGAAAAGACTGATGGCTAAATACAATTATTAAATATAATATAATATTAAAATTCCGTTAAATTAAATCTCATCCCACCTTAATGCATTAACTTAACCATTCCACCTTATATTTAGCCATCAGTCTTTTCATAACACTATTGCAGATTATATTCAAGGTGAGTACCGCACTTTAAGCATTTCGCTATTTTTATATTTACTGTATACAATGTAAAAGATAATGAAAATAATTATGGAATTAAATGTTTATTGCATAAAACAGCAGTTCCCAAACTGCGCGCCGTGGAATATTTTAAATTTTCAAGGGAAACACAGCGATACTCGACATCTGTCGGACACCGCACAAACTACTAGCTCGAGGTAGTTCACAGTTTCAACATTTCTTATTAAGTCGTTTGGACCTAACAACTAAGTGAAACTGTTAGGTATTTCTTTTGGTCTGAGTGCGCCTTGAAAAAATTACTGAGACACTAAGAGCGCCGTGAACCGAGAAAATTTGGGAACCTCTGACAAAAAATACACAATGAAGAAATGACTGTTGCGGAAATATTTGAACAGTGTTGAATTTCTCTTTTCATCAATCAATTTCCGATAGCCGACAACAATCTTCTCTGGGCCCTGGCGAAATAAATATCCCAGAGAACCTTAAACCTTTTGTTTGAGGTTCTGTGCGATACAAAAGATTTCATCTAATTCTTTTACCGTTATCTCCTTCGCGATAACAGTTTCATCTGGCTCATTTAAAAATTTGAATTTTTATGCAAGTGTGCATTGACAAACAAGTAACACGTCTTCTTCTGATGGAACACACCGAGGCGGGCAGCAGGTAAATACTTGTTTATTGACCGTACTATTCGCGGTAAGCTTAACACACGATTCAAATCTTTTTCAACTATTGCATAAAAAAAAAAAAAAAAAAAAAGATCGAGTTAGCTGGAAATTTGCATCGTGTAAAGTGGAATAATTTTTCAAATAGTGTTAACTGAAATTCGCGTTAATCGAACTCGCGTTATGTGAGGCCTTATTGTATTTTTCAACTTCACTCCCATAATTTCTCACTGACATAAAGGGTTTTTCTTCTGTAAATACCGATGCAAAGTAACGGTTGACAGTTCATCTGTAACATCATCTGGGGGTATCTAATACTATTCCACATCCATTACATAAGGGTTCGATCTGATTTGTCCTTCTCTTCTTTGCATTTATATTTGTGAAGAATTCCTTATCCCCACTCTTTGCCAGTGATTTCTCATAATCTGCCTTTGCCAGCCTAACTTTTTCTGTGGCACTATTACAGAGTAATTTGTAGCTGTTACAAGCTGCAGTACTTTTTTATTGCTCTGAAAATTTTTCATGCCACTTTTTCTGCTTAAGTAATCTGGCAATTTCATTATTCATTCAACTTAGAATCCACCTCATGGAGTATCTGGCAGGGGGAAAGATTGACGACTTTGTAGAGCGGATATCATCTTTTAAGGGGACAAAAGGTGATATAGTTGTACACATTGCCACTAATGATATTAAGAGTAGGAGACTGACGGAATTACTTAACAAGTAGAGGTCACTGTTTCAAAAAAGCCGTGGATTAGGGATGAATTTGAAACGGTCTGCAATTCTGCCCAGACACGATAGGAGGGAGTATATGATGAGAGCCCTGTCGATCAATTCGGCCCTGGAAAGATTGTGCAAGGCTCAAGGGGTAGAATTTTTTTCAGCCTGGTCTGTACTTGTTAACAGGAGAGACTGCTTCTACAGGGATGAGATACACTTAAATAGAAAGGGTGCAAGAATATTTGCTGATGCTATCGAGGCAGTGTTAGGTGGGTTGGAAAACTGCTAGCTTGGGGGGGATACAAGGACTAATTGATTAACAATAGCCACTGGTAGAGGTGAAAGTGATTCTTGCATTGCTTCTATTGGAATGAGCAGAAGCCTGGAAAACAAGATGCAGGATATTTCGAGACTGCTGGGAGTCATTGCAGTACGAGTAAACACATGTGTTGTGTTAGGGTAGCTAAGAAAAGGAACAGGTGCATGTATACTTGCATGTACACCAATGCTAGGAGTTTGGTAAATAAATTTGATGAATTTGAGGTATTGCTCAAAACATCAAAGGCAGATATTGTTGGGATATCAGAGACGTGGTGTCATACAGATATAAGGAATGCAGAACTTGAATTTGGGGAGTACAGTGTCTACAGAAAGGATAGACAGGATAGGAAGGGAGGAGGGGTTATGCTATTAGTTAAGAAATACATAAAATCCAAGGAAGTGAAGCCAGTTGACATCACTGGACAGTGCAGGGTCAACTCAGTTTGGTGTGACATAAGCATTTGGACATCAAAATTGAGAGTAGGAGTGTGCTATAGGCCTAATGACTCTGATGCATATAATAAGAAACTGTACAGAGAAATAGAGTGGGCGAGTAAATCAGAGAGTCTTATAATGAGGGATTTTAATATCCCAGATATTGACTGGAATTTGTGGGTTAGTCACTCACACACTAGCAAGGCTTTTGTGGATTTATTCGATGTTTGTTTTCTATATCAGCATGTTCGGGAGGCAATTAGAGGGAGTAATAATCTTGATCTGATTATCAATAGTGATTATTCATGCATTAAGAACCTGCAGATAAAGAAACCACTAGGTGGCAGTGATCACAGTGTGCTGAAGTGGGATTTACTCAAAGAGAGTAACTACCATCAGGTGTAAAGGGAAGGGTTTTTGCTTTCGTAAAGGTGACTACGATGGTCTGAGACAGTATTTAAATTCTATACAGTGGGACCAATTGATGATGTCACCAACAGCAAATTCAAAATGGGAACCATTCAAAGAATTTATCTTGGAAGCTACAAGGCTTTAAATACCAAGAAATATTGTTCAAGGTTTAGGCCTAAATGGATGTCAGATGAACTAATGAGACATATGGCAGAAAAGAAAAATGCATGGGGTACATATAAATTAATGGGTGACATGGAAGCCTATGATAGATATAAGCTGGTCTATAACCAAGTCACAAAGGAGATTAGGCAGGCAAAGGCAGATTATGAGAAATCCTAGGCAAAGGATGCAAAGAAAAACAGAAAAACAGAAAAAAACAGAAAGAGAAACAGAAAAACTTTACCTATGTAAACTCTAGAAGGAAAGGGATGAATCAGATTGGTCTGCTGGATATTGATGGTTCAACAGTTTAGGATCCTGCTCAGGTGGCTAACAAACTAAATGAGTATTTTGCATCTACATTCACACATAAGGAGTTATTCAGGAAGAGGAATGCCAGAGGTGAAGTAAACTCTGGCAGTCAGCTAGATGATTTTGTAATAACTGAGAGGAAAGTGGAGAAGAAATTGTTGAGGATAAACATAAAAAAGGCACCTGGGGTGGATGGGATCTATGCAGTTATACTAGAGGAGGCAGCAAAGGAAGTAAGCAAACCCTTAGCCATAATTACGAGAGCTTCTTTGGACTCAGGGGAGGTACCCATAGACTGAAGATGTGCAAATGTGACCCCAATTCACATAGGATTATCAAAGGCTGACACAAGTAATTATAGACCTGTGAGTTTAACTTCTATTTCTGGAAAATTAATGGAGACACTGATTAAAGAAGCACTGCAGGATCATCTAGACAAGACTTCAGTTATAGCTCGGACACAGCATGGTTTTGTTAAGGGAAAGTCTTGCCTGACCAATTTGATTGGATTCTATGATGCAGTACCACAAGAACTGGATGCAGTGAACAACTTTGATATTATATATTTGGATCTTAGAAAGGCTTTTGATACTGTTATACATGGAAGACTGCTGCACAAATTGGAGCAGTGTGGCATTGGAGGCAAATTGCTGCTCTGGATGAAGGGATGGTTGAGGGGGCAGTGACAGAGAGTGGTAATCAATGGACACTGCTCATCATGGACTAATGTTATTAGTGGAGTCCCTCATGGTTCGTTGTTGTTTTCTGTATTTATAAATGATATTGATGATGGTATATCAAACTTAGTGTCCCAGTTTGCAGATGATACAAAGGTTTGCAGGGTTGTTAAGGACACTACTGACAGTATGCTGCTCCTGCTGCAATGGGATCTCGAAAGGTTGAGTAGATAGGCTGAGAGGTGGCAAATGAAGCTTAATCTTGACAAATGTAAAGTACTACATATGTGAAACAGCAACCCCGGAGCAATGTATTAACTCTGTGGTATTACACTGACAGTGGTAGAGAATGAAAAGGACCTGGGGGTAATTGTGCAGGTAGATATGAAGTTCTCTCAGCAGTGCAGACAAGCTGGAAGAGTAGCTTATGGTGTCTTGGCAATTATATTGCCAAGACGACCAGAGCAGCAAAGGAAAAGGCTCAAGCTAATGGAAGCGCTGTGGCTCAGAGCAGAACTGAGGGGGGCAGTTGTCCTCTGACTCACAGCCTTATAAAATGCACTGTTTGCTTGATGTTTGCAGAGCAATCGGGTACGGGACATGATACTGCCAAGGGGGATGTCTTTGTGTGTGCGCGATGCAAGGAGTGTATCGATATCAGGCAACAACTCGGCGTTCTTGTGGGCCTATATGAGAGCTTGAAGGACAGGGTGAATGCCCTCGAAGAAACTAAATTGAGGGGCCCATCAAGCTCTCAGCTGCCCACATCAACGCCAAAGCTTGCACTTGGGCATCGCGTGACACAGAGACAACCCCCAAGGCAGAATGCGCTGGTCCCGAAGGAACTAGTAGTTGTTGGTGACTCTATTGTCAGGGAAACGGGGAACATGCTTTGTAAAAAAGATAGGTGGAACAGGACCAGGGTATGTCTGCCAGGGGCAAAGGTTGATGACGTTGTAGAGCGAATATCATCTTTTAAGGGCACAAAAGGTGATATAGTTGTACACGTTGGCACTAATAATATTAAGAGTAGGAGACCGGCAGAATTATTTAACAAGTACAGGTCACTGTTGAACAAAAGCCGAGAATTAGGGTTGAATTTGAAAGTGTCTGCAATTCTGCCCAGACACGATAGGAGGGAGTATATGATGAGAGCCTTGTCGATCAATTCGGCCCTGGAAAGATTGTGCAAGGCTCAAGGGGTAGAATTTTTTTCAGCCTGGTCTGTACTTGTTAACAGGAGAGATTGCTTCTACAGGGATGGGATACACTTAAATAGAAAGGGTGCAAGAATATTTGCTGATGCTATCGAGGCAGTGTTAGGTGGGTCGGAAAACTGCTAGCTTGGGGGGGAGACAAAGACCAATGGATTGACAGTAGCCACTGGCAGAGGTGAAAGAGATTCTTGCACTGCTTCTATTAGAATGAGCAGAAGCCTGAAAAACAAGATGCATGGTATTTCAGAGAGTGCTGGGAGCCATTGCGGTACAAGTAAACACATGGGTTGTGTTAGGGTAGCTAAGAATAGAAACAGGTGCAGGTATACTTGCGTGTACACCAATGCTAGGAGTTTAGTAAATAAATTTGATGAATTTGAGGTATTGATCAAAACATCAAAGGCAGATATTGTTGGGATATCAGAGACGTGGTGTCACACAGATATAAGGGATGCAGAACTGCAATTTGGGGAGTACAACGTCTACAGAAAGGATAGACAGGATAGGAAGGGGGGAGGGGTTATGCTATTAGTTAAGAAACACATAAAAACCAAGGAAGTGAAGCCAGTCGACATCGCTGGACAGTACAGTGTTGAGTCAGTTTGGTGTGACATAAGCATTGGGAGATCAAAATTGAGAGTAGGAGTGTGCTATAGGCCTAATGACTCTGATGAGTATAATAAGGAACTGTACAGGGAAATAGATTGGAAACAGTAAATCAGAGAGTCTTATAATGGGAGATTTTAATTTCCCAGATATTGACTGGAATTTGGGGGCTGGTTACTCACACACTAGCAGGGCTTTTGTG